>NC_086444.1:102954794-103327583 GCF_028390025.1 Pseudophryne corroboree | reverse complement strand
CTCAGCTGGGGAGAACTTCCGGGAGAAGAAACTGCAAGGGTGTAAATGGCCATCTTTAGCCCTCTGAGATAACACCGCTCCTACTCCAACGGAGGAAGCATCCACCTCTAAGATGAAAGGAGAGTCGATGTCAGGCTGTTTCAGAACAGGCGCAGAGATGAACCTTTGTTTTAAAAGATGAAATGCTTGCATGGCTTCTTCAGACCACTTGGACGGGTTAGCACCCTTCTTAGTGAAAGCAGTAATAGGCGCCACAATGGTGGAAAAGTCTCGTATAAACTTTCGGTAATAGTTGGCGAACCCTAAGAACCTCTGGACCCCTTTGAGGGTTAAGGGTACCGGCCAATTTTGGATTGCTTGTAGTTTCTCAGGATCCATCTCTAGTCCGGAACCGGACACAATGTACCCTAGAAACGGAATGGACTTGACTTCAAAGACGCATTTTTCTAATTTGCAATAGAGATAATTGACACGGAGATGGGACAGAACCTCTTTAACCCAAAAACGATGTTCCTCTAAATCGTTGGCAAAAATGAGGATATCGTCTAGATAGACCACGACATGACGGTATAGAATGTCTCTGAAGATCTCATTGACAAAATGCTGGAAGACAGCTGGAGCATTGCTCAATCCGAAGGGCATGACGAGGTACTCATAATGTCCGTCACGGGTGTTAAAGGCGGTCTTCCACTCGTCACCCTCACGGATCCGGATGAGATTGTATGCACCTCGCAAGTCCAGCTTTGTAAAGATGGTAGCTCCGCTAACTCTGTCAAAGAGCTCAGTAATCAGGGGTAAAGGATAACGGTTCTTGATGGTAATGTCGTTCAAACCTCTGTAGTCGATGCACGGCCGCAGACCACCATCTTTCTTTTTTACAAAAAAGAAGCCTGCGCCGGCTGGAGAAGAAGAAGGTCGAATGAACCCCTTTGCTAGGTTCTCTTTAATATATTCCTCCATAGAATGCGTCTCAGGCAGAGACAACGGATAAGTTCGGCCTCGAGGTGGAACCTTCCCTGGAACGAGATCAATCGGACAGTCCCATTCTCTATGAGGAGGAAGGATATCAGCAGAAGCTTTACTGAACACATCCGTGAAATCTTGATATGGAGGAGGTGGAACATCAGACGACCTGGGGGAGGAAGAACAGACAGGCAACACTTTAAACAAACATGTCTCAGCACAGGAGGGACCCCATGCCAGAATTTGCGTAGTCGTCCAATCAATTGTAGGATTGTGAAGACGGAGCCATGGAAGGCCCAGGACCACAGGATGTGTGGCTCTTGGAATCACTAAAAGTGAAATAAGTTCGGAATGAAGAACTCCCACTCTCAGACGAACTGGTAGAGTCCTTAGAGCAATAACAGTATCAAAAATTTTACTGCCATCCACGGCAGTTAAGGAAAAGGAGGAAGGAAGTCTCTCGGTGGGTAGGGACCACCGTTTAACATAGGCTTCAGTAATAAAGTTCCCAGCTGCTCCGGAATCAAGGAGGGCAATGACGTTCCGATAACGTTGAGCAACTTGAAGCGAGACTGGGAGATTACAATCATGAGGAGATGGAGAGGAGATCATTACTCCTAGCCGGCCCTCTCCTGGGCGAGCTAGGGTTTGGAGCTTTCCCGGACGTTCGGGACAGGCATTGATGGTGTGAGACGGAGCTGCACAATAGAGACAGAGAAACTCGGAGAGACGTCTTCGGCGCTCAGCAGGAGTTAAACGGGAACGGCCAAGTTGCATGGGCTCATCTTTAGATGGTGACAGTTGACGAGGAGGAGGAGCAGAAGATTTTGGGGCAGATGATCTTCCACGCTCAGTTGCTCTCTCTCTGAAACGTAAATCAACTTTCGTGCAGAGTGAGATTAGCTCATCTAACTTAGAAGGTAAGTCTCTGGTAGCTAACTCATCTTTAATACGCTCAGATAAGCCATGCCAGAATGCAGCATACAGGGCCTCGTCGTTCCATGCCAGTTCGGATGCCAGGATCTGGAACTGTATCAGATATTGTCCTACAGTACGTGACCCCTGGCGTAAACGGAGAATCTCGGATGAAGCTGAGGTTACCCGGCCTGGCTCGTCGAAGATGCGCCTGAATGTTGACACGAAGGCAGTGTAGGAAGATAGCAGGGTGTCGGACCTCTCCCATAACGGTGATGCCCAATCAAGGGCTGAGCCACTGAGAAGAGAAATAATGTAGGCAATTTTTGTACGGTCACTGGAAAAATTGCCAGGTTGTAGCTCAAACTGAATCTCACACTGGTTGAGAAATCCCCTGCAGAATCTTGGAGATCCGTCAAATTTTGCTGGCGTTGGAAGATGAAGACGTGGAGCAGAAATGGGTAAGCTGGGTGGGGTTATAGCTGGAGTCACTGTGGTTGACGCACCAGACGCGCCTGATCCACGGAGAGTTGTCTGAATCCCATCCAGCCGAGTAGAGAGATCCTGGAGACAGCGGATGATGTGGCCCTGTGCAGCCTCCTGATGTTCTAGTCGGGCTGCCAGTTCTTGCATCGGCCTGGCCGCTTGATCCTGGTCTCCGGCTGGATTCATTAGGTCAGTGCTTACTGTCACAACTGAGGGCCTGAGCTGACGGGAGGCAGCCTCAGTTGTAGGGGCTGAGATGTACCGGAACCTGGGAGGTTGTATCAGACCCCTGGACATGTAAGTAACACGAATAATAACTGCCCGAAGGCGTGACCACGACAACTTGGATAAAAGTCAATGATGTTTATTATGACAACTCCGCAACACAGCAGCAGTAAAAGAAAACGTAAAAGTCAGCAAAGAATAAATACAGTTCCTGGGTACTACAGGATGGCAGGAGCCACAGGGCACTGGTAGTGTGAGATAGTTCTTATGATCTTCTAGATGGAAAGTCCTTACCAGGCCCGACTGTAGCAATGGAGATAACCCAGGATTGTGCCAGCTGGTGTTCCAGGAAAAGCTGGGTTGCTGAAGATAAAACAGCTGCTGTGGATACTGGCTGGAACCAGACTGTTGTTAGCACGGAGTGGATACTGGCTGGAACCAGTTAAATAATAAATGAACTTGGGAGCGATGAAATATGAACTGAAATGTAGAACTTGAGAGCGGAGAAATAATAATACCGGTGGAGAGTGGTAAAGTGTAGAAAGGACACCGGCCCTTTAAGGGAAGCTGTACTCTGCTGGAAGCTGAGCTGGAAGCAGGTAATGTTGTAGCTGGAAACAGATGAATCCACAATGGATTGGAGAGTCAGGCTACACCGCAGGTGGAATGCTGGTGCGGGTCTCTATGGTGGAAGTCTTGAGACAGGAGCTGGAACCTGGAAGACAATCACAGGAGAGAGACAAACAGGAACTAGGTTTGACAACCAAAGCACTGACGCCTTCCTTGCTCAGGCACAGTGTATTTATACCTGCAGCAAGGAAGGGATTGGCTAGGCAATTATGCAGATTAACAATACTGACAACAGATTGGAGGAAATGATCAGCTGACAGAATCCAAGATGGCTGCGCCCATGCAGACACTTGGAGGGAAGTTTGGTTTGTAATCCATGTGGTAATGAAAACAGTAATGGCGGCGCCGGCCACTGGAGACAGGAGACGCCAGGCTGACAAGTGCACATCCAACCACGCGGACACAGCGGAGGCCGCGGCTGACGTAATCGCCACTCTGACACTCTGCATGCAGAAGCTCAGGGACGGCGGCGGAGGCCGCGGGAGACGCCATGCCAGATGTAATAAGGCGTTACTGTGACAGCGTCTCAGAGAGACAGGAGAGGATGCAGGAATGTGAACATTAGGATAACAGATGGGATCCGGTCCTGGAACGCTGAGCCAGCCTTAGGAGGCATCTGATGGGTAAGAAATGGCGTCCAGATACCCGGATCGTGACAACATCTAGGAGACCTCATACATCACATCAAGGAGTCTCATACATCACATCAAAGTGTCCTCATACATCACATCTAGGAGACCTCATACATCACATCTAGGAGTCTCATACATCACATCTAAGTCCTCATACATCACATCAAAGTGTCCTCATACATCACATCTAGGAGTCCTCTTATATCACATCTAGGAGTACTCTTACATCACATCTAGAAGTCCTTGTATATTACATCTAGGAGTCCTCGTATATCACATCTAGGTGTCTTCGTACATAACAGCTAGGAGTTCTCGTACATCACATCTAGGAGTCCTCATACAT
Organism: Pseudophryne corroboree; assembly: GCF_028390025.1. Classification (NCBI taxonomy): domain Eukaryota; kingdom Metazoa; phylum Chordata; class Amphibia; order Anura; family Myobatrachidae; genus Pseudophryne; species Pseudophryne corroboree. The sequence continues at coordinate 103,323,389 of NC_086444.1, read as the reverse complement.
CACAGCTTAGATTCCTCGCACATCACATCTAGGAGTCCCTGTATATCACATCTAGGAGTCATCATACATCACATCTAGGAGTCCTTGGACATCACATCTAGGAATCCTCGTACATCACATCTAGGAGTACTTGTACATCACATCTAGGAGTCCTGTACATCACAAATTGGAGTCCTTGTACATCACATCTAGGAGTCCTCGTACATCACATTTAGGAGTCCTCATACTTCACATCTAGGAGTCTCATACATTACATCTAAGAGTCCTCATACATCATATCAAAGAGTCCTCATACATCACATCAAAGAGTCCTCATACATTACATGTAGGAGTCTCATACATCACATATAGGAGACCTCATATCACATTTCATCTTTGACTAATCATGCATCTACAACTCATCATACATAACATTTAGGGTGGGTGGGGAATACAATTGCTAGTGAAACCTTCACCTGGCCGAATCTTCATGACACCTGCTGCACTTCACGGCCGGTCAGAGACAGCATGCCGTTGCCAGTGTTTAAATGTGGCGACAACAGCAATTTGCATCCTTCACGGCAATTGAATTCCCCCTATAGGATCTGCTCACCCAGAATAGTAAGTACTCCTTATGCAGTACACAAAGGACTCCTCATACTGTACACACAATTTTAACTTCATATATTTAATCACCACACATTACAGTTTTGCAATTTAATTACATTGGTAGACTGTTTTTATTACATAGCAACATGTTCATTTGTTCAGTTTCTGCATTACTGTTTTCTTTGTATTTTCACCTTAATGTAATGAAAGCTAGGGAGGTGTGATCCGTTCCCTTGTTCCGTGACATCTGCTTTATTTAATTACTTAGCACCACTCTTGTGTGACCAATATCCTAATAAATTCCACTTTATTTCTGTGAGGAGGTGACAGGGATCAGCGTATGCCACGGGGCGTAATACCCTCTAACAGAAGAGACATATCACAGCACAGAGCACCAGTCATTCCCACACAGAGACTCAGCTGTCACACGCTGCAACTTATTGTGGACCACCGTGATTCTATTACTTGTTGGACTTTTCCTTGATCTCTTTTGACCATAATTTCTCACTGTTTAATATATACCTCATTGTCTCTATTTCACGGTACCCGTTGGATACAAAACACCTGCTGTCTCTTTTACTGTCTCTGCTGCTGCTCTGTGACAATGTTTCTCCTAATCCTGCCTGTATCTTATGTATATTATGGGCCTGATTCAGAGGGGGAAGCTAAGCAGTAGCAGCTGCGACTTTTCTCTGAGCCACTACTGGGAAGTTATGCTAATGCGGCAGCCAATGAGCTGTCTATTGAGATACCCACTGGCTGCAGCCCTAATCTGCCATGGTGTCCACAACGCGGACATCTGCCGTACCAATGGATTTCTGAGCCACCCTATAATTGCTCAGAATGTCTGACGGTATTTGGCTGCTGCTGTCAGATGAACTGCGTCTTTCAATGCACCTTCAATGCGCCCACTTATTCCAGCCACCCCCAGTCACCACCCAGGAACGCCTATCGGAACTGCATGATTCCAATTTTTACACATACGGTAAGTGTAACATTTGTTGCACTGTCACTTTGCACAAATTGTACCTGTATTTTCAATTGAGCGTATCTTGTTCTTACGCCGACTTGCTCCCAGAAAGGCAGAACAGCGCCATTCATGTATAAGTTCAGTAGGGTCGTATAGACCCATGTCATGCCCTTTACCAGCAGTGGTGTAACTCCCAGAGGTAACAGAAGCATTTGCCTCTGGGTTCAAAGTGTCTAGCCGGAATTCCATCTGTCGGCATTATCAGCGGTCGGGATCCCGGCGTCGGGATCCTGACTGCCGGCAACTTAACTGCATACCCGCAGCATATTCCATTGTGCTTTACAATTGGAACAACAGTGATAACACAATACTAGGTAATAATAGACAGTCATAGAGGTAGGAAGGCCCTGCTCGCAAGCTTACAATCTATAGGGAAATAGGCGTTGATACACAAGGATAGGTGCTACCTATTGAATAATGGCCACCCAAATTGCAGAGTTTCTTGGTGGGCTGTATGATATGGTCACACAGCAATGTTGGCCAATGTTCAGAAGGATGTCAAATTGAAGAAAAAGAAAATACTCTAGGTTAGGATGTGTGGACTGTACAGAGGGGATGTTATTAGATATGAATATTTATGAAGGTTATGTGGATGGTTATGCAATGTGATAAGCTTGCCTGAAAAGATGAGTTTTCAGGTAATGCCTGAAGGTTTGGAGACTAGAGGTAAGTCTTATTGTGCGTGGGAGGGCATTCCACAGAGTGGGTGCAGCCTAAAGAAAGTTCTGCAATCGTGAATGGAGCGAGTAAAGCGTGTGGATGAGAGACGTAGAAAATGTGCAGAGCAGAGAAGAGCTGGTTGTATAGGGGATGTGGTATCATCTCCTAGACAGGCTACGCCACCACATCTCAGAACCCCTGAGGGCCGTAGAATGGAAATGTTCATCCATAGATCTGCTGGTGAAAGCAGCTCATAGTCAAATTATTTCTTAGCTAATACTAAAAAGGCAATATATTATCAGTGTATTGTTGTTGTTATTGTTTTTTTAAAGTTTTTGGCTAATAGATCTTTTAAATCACATCATACATGATCCATTCACATCATTCACCACAAAACAACGTGCAATCTTTGCTTATCATTATGCCTATCACCCCGTCCCAGCTACTAGTAATACATGGTTCCATGTAACCATCATGTCATCTTATACCCCTTTTACACTAAAATCGCGGGTCGCAGCCAGGAGCCTGACACAGGTGCTACCCGGCTGCGACCCGTGTCAGCCCCCTTTCCCACTGCAGTCACCAGCCTGGCATATTGCTCGGTTGGTGACATTGCCGGTGACTCGGCAGGGGAGGCGTTTGGAGATCATATGATCTCCAAGGGCCGCCTGTACATCACTGTGAACAGGAAGCCGGGTTGTTGCGACCCGCCTCCTGTTTACACTGCACAGTTTGCCGAGTTGAACCCGTGTTGAACCCTGCAAACCACCCGAGTTGGAATACCAGGTCACTCAACCCGAATTATTCCAAATCGACCCTTTTATTATACCAACCAACAACACGGGTTATGCACGTTTATGTGCAATAACCTGGATTATATACTGGCGGTGTAAAAGGGATATTAGTCAGTGGCTTTTTACTAATCTAGGGCCTGATGCAGAATTACATTACCCCTGGATTTGCAGTGTGTATTTTCCAGGTTTTTGCACTGCGCATAATCTGGGGGCCACACATATACGAGAGATGCAGACTCTTATGCCTTTTGTCTGAAGAAGTACAACTGTGATGCTATTGTAGGGAAGGAATATAATGAAACCACAAGCTCATGTAGGCAAGGTTCAGGAAGGGCGTATAGATGCAACTGCAAGGTCACATAAGTAAGGTTTAGGGAGGGCTTACAGACGGAACCGTAGCTTACATAGGCAAAGTTAAGGGATGGTGTATATATGGAACCCAAAGCTCGCATAGGCAAGGTTCAGGAAGGGCATACAGACGGAACCGCAAGCTTGCATAGACAAGGTTCAGGACAGGAGAAATAGACGTAACCGCAAACTCACATAGGCAAGGTTCAGGGATGGCCTATAGACAGAGCGTCCACCTCATATAGGCAAGGTTCAGGGATGGCCTATAGATGGAACCCCAGGCTTACATAGACAAGGTTCAGGAAGGGCGTATAGATGGAACTGTGAGCTCACATAGGCAAAGTTAGGAAGGGTGTATAGATGGAAACCCAAGCTCACATAGGCAAGGTTCAGGAAGGGCGTATAGATGGAACTGTGAGCTCACATAGGCAAAGTTAGGAAGGGTGTATAGATGGAAACCCAAGCTCACATAGGCAAGGTTCAGGGAGGGTGTATAGATGGAACCGTGAGCTCGCGTAGGCAAGGAGGGCGTATAGACAGAACTGCGGGCTATGCAGAGTTTGACTTAAGCTTAAATACATCTGTTTTCAGACTTATCTTTAGCACCTAGTATAGAGTACTATACTAAAATTGGCCTTTTTCAGTGCGGGGTACCACAGTCAGCTCTAAAGCCCCCTACACACTGGGCGACGGCAGCAATTTGGACGAATAACGATCTGAATGATGATTGTTATCATCCAAATTGTTTTGTATTGAAAAATGTTGGGAAACAAGCAATGAACGACCGTGGGGACGCGCATCACTCATCGTTGGTGCCTACACACTAAATGATATGAACAATATATCGTTAATTTCTGAGCGATATTGTTCATATCACCTGTCACCGTCACCCAGTGTGTAGGGCGCTTATGTGATATCAAGTCGTTGAAACGAAAAGAGGAAGCTGTTGCTAGCTAAGTGACTTCAGATAGGCATATACAGTATATATGTGTGTATATATACATACATACACACACTGTGTCGGACTGGCTGACTGGGGATTCGCTTCCGGTCCATTTATGCCGGTACAATGTTTAGATGTACCTGGCTCTTTACACCTGCTACCTGAATACAGGTGTGAGTGCTGAGAGCCAGGTGCCTCTGAACATTGTTCCGGCATTAATGGACTGGAAGAGAATCCCCTGCCAGCCAGTCCGACGCAGTATATATATGTGTACATATATATATATATATATGCCTATCTGAAGTCACTTAGCTAGCAACAGCTTTATTTATATGGCATCACAAGGTTTACGAAACACCTTATGAAGTAGGTAAGAAGTTAGAACTAGCAGAAACAGTGCAGACATTGCAGAATATGGGATACACGCAGGGGTGTAAATTCATCCCAGTAGCCTGCGATTGGTTTTGCCCTGTAAATGATTGGCGCTTTAAAAAAAGTCAGAGAACAGCCGCCGGTCCACACCGGTCCACACCTCCAGCAAACTCAGACCCTATTACTACTATGCGTGTGTGTGTGTGTATAATATATATATATATATATATATATATAAGCAGCGGTCAGGCTCGGCACTCCTTAAATTGCTTGTCCCTGAAGACGGGGTATCGCCCCGAAACGGCGTAGGACCGTAATAAAGGCTGTACATTTATTTTACCAGTCTGTTGAGTGCCTCTGCTTCCAAGGCTATATATATATATATATATATATATACACATACACACATATATATATATATATATATATATATATATATATATATATAGCAAAAGTGAAGCTGGCACTCCCCTCTGTACTTAAGCAGGAATATTGCATCCGGTGCCTTCCAGGTGTATTAGGCCACAAACGGCCAATCACCACACATAGCAGAAATAGGCGCACTCAGGACGACTTGTAAGAATCACACGGACCCCAGAGTAGAGTTCAACGTTTCAATCATAATCACAGATTTTCGTCAGGATAAAGGTAAGTAAGACAACCCACACTTAAATACACCCATCAAGTGAAAAACACGCCCCCAGCCTTGATGGGTGTATTTAAGTGTGGGTTGTGTTACTTACCTGTATCCTGACGAAAATCTGTGATTAAGATTGAAACGTTGAACTCTACTCTGGGGTCCGTGTGATTCTTACAAGTCGTCCTAAGTGCCGCCTATTTCTGCTATATATATATATATATATATATATATATATATAAAGGTGGAAAAACACACTACAGGCTGATCCAACTTTGATGTAATGTCCTTAAAACAAGTCAAAATGAGGCTCAGTAATGTGTGTGGACTCCACGTGCCTGTATGACCTCCCTACAATGCCTGGGCATGCTCCTGATGAGGTGGCGGATGGTCTCCTGAGGGATCTCCTCCCAGACCTGGACTAAAGCATCCGCCAACTCCTGGACAGTCTGTGGTGCATGGAGCGAGACATGATGTCCCAGATGTGCTCAATTGGATTCAGGTCTGGGGAATGGGCGGGCCAGTCCATAGCATCAATGCCTTCGTCTTGCAGGAACTGCTGACACACTCCAGCCACATGAGGTCTAGCATTGTCTTGCATTAGGAGGAACCCAGGGCCAACCGCACCAGCATATGGTCTCACAAGGGGTCTGAGGATCTCATCTCGGTACCTAATGGCAGTCAGGCTACCTCTGGAGAGCACATGGATGGCTGTGCGGACCCCCAAAGAAATGCCACCCCACACCATTACTGACCCACTGCCAAACCAGTCATGCTGGAGCATGTTGCAGGCAGCAGAACATTCTCTTTGGCGTCTCCAGGCTCTGTCACGTCTGTTACATGTGCTCAGTGAGAACCTGCTTTCATCTGTGAAGAGCACAGGGCGCCAGTGGCGAATTTGCCAATCTTGGTGTTCTCTGGCAAATACCAAACGTCCTGCACGGTGTTGGGCTGTAAGCACAACCCCCACCTGTGGACGTTGGGCCCTCATACCACTCTCATGGAGTCTGTTTCTGATCGTTTGAGTAGACACATGCACATTTGTGGCTTGCTGGAGGTCATTTTGCAGGGCTCTGGCAGTGCTCCTCCTGTTCCTCCTTGCACAAATGCGGAGGTAGCGGTCCTGCTGCTGGGTTGTTGCCCTCCGAAGGTCTCCTCCACGTCTCCTGATGTACTGGCCTGTCTCCTGGTAGCGCCTCCATGCTCTGGACACTACGCTGACAGACACAGCAAACCTTCTTGCCACAGCTCGCATTGATGTGCCATCCTGGATGAGCTGCACTACCTGAGCCACTTGTGTGGGTTGTAGACTCCGTCTCATGCTACCACTAGAGTGAAAGCACTGCCAGATTTCAAAAGTGACCAAAACATCAGCCAGAAAGCATAGGAGCTGAGAAGTGGTCTGTGGTCACCCCCTGCAGAACAGCTCCTTTATTGGGGGTGTCTTGCTAATTGCCTATAATTTCCACCTGTTGTCTATTCCATTTGCACAACAGCATGTGAAATTGATTGTCAATCAGTGTTGCTTCCTAAGTGGACAGTTTGATTTCACAGAAGTGTGATTGACTTGGAGTTACATTGTGTTGTTTAAGTGTTACCTTTATTTTTTTGAGCAGTGTATATATATATATATATATATATATATACACACACACTACTTACAGAATTATCTAGATATCGCTATGATTCAGCTGCCTGCAGCATGCAGAATGAGTATTCACTGACTGGTCCCATCCTCGCAGTCCAGCAGCGGCGGGTGCACCATCTCCTGGTGCAGTGTAGGCTGAGCGGTACCAGGCAGGAGCCGTCCTGTCCCCTACTGCAGGTGTTAGCAGGGCTCCTGGGATAGAGCAGGAGCACCGCAGATCTGCATTGGAAGAGCAGCGGTCACACTTGGTTCCCGCTGTGAACCTGGGGGTTACGCCTCCGGATACAAGCTATACATAGATAACAATGTGTCATATGCAGTCACATTACCCACAAAAGTAGTGAACCCAGCGGTCAGGGAGATGATGGTATAAGAGAGGGAGGGAAAAGCACATTAAGGAAGAGAGGGACTAGACTGTGAGAGCCTACAATCTAATGTGGAGTTATGATTAGATACTGTGTTAATTAAAATACAATAAATCAACATGATTACGGTAAAAAAAAAAGTAAGTGTACATATGAATTATCTGCTTCTGTTTTAGGTCGCAGCCATAGGTGCTATTCCGTCTGCAGTTCAAGCAAGTTGCTATTTTTGCAAGAATCCCAGCACTTGAACTTCTAAATCCACGAATTGCGTGTTAGGTTTATATATAAATGTATAACGTGAGACTTTGGGGACTTTAAAGTAAGGGTTTGGCTTCAAGACAAATTTAAAGAGCACTTTTGGCAGGCTATTTTTGGAAAAAGTAAAAACAAAAACTAATGGGATAAAGAAACCCTATACATTATTGCACTAAAGAAGTGTGCGTTTATAAACATTTGTCCTGTAACATTCCTGGTATTATACTTTACATTTTTACAAAAGTGCATGTGCTATAAATCACCTATAATGCATTGAGTTAACCAAGTGTCATGGAAAACTCTCATCTATGAATTCTAAAAAATATACTCATGTTGCAAAGGAAGCTAAATGCAATGTTATTGTCACTCATATGGAAAATACAGTGAGATATAAAAAATGCTGCATTGTTTGTAAGAATTAATATAATCGTTCATTGAGTAACCACTGGATTTGCCAATAATATTGAGATCATCTGATTCTATTAAAGTTTTTGCTAAGGATCATGATGAGCATGCTCAGAGGCAGTAAAAAGAAATGTAAGGCTTTGAGCATGCTCAGTAGAACCTCTCAAATGTAACCTACCAGTTACTTATATAGGTCTAGGTGGTCATTCCGAGTTGTTCGCTCGCTAGCTGCTTTTAGCAGCATTGCACACGCTAGGCCGCCGCCCTCTGGGAGTGTATCTTAGCTTAGCAGTATTGCGAACGAAAGATTAGCAGAACTGCTACTAAATAATTCTCTGCAATTTCTGAGTAGCTCCAGACCTACTCCTAGATTGCGATCACCTCAGTCCGTTTAGTACCTGGTTTGACGTCACAAACACGCCCTGCGTTTGGCCAGCCACTCCCCCGTTTCTCCAGCCACTCCTGCGTTTTTACCTGGCACGCCTGCGTTTTTTTAGCACACTCCCGGAAAATGCTGAGTTGCCGCCCAGAAACATCCACTTCCTGTCAATAAAAACTACGAACACTTGAGCAACTGAAAAACGTCGCTGGAGCTTGGGTAAAACTACAAAGTTTTGTGTGAAAGTACTTAGCGCATGCACGCTGCGTACTATGCGCATGCGCATAATTGCCGATTTTTCACTTGATCGCTGCACTGCGAAAAACGTCAACGAGCGAACAACTCGGAATGACCACCATAGCACACATATTCCGCAGCACTTTACAGAGAATATTTGGCCATTCACATCAGTCCCTGCCCCAGTGGAGCTTACAGTCTACAGTATGTTTCCAACCACATGTACAGTACATGCACACACATACATACTAGGGTTCATTTAGTTTGAAGCAAATTAACCCACCAGCATATTTTTGGATTGTGGGAGGGCACCGGAGCACCCGGAGGAAACCCACGTAAGCAAGTGGAGAATATACAAACTCCACGGAGTTAGGGCCATGGTGGGAATCAAACCTATGACCTCAGTGCTGTGAGGCAGTAATGCTATCTATCCATTACATCATCCGTACTGTCCATTACACCATCAAAGGGTCCATTGGCACTTGTAGACCGCCTATTGTAAAGTATTAAAATACAGTACTCACACACTGAATATAAAAGTCCATATTTGAAAAAAAAAAAAAAAAAAAAAAAAAACACCCCACATTCCTCATTTACCAATTTATTACTTACTAATTCCATAGGGACAGGCCCTCTTCTTTCCATGTACACATCAACGAGACTTGTCAAATACTAATAAACCACAACATATGATACGATCCACCCCTTTCAGGACCCCACTGAGAACTCGTGGACGTTCACTGCTCACCATAGAAATGAATACCGCCACACTGATTGGTCCCACTCATAAATATTTTCAAGTTATTGTAACGGTTTCGGTATGACTGGTCGACAATGTTAAGGTCGACACTCATTAGGTCGACCACTATTGGTAGACATTGACATGGTCGACATGGACTAATGGTCGACACATTTAAAAGGTCGACCCATGAAAGGTCGACACATGAAAAGGTCAACATGATTTTTTTTACTGTTTTTTTGTGTCGTTTTCTGTGTAAAGTTTCGGGGAACCCAAATTAGTGCACCGCGTCCCCTCGCATGGCTCGCGTTCGGGCAAGGTGCCTCGCTCCGCTACCGCAAAGCTTGGCACAGGTTACCGTTCCCAATCGTAGTCCACGTGGATCGTAAAGTATGAAAAAGTTCCAAAAAAGATTATTTTTTTTTTTAAAAAAGACTCATGTCGACCTTTTCATGCGTCGACCTTTCATCTGTTTTCAGACTTATCTTTAGCACCTAGTATAGAGTACTATACTAAAATTGGCCTTTTTCAGTGCGGGGTACCACAGTCAGCTCTAAAGCCCCCTACACACTGGGCGACGGCAGCAATTTGGACGAATAACGATCTGAATGATGATTGTTATCATCCAAATTGTTTTGTATTGAAAAATGTTGGGAAACAAGCAATGAACGACCGTGGGGACGCGCATCACTCATCGTTGGTGCCTACACACTAAATGATATGAACAATATATCGTTAATTTCTGAGCGATATTGTTCATATCACCTGTCACCGTCGCCCAGTGTGTAGGGCGCTTATGTGATATCAAGTCGTTGAAACGAAAAGAGGAAGCTGTTGCTAGCTAAGTGACTTCAGATAGGCATATACAGTATATATGTGTATATATATACATACATACACACACTGTGTCGGACTGGCTGACTGGGGATTCGCTTCCGGTCCATTTATGCCGATACAATGTTTAGATGTACCTGGCTCTTTACACCTGCTACCTGAATACAGGTGTGAGTGCTGAGAGCCAGGTGCCTCTGAACATTGTTCCGGCATTAATGGACTGGAAGAGAATCCCCTGCCAGCCAGTCCGACGCAGTATATATATGTATATATATATATATATATGCCTATCTGAAGTCACTTAGCTAGCAACAGCTTTATTTATATGGCATCACAAGCTTTACGAAACACCTTATGAAGTAGGTAAGAAGTTAGAACTAGCAGAAACAGTGCAGACATTGCAGAATATGGGATACACGCAGGGGTGTAAATTCATCCCAGTAGCCTGCGATTGGTTTTGCCCTGTAAATGATTGGCGCTTTAAAAAAAGTCAGAGAACAGCCGCCGGTCCACACCGGTCCACACCTCCAGCAAACTCAGACCCTTTTACTACTATGCGTGTGTGTGTGTATAATATATATATATATATATATATATATATATATATATATATATATAAGCAGCGGTCAGGCTCGGCACTCCTTAAATTGCTTGTCCCTGAAGATGGGGTATCGCCCCGAAACGGCGTAGGACCGTAATAAAGGCTGTACATTTATTTTACCAGTCTGTTGAGTGCCTCTGCTTCCAAGGCTATATATATATATATATATATATATATATATACATATATATATATATATATATATATATATATATATAGCAAAAGTGAAGCTGGCACTCCCCTCTGTACTTAAGCAGGAATATTGCATCCGGTGCCTTCCAGGTGTATTAGGCCACAAACGGCCAATCACCACACATAGCAGAAATAGGCGCACTCAGGACGACTTGTAAGAATCACACGGACCCCAGAGTAGAGTTCAACGTTTCAATCATAATCACAGATTTTCGTCAGGATAAAGGTAAGTAAGACAACCCACACTTAAATACACCCATCAAGTGAAAAACACGCCCCCAGCCTTGATGGGTGTATTTTAGAGATGAGCGCCTGAAATTTTTCGGGTTTTGTGTTTTGGTTTTGGGTTCGGTTCCGCGGCCGTGTTTTGGGTTCGAACGCGTTTTGGCAAAACCTCACCGAATTATTTTTGTCGGATTCGGGTGTGTTTTGGATTCGGGTGTTTTTTTCCAAAAACACTAAAAAACAGCTTAAATCATAGAATTTGGGGGTCATTTTGATCCCAAAGTATTATTAACCTCAAAAACCATAATTTACACTCATTTTCAGTCTATTCTGAATACCTCACACCTCACAATATTATTTTTAGTCCTAAAATTTGCACCGAGGTCGCTGTGTGAGTAAGATAAGCGACCCTAGTGGCCGACACAAACACCGGGCCCATCTAGGAGTGGCACTGCAGTGTCACGCAGGATGTCCCTTCCAAAAAACCCTCCCCAAACAGCACATGACGCAAAGAAAAAAAGAGGCGCAATGAGGTAGCTGTGTGAGTAAGATTAGCGACCCTAGTGGCCGACACAAACACCGGGCCCATCTAGGAGTGGCACTGCAGTGTCACGCAGGATGGCCCTTCCAAAAAACCCTCCCCAAACAGCACATGACGCAAAGAAAAAAAGAGGCGCAATGAGGTAGCTGACTGTGTGAGTAAGATTAGCGACCCTAGTGGCCGACACAAACACCGGGCCCATCTAGGAGTGGCACTGCAGTGTCACGCAGGATGGCCCTTCCAAAAAACCCTCCCCAAACAGCACATGACGCAAAGAAAAAAAGAGGCGCAATGAGGTAGCTGACTGTGTGAGTAAGATTAGCGACCCTAGTGGCCGACACAAACACCGGGCCCATCTAGGAGTGGCACTGCAGTGTCACGCAGGATGTCCCTTCCAAAAAACCCTCCCCAAACAGCACATGACGCAAAGAAAAAAAGAGGCGCAATGAGGTAGCTGTGTGAGTAAGATTAGCGACCCTAGTGGCCGACACAAACACCGGGCCCATCTAGGAGTGGCACTGCAGTGTCACGCAGGATGTCCCTTCCAAAAAACCCTCCCCAAACAGCACATGACGCAAAGAAAAAAAGAGGCGCAATGAGGTAGCTGACTGTGTGAGTAAGATTAGCGACCCTAGTGGCCGACACAAACACCGGGCCCATTTAGGAGTGGCACTGCAGTGTCACGCAGGATGTCCCTTCCAAAAAACCCTCCCCAATCAGCACATGATGCAAAGAAAAAGAAAAGAAAAAAGAGGTGCAAGATGGAATTATCCTTGGGCCCTCCCACCCACCCTTATGTTGTATAAACAAAACAGGACATGCACACTTTAACCAACCCATCATTTCAGTGACAGGGTCTGCCACACGACTGTGACTGATATGACGGGTTGGTTTGGACCCCCCCCAAAAAAGAAGCAATTAATCTCTCCTTGCACAAACTGGCTCTACAGAGGCAAGATGTCCACCTCATCTTCACCCTCCGATATATCAACGTGTACATCCCCCTCCTCACAGATTATCAATTCGTCCCCACTGGAATCCACCATCTCAGCTCCCTGTGTACTTTGTGGAGGCAATTGCTGCTGGTCAATGTCTCCGCGGAGGAATTGATTATAATTCATTTTAATGAACATCATCTTCTCCACATTTTCTGGATGTAACCTCGTACGCCGATTGCTGACAAGGTGAGCGGCGGCACTAAACACTCTTTCGGAGTACACACTTGTGGGAGGGCAACTTAGGTAGAATAAAGCCAGTTTGTGCAAGGGCCTCCAAATTGCCTCTTTTTCCTGCCAGTATAAGTACGGACTGTGTGACGTGCCTACTTGGATGCGGTCACTCATATAATCCTCCACCATTCTATCAATGTTGAGAGAATCATATGCAGTGACAGTAGACGACATGTCCGTAATCGTTGTCAGGTCCTTCAGTCCGGACCAGATGTCAGCATCAGCAGTCGCTCCAGACTGCCCTGCATCACCGCCAGCGGGTGGGCTCGGAATTCTGAGCCTTTTCCTCGCACCCCCAGTTGCGGGAGAATGTGAAGGAGGAGATGTTGACAGGTCGCGTTCCGCTTGACTTGACAATTTTGTCACCAGCAGGTCTTTCAACCCCAGCAGACCTGTGTCTGCCGGAAAGAGAGATCCAAGGTAGGCTTTAAATCTAGGATCGAGCACGGTGGCCAAAATGTAGTGCTCTGATTTCAACAGATTGACCACCCGTGAATCCTTGTTAAGCGAATTAAGGGCTGCATCCACAAGTCCCACATGCCTAGCGGAATCGCTCCCTTTTAGCTCCTTCTTCAATGCCTCCAGCTTCTTCTGCAAAAGCCTGATGAGGGGAATGACCTGACTCAGGCTGGCAGTGTCTGAACTGACTTCACGTGTGGCAAGTTCAAAGGGCATCAGAACCTTGCACAACGTTGAAATCATTCTCCACTGCACTTGAGACAGGTGCATTCCATCTCCTATATCGTGCTCAATTGTATAGGCTTGAATGGCCTTTTGCTGCTCCTCCAACCTCTGAAGCATATAGAGGGTTGAATTCCACCTCGTTACCACTTCTTGCTTCAGATGATGGCAGGGCAGGTTCAGTAGTTTTTGGTGGTGCTCCAGTCTTCTGTACGTGGTGCCTGTACGCCGAAAGTGTCCCGCAATTTTTCTGGCCACCGACAGCATCTCTTGCACGCCCCTGTCGTTTTTTAAAAAATTCTGCACCACCAAATTCAAGGTATGTGCAAAACATGGGACGTGCTGGAATTTGCCCATATTTAATGCACACACAATATTGCTGGCATTGTCCGATGCCACAAATCCACAGGAGAGTCCAATTGGGGTAAGCCATTCCGCGATGATCTTCCTCAGTTGCCGTAAGAGGTTTTCAGCTGTGTGCGTATTCTGGAAAGCGGTGATACAAAGCGTAGCCTGCCTAGGAAAGAGTTGGCGTTTGCGAGATGCTGCTACTGGTGCCGCCGCTGCTGTTCTTGCGGCGGGAGTCCATACATCTACCCAGTGGGCTGTCACAGTCATATAGTCCTGACCCTGCCCTGCTCCACTTGTCCACATGTCCGTGGTTAAGTGGACATTGGGTACAACTGCATTTTTTAGGAGACTGGTGAGTCTTTTTCTGACGTCCGTGTACATTCTCGGTATCGCCTGCCTAGAGAAGTGGAACCTAGATGGTATTTGGTAACGGGGGCACACTGCCTCAATAAATTGTCTAGTTCCCTGTGAACTAACGGCGGATACCGGACGCACGTCTAACACCAACATAGTTGTCAAGGACTCAGTTATCCGCTTTGCAGTAGGATGACTGCTGTGATATTTCATCTTCCTCGCAAAGGACTGTTGAACAGTCAATTGCTTACTGGAAGTAGTACAAGTGGGCTTACGACTTCCCCTCTGGGATGACCATCGACTCCCAGCGGCAACAACAGCAGCGCCAGCAGCAGTAGGCGTTACACGCAAGGATGCACGGGAGGAAACCGCAGGCAGGATAGGACTCGTCAGACTTGCCAGTGACATGGCCTGCAGGACTATTGGCATTCCTGGGGAAGGAGGAAATTGACACTGAGGGAGTTGGTGGGGTGGTTTGCGTGAGCTTGGTTACAAGAGGAAGGGATTTACTGGTCAGTGGACTGCTTCCGCTGTCACCCAAAGTTTTTGAACTTGTCACTGACTTATTATGAATGCGCTGCAGGTGACGTATAAGGGAGGATGTTCCGAGGTGGTTAACGTCCTTACCCCTACTTATTACAGCTTGACAAAGGGAACACACGGCTTGACACCTGTTGTCCGCATTTCTGGTGAAATACCTCCACACCGAAGAGCTGATTTTTTTGGTATTTTCACCTGGCATGTCAACGGCCATATTCCTCCCACGGACAACAGGTGTCTCCCCGGGTGCCTGACTTAAACAAACCACCTCACCATCAGAATCCTCCTGGTCAATTTCCTCCCCAGCGCCAGCAACACCCATATCCTCCTCATCCTGGTGTACTTCAACACTGACATCTTCAATCTGACTATCAGGAACTGGACTGCGGGTGCTCCTTCCAGCACTTGCAGGGGGCGTGCAAATGGTGGAAGGCGCATGCTCTTCACGTCCAGTGTTGGGAAGGTCAGGCATCGCAACCGACACAATTGGACTCTCCTTGTGGATTTGGGATTTCAAAGAACGCACAGTTCTTTGCGGTGCTTTTGCCAGCTTGAGTCTTTTCAGTTTTCTAGCGAGAGGCTGAGTGCTTCCATCCTCATGTGAAGCTGAACCACTAGCCATGAACATAGGCCAGGGCCTCAGCCGTTCCTTGCCACTCCGTGTGGTAAATGGCATATTGGCAAGTTTACGCTTCTCCTCCGACAATTTTATTTTAGGTTTTGGAGTCCTTTTTTTACTGATATTTGGTGTTTTGGTTTTGACATGCTCTGTACTATGCCATTGGGCATCGGCCTTGGCAGACGACGTTGCTGGCATTTCATCGTCTCGGCCATGACTAGTGGCAGCAGCTTCAGCACGAGGTGGAAGTGGATCTTGATCTTTCCCTAATTTTGGAACCTCAACATTTTTGTTCTCCATATTTTAATAGGCACAACTAAAAGGCACCTCAGGTAAACAATGCAGATGGATGGATTGGATACTAGTATACAATTATGGACGGGCTGCCGAGTGCCGACACAGAGGTAGCCACAGCCGTGAACTACCGCACTGTACTGTGTCTGCTGCTAATATATAGACTGGTTGATAAAGAGATAGTATACTCGTAACTAGTATGTATGTATAAAGAAAGAAAAAAAAACCACGGTTAGGTCACTGGTATATACAATTATGGACGGGCTGCCGAGTGCCGACACAGAGGTAGCCACAGCCGTGAACTACCGCACTGTACTGTGTCTGCTGCTAATATATAGACTGGTTGATAAAGAGATAGTATACTCGTAACTAGTATGTATGTATAAAGAAAGAAAAAAAAACCACGGTTAGGTCACTGGTATATACAATTATGGACGGGCTGCCGAGTGCCGACACAGAGGTAGCCACAGCCGTGAACTACCGCACTGTACTGTGTCTGCTGCTAATATATAGACTGGTTGATAAAGAGATAGTATACTCGTAACTAGTATGTATGTATAAAGAAAGAAAAAAAAACCACGGTTAGGTCACTGGTATATACAATTATGGACGGGCTGCCGAGTGCCGACACAGAGGTAGCCACAGCCGTGAACTACCGCACTGTACTGTGTCTGCTGCTAATATATAGACTGGTTGATAAAGAGATAGTATACTCGTAACTAGTATGTATGTATAAAGAAAGAAAAAAAAACCACGGTTAGGTGGTATATACAATTATGGACGGGCTGCCGAGTGCCGACACAGAGGTAGCCACAGCCGTGAACTACCGCACTGTACTGTGTCTGCTGCTAATATATAGACTGGTTGATAAAGAGATAGTATACTCGTAACTAGTATGTATGTATAAAGAAAGAAAAAAAAACCACGGTTAGGTCACTGGTATATACAATTATGGACGGGCTGCCGAGTGCCGACACAGAGGTAGCCACAGCCGTGAACTACCGCACTGTACACTGGTTGATAAAGAGATAGTAGTATACTCGTAACAACTAGTATGACGACGGTATAAAGAATGAAAAAAAAACCACGGTTAGGTGGTATATAATACAATTATGGTTGGACGGACTGCCTGCCGAGTGCCGACACAGAGGTAGCCACAGCCGTGAACTACCGCACTGTACACTGGTTGATAAAGAGATAGTAGTATACTCGTAACAACTAGTATGACGACGGTATAAAGAATGAAAAAAAAACCACGGTTAGGTGGTATATAATACAATTATGGTTGGACGGACTGCCTGCCGAGTGCCGACACAGAGGTAGCCACAGCCGTGAACTACCGCACTGTACACTGGTTGATAAAGAGATAGTAGTATACTCGTAACAACTAGTATGACGACGGTATAAAGAACGAAAAAAAAACCACGGTTAGGTGGTATATATTATAATACAATTATGGATGGACGGACTGCCTGCCGAGTTCCGACACAGAGGTAGCCACAGCCGTGAACTACCGCACTGTACACTGGTTGATAAAGAGATAGTAGTATACTCGTAACAACTAGTATGACGACGGTATAAAGAACGAAAAAAAAACCACGGTTAGGTGGTATATATTATAATACAATTATGGATGGACGGACTGCCTGCCGAGTTCCGACACAGAGGTAGCCACAGCCGTGAACTACCGCACTGTACACTGGTTGATAAAGAGATAGTAGTATACTCGTAACAACTAGTATGACTATGACGACGGTATAAAGAAAGAAAAAACAAACCACGGTTAGGTGGTATATAATACAATTATGGATGGACGGACTGCCTGCCGAGTGCCGACACAGAGGTAGCCACAGCCGTGAACTACCGCACTGTACTGTGTCTGCTGCTAATATAGACTGGTTGATAAAGAGATAGTATACAATACTACTAATATACTGGTGGTCAGGCACTGGTCACCACTAGTCACACTGGCAGTGGCACTCCTGCAGCAAAAGTGTGCACTGTTTAATTTTAATATAATATTATTTATCATGTACTCCTGGCTCCTGCTATAACAACCTGCAGTGCTCCCCAGTCTCCCCCACAATTATAAGCTTTATATACAATACATTGATGTGCAGCACACTGGGCTGAGCAGTGCACACAGACTGAGTCACTGTGTGACTGTGTATCGTTTTTTTCAGGCAGAGAACGGATTTATTAAATAAAACAAACAACTGCACTGTCTCTGGTGGTCACTGGTCACTGTGGTCGTCAGTCACTAAACTCTGTCTGCACTCTGCACTCTCTTCTAATCTACAGTATCACAGCAATCTCTCTCTCTCTCTCTCTTCTAAATCTAATCTAAATGGAGAGGACGCCAGCCACGTCCTCTCCCTATCAATCTCAATGCACGTGTGAAAATGGCGGCGACGCGCGGCTCCTTATATAGAATCCGAGTCTCGCGAGAATCCGACAGCGTCATGATGACGTTCGGGCGCGCTCGGGTTAACCGAGCAAGGCGGGAAGATCCGAGTCGCTCGGACCCGTGAAAAAAAAAGTGAAGTTCGTGCGGGTTCGGATTCAAAGAAACCGAACCCGCTCATCTCTAGTGTATTTAAGTGTGGGTTGTGTTACTTACCTGTATCCTGACGAAAATCTGTGATTAAGATTGAAACGTTGAACTCTACTCTGGGGTCCGTGTGATTCTTACAAGTCGTCCTAAGTGCCGCCTATTTCTGCTATATATATATATATATATATATAAAGGTGGAAAAACACACTACAGGCTGATCCAACTTTGATGTAATGTCCTTAAAACAAGTCAAAATGAGGCTCAGTAATGTGTGTGGACTCCACATGCCTGTATGACCTCCCTACAATGCCTGGGCATGCTCCTGATGAGGTGGCGGATGGTCTCCTGAGGGATCTCCTCCCAGACCTGGACTAAAGCATCCGCCAACTCCTGGACAGTCTGTGGTGCATGGAGCGAGACATGATGTCCCAGATGTGCTCAATTGGATTCAGGTCTGGGGAATGGGCGGGCCAGTCCATAGCATCAATGCCTTCGTCTTGCAGGAACTGCTGACACACTCCAGCCACATGAGGTCTAGCATTGTCTTGCATTAGGAGGAACCCAGGGCCAACCGCACCAGCATATGGTCTCACAAGGGGTCTGAGGATCTCATCTCGGTACCTAATGGCAGTCAGGCTACCTCTGGAGAGCACATGGATGGCTGTGCGTCCCCCCAAAGAAATGCCACCCCACACCATTACTGACCCACTGCCAAACCAGTCATGCTGGAGCATGTTGCAGGCAGCAGAACATTCTCTTTGGCGTCTCCAGGCTCTGTCACGTCTGTTACATGTGCTCAGTGAGAACCTGCTTTCATCTGTGAAGAGCACAGGGCGCCAGTGGCGAATTTGCCAATCTTGGTGTTCTCTGGCAAATACCAAACATCCTGCACGGTGTTGGGCTGTAAGCACAACCCCCACCTGTGGACGTTGGGCCCTCATACCACTCTCATGGAGTCTGTTTCTGATCGTTTGAGTAGACACATGCACATTTGTGGCTTGCTGGAGGTCATTTTGCAGGGCTCTGGCAGTGCTCCTCCTGTTCCTCCTTGCACAAATGCGGAGGTAGAGGTCCTGCTGCTGGGTTGTTGCCCTCCTACGGCCTCCTCCACGTCTCCTGATGTACTGGCCTGTCTCCTGGTAGCGCCTCCATGCTCTGGACACTACGCTGACAGACACAGCAAACCTTCTTGCCACAGCTCGCATTGATGTGCCATCCTGGATGAGCTGCACTACCTGAGCCACTTGTCTGGGTTGTAGACTCCGTCTCATGCTACCACTAGAGTGAAAGCACTGCCAGATTTCAAAAGTGACCAAAACATCAGCCAGAAAGCATAGGAGCTGAGAAGTGGTCTGTGGTCACCCCCTGCAGAATAACTCCTTTATTGGGGGTGTCTTGCTAATTGCCTATAATTTCCACCTGTTGTCTATTCCATTTGCACAACAGCATGTGAAATTGATTGTCAATCAGTGTTGCTTCCTAAGTGGACAGTTTGATTTCACAGAAGTGTGATTGACTTGGAGTTACATTGTGTTGTTTAAGTGTTACCTTTATTTTTTTGAGCAGTGTATATATATATTTATATATATATATATATATATATACATTACATACACACACACTACTTACAGAATTATCTAGATATCGCTATGATTCAGCTGCCTGCAGCATGCAGAATGAGCATTCACTGACAGGTCCTATCCTCGCAGTCCAGCAGCGGCGGGTGCACCATCTCCTGGTGCAGTGTAGGCTGAGCGGTACCAGGCAGGAGCCGTCCTGTCTACCTACTGCAGGTGTTAGCAGGGCTCCTGGGATAGAGCAGGAGCACCGCAGATCTGCATTGGAAGAGCAGCGGTCACACTTGGTTCCCGCTGTGAACCTGGGGGTTACGCCTCCGGATACAAGCTATACATAGATAACAATGTGTCATATGCAGTCACATTACCCACAAAAGTAGTGAACCCAGCGGTCAGGGAGATGATGGTATAAGAGAGGGAGGGAAAAGCACATTAAGGAAGAGAGGGACTAGACTGTGAGAGCCTACAATCTAATGTGGAGTTATGATTAGATACTGTGTTAATTAAAATACAATAAATCAACATGATTACGGTAAAAAAAAAAGTAAGTGTACATATGAATTATCTGCTTCTGTTTTAGGTCGCAGCCATAGGTGCTATTCCGTCTGCAGTTCAAGCAAGTTGCTATTTTTGCAAGAATCCCAGCACTTGAACTTCTAAATCCACGAATTGCGTGTTAGGTTTATATATAAATGTATAACGTGAGACTTTGGGGACTTTAAAGTAAGGGTTTGGCTTCAAGACAAATTTAAAGAGCACTTTTGGCAGGCTATTTTTGGAAAAAGTAAAAACAAAAACTAATGGGATAAAGAAACCCTATACATTATTGCACTAAAGAAGTGTGCGTTTATAAACATTTGTCCTGTAACATTCCTGGTATTATACTTTACATTTTTACAAAAGTGCATGTGCTATAAATCACCTATAATGCATTGAGTTAACCAAGTGTCATGGAAAACTCTCATCTATGAATTCTAAAAAATATACTCATGTTGCAAAGGAAGCTAAATGCAATGTTATTGTCACTCATATGGAAAATACAGTGAGATATAAAAAATGCTGCATTGTTTGTAAGAATTAATATAATCGTTCATTGAGTAACCACTGGATTTGCCAATAATATTGAGATCATCTGATTCTATTAAAGTTTTTGCTAAGGATCATGATGAGCATGCTCAGAGGCAGTAAAAAGAAATGTAAGGCTTTGAGCATGCTCAGTAGAACCTCTCAAATGTAACCTACCAGTTACTTATATAGGTCTAGGTGGTCATTCCGAGTTGTTCGCTCGCTAGCTGCTTTTAGCAGCATTGCACACGCTAGGCCGCCGCCCTCTGGGAGTGTATCTTAGCTTAGCAGTATTGCGAACGAAAGATTAGCAGAACTGCTACTAAATCATTCTCTGCAGTTTCTGAGTAGCTCCAGACCTACTCCTAGATTGCGATCACCTCAGTCCGTTTAGTACCTGGTTTGACGTCACAAACACGCCCTGCGTTCGGCCAGCCACTCCCCCGTTTCTCCAGCCACTCCTGTGTTTTTACCTGGCACGCCTGCGTTTTTTAGCACACTCCCGGAAAATGCTGAGTTGCCGCCCAGAAACATCCACTCCCTGTCAATAAAAACTACGAACACTTGAGCAACTGAAAAACGTCGCTGGAGCTTGGGTAAAACTACAAAGTTTTGTGTGAAAGTACTTAGCGCATGCGCGCTGCGTACCATGCGCATGCGCATAATTGCCGATTTTTCACTTGATCGCTGCACTGCGAAAAACGTCAACGAGCGAACAACTCGGAATGACCACCATAGCACACATATTCCGCAGCACTTTACAGAGAATATTTGGCCATTCACATCAGTCCCTGCCCCAGTGGAGCTTACAGTCTACAGTATGTTTCCAACCACATGTACAGTACATGCACACACATACATACTAGGGTTCATTTAGTTTGAAGCAAATTAACCCACCAGCATATTTTTGGATTGTGGGAGGGCACCGGAGCACCCGGAGGAAACCCACGTAAGCAAGTGGAGAATATACAAACTCCACGGAGTTAGGGCCATGGTGGGAATCAAACCTATGACCTCAGTGCTGTGAGGCAGTAATGCTATCTATCCATTACACCATCCGTACTGTCCATTACACCATCAAAGGGTCCATTGGCACTTGTAGACCGCCTATGTAAAGTATTAAAATACAGTACTCACACACTGAATATAAAAGTCCATATTTGAAAAAAAAAAAAAAAAAAAAAACACCCCACATTCCTCATTTACCAATTTATTACTTACTAATTCCATAGGGACAGGCCCTCTTCTTTCCATGTACACATCAACGAGACTTGTCAAATACTAATAAACCACAACATATGATACGATCCACCCCTTTCAGGACCCCACTGAGAACTCGTGGACGTTCACTGCTCACCATAGAAATGAATACCGCCACACTGATTGGTCCCACTCATAAATATTTTCAAGTTATTGTAACGGTTTCGGTATGACTGGTCGACAATGTTAAGGTCGACACTCATTAGGTCGACCACTATTGGTAGACATTGACATGGTCGACATGGACTAATGGTCGACACATTTAAAAGGTCGACTCATGAAATGTCGACACATGAAAAGGTCAACATGATTTTTTTTACTGTTTTTTGTGTCGTTTTCTGTGTAAAGTTTCGGGGAACCCAAATTAGTGCACCGCGTCCCCTCGCATGGCTCGCGTTCGGGCAAGGTGCCTCGCTCCGCTACCGCAAAGCTTGGCACAGGTTACCGTTCCCAATCGTAGTCCACGTGGATCGTAAAGTATGGAAAAGTTCAAAAAAAGATTTAAAAAAAAGAGAGACTCATGTCGACCTTTTCATGCATCGACCTTTCATGTGTCGACCATTTGTCCATGTCGACAGTGTAAATGTCGCTCAATAGTGGTCGACGATCTGAACAGATACCATTGTAACACCCCGGGGGATGGAAGGTGTCTATGTGGTTGGAAGAGGTATCACAGGTGTTTGGTGGCTATGAGATGGACCTTTTCTGTAAGATATTTTTCCCCGTTCGTTGGGGGTCATTCCGAGTTGATCACATGTAGCAACTTTTTGCTGCCCATGCGGTCAACTAGACGCCGCCTATGGGGGAGTGTATTTCTGCATAGCAGGGCTGCGAACGCTTGTGCAGCCCTGCTATGCAAAAAGCGTTTCCTGTAAAAGAAGACCAGGGTAAGAGTTACTTACCCTGTGCGATCGATCCAGCGTTGCAGGTCCCGGAATTGACGTCAGACAACTGTCCTCCAAACGCCTGGACACACCTGCGTTGGACTCACCACTCCCAGAAAACGGTGAGTTGCCGCCCCGGAATTCCTTCCTGCTGTCAATCTTCTTGCGATCGCTCCAGCGATCGCTTTCTTCATTCTTCTGGTCGTTGCCTGGTGACAGCCGTCGCTGGGCAACGCCGCGCGTGCGCATTGTGGCCACTGCACAGGCGCAGACCCGCCCCTTTTGCACCGCTGCGACAAACAGCAGCGTGTGAACGGGTCAGAATGACCCCTTTTATTTGCTGTATGTGGTTCATAGAGGTAGGACAGATTGATACACAAACAGTGAGCTCAATGGTCCTCATTCCGAGTTGTTCGCTCGCTAGCTGCTTTTAGTAGCATTGCACACGCTAGGCCGCCGCCCTCTGGGAATGTATCTTAGCATAGCAGAATTGCGAACGAAAGATTAGCAGAATTGCTACTAAATAATTCTTTGCAGTTTCTGAGTAGCTCCAGACCTACTCACAGATTGCGATCAGCTGAGTACGTTTAGTTCCTGGTTTGACTTCACAAACACGCCCTGCGTTCGGCCAGCCACTCCCCCGTTTCTCCAGACACTCCCGCGTTTTTCCCTGACACGCCTGCGTTTTTTAGCCAAGCCGTGAAAACGCTGAGTTGCCGCCCAGAAACGCCCCTTTCCTGTCAATCATTTACCCAACAGCAGTGCGACTGAAAAGCGTCGTACGGATACCAGCAAATCTACTAAGTTTTGTGTTAAATAACTTAGCGCATGCGCGCTGCGTACCATGCGCATTTAGCAACAAATCGCAGCATAGCAAAAATCGGCAACGAGCGAACAACTCGGAATGACCACCAATGACAGCAATCTCCGTCAGGAAGTTTCTTATTATTATGCCACAAATAATTCTGGATCGAAGATGATTTAGATACTTGCCATTGGATAATCACAATATAACAATGAAAGAAGAAGATTGCAGTGAAGAATGAAAATCACTTTAGATCAGTGGCTCCCAAACTGTGTGCCTAGGCACCCTGGGGTGCCCCAGGACACTAGCAGGGGTGCCTTGGATTGGTGGTCCAGGACCAATTAAAACTTTTTTTGGTCAAAGTAATATACAAAACCAGTGCTTGTGGATGCCAATTATAAAATATGAGGACAAACAGAAGCATATCTTGTCCCGCACCTCACTAAAGAATCTAAGGATGACACATAAACATAATTTACTTATTATTTTCTAAAACTCTCAAAAAGAAACTTTTGGTCTAGGGGTGCCGTGAAAAAATTCTGATACTCTAGGGTGCCATGATTCAAAAAAGTTTGGGAACCGCTGCTTTAGATGATGACATAAATAGCAGATTTAGCTACAGCTCACAATACACTGGAACATTCAATAATTCAAGAGTTCAATTAATCTAATCACAGATATATGCATATTCCAAAAAATTAAATTTCAAGAAAAAGACAATGAAGAAGATGATTAAGAATATAATTTGCATGGAGAGTAATCACTATTTCTTTATATATCACTAAAGAATTTGTCCCAATCTTCACTTGCAAATATGTTGGAGCTCTGGGTTCATACAGTGCCACAGTTTTGTAATGAGGCTGTGGTGTAACTGTACTTATTACACAAGGGATGGAGATCTTACAGTGTCTAATATTGCAATGGGGCTGTTGTATAATTGAACTTGTTGCACAAGGGGTTAAGCACTTTTTGGAAGAAATACAGATCCTGGGTTCAAGATAGAAAATGTCACTGTACTCCAGTTTTGCACAAGGGTTTAGGTAGCAAAGGTGTCTTGGAATTCCTAGCAAGGAACTGTCTCTGTAGTAATTATCCCTTGGAACAAATGGCTCAGTCTTACGCTCCAGAATGACTCAATGGGGCTAATTCAGACCTGATCGTTGCTGTGCATTTTCCCACAGTGGGCGATCAGGTCTGAACTGTGCATGTGCATTTAGCTGCCATTTTGGTCTGGACTGTGCGGGGGCGGGCCGCGGCGGCTGCATGACGTTGCACGCAGCCGCTGCAACCCGGGATGCGACAAGTAGCTCCCTGCCAGCGTGCAGGAGCTGCGCAGGTAGGGAGCTACTTGTCAAGTACAAAAGCATCACCGCTGTGCGATGCTTTTGTACTTGTGTGTGGGGGGGAGGGGTAGGGTCTGACATGCGCGGCGGACCAGCCCCGTGCTGTGCGCCCCCCCCCTGCATGTCAGAGTAAATGATCGTAGATGTGCTAAATTTAGCACTTCTACGATCAACTCTGACTTACCCCCAATGCCTCCATAATGATCATCCAAATGAATAGGTGTCTGTTTACTAGTTGTCCCAACTTTATACTGATCAGCACTTAAACAGGGGTTACTCTGCGTTGTTCTGAATTACAGGCCTCTCAGCACCCCTTTTCCATGCGGTCGTGAGCTGTGTGTGTGACAACAGACAACAGGGCTTAGCACTCACCCTCTTGCAGTCTGCAACAACAGTCTCTGTTACTCACTCTGAACATCTCAGTTTATTCCGGTCCATCACTGGTCCTTCTCAGTGATTTTCAGCTCTTAAGATGGCCATGGCGTGCATGCCTCTACACAGTCCTGGCGGTGTCCAGTCCCCGGCTGCAACGTGTCACACATGCTCTCCTGGTTCTCTTCAACTCCTGGAAGCACCCCGCTGCCTAAGCTCTGCAGCGCTGCTCTACGCTACCCTGCGTGACCATCCGGCTCTCACGACTCATCTGTCCTTCTCTCCTCCTCCAAGCAGCTGTCCCCGTAATGGTTTCTCTTCAAACCCTCATCCACGCCTCCTTCTTCCTACAAGGCTCCGCTTCCTCTCTGCTTCACTATCCAATCCGATCCTCACACTTTACAAATCAGGACGTGATCTGACTCTCATCTGTGCCTTAAACCCTGCTGTGCCAGCCATGAAAACGTCAAGTGCAAACACATCTATTTACATTTTTAAAGGGGTATACACAAGTATTCTGGGGTACCACATTGGTTCTATCTTGTAGATTCCTAAGATATTCTTACATATATCTCTATATAGATTTATTTTATATATGTTTTTACATTTAAATTCTTATAAATGTCTGTGTTTTAGAAAAAGAACAACCTAATGCCATCCATGATTATACTGTATTTTGTTCTGTGCAGTTATTGGTGATTACACAATATCTTAAGGTGGGTACACACTGGAGCGATTTTGGGCCGAATTGCTGTCTCGTAAACAAATTGACTGCATCGCTCAGTGTGTAAGGGTGTGCTGCTGATGACTGTTGCCCATGATTTTCTGGTGTGCTCTTGGTCAGTTCTTAAAGTGGTCCTAGAGAAGTGGTGGAACTCACCTCCCACCCATGCTTGTGGAATAAAGGGACTGCACGCGCCGAAGGTGCGCGCTGCTGAAAGGGGTGTGGCCTCAAAAAGGGGGCGTGGTCACCCAATACTATCCCCAATTCAAATTACGCCGCACAGTAGTACAAGCTTATTCACATTACACCACATAGTAGTGTTCCTTATTCGTGTTATGACACACATTAGTGCCCCTTATGCACAAAGCCCACAGTAGTAGCGCCCCTAATACACATAATGCCCACAGCAGTAGTGCCCCTTATGCAATACTCACTGTAGTGGTAATGCCCACAGTAGTAGTGCCCCTTATGTAGAGCCCATAGTATTGGTGCCCCTTATGTCCCCAGGAGTGATGGCCCTTATTAAGTGCCCGCTATACAATGTTCTCATTAGTATTGCCCCCAGTAGTAATGCCCCCGTAGTTATGCCCCCTGTAGTTATGTCCACAGTAGATATGCCCCCTGTAGTTATGCCCACTGTAGATATGCCCCCAGTTGGTGTGCCCCCAGTAGTAATGCCCCTGTAGTTATGTCCCAAGTACATGTGCCCCCTGTAGTTATGCCCATTGTAGATATGCCCCCAGTAGTTTTGCCCCTAGTTGGTGTGCCCCCAGTAGATGTGCCCCATGTAGTTATGCCCGCTGTAGATATGCCCCCAGCAGTTAAGCCCCCAGTTGGTATGCCCCCGTAGTTATGTCCCCAGTAGATGTGCCCCCTGTAGATATGCCCCCAATAGGTATGCCCCCAGTAGGTATGCCCCCAGTAGATGTGCCCCCGTAGTTATGCCCCCTGTAGTTATGTCCCCAGTAGATATGCCCCCTGTAGTTATGCCCACTGTAGATATGCTCCCAGTTGGTGTGCCCCCAGTAGTAATGACCCTGTAGTTATGTCCCAAGTACATGTGTCCCCTGTAGTTATGCCCGCTGTAGATATGCCCCCAATAGGTTTGCCCCAGTAGTTATGCACCCAGTTGGTGTGCCCCCAGTAATAATGCCCCCATAGTTATGTCCCCAGTAGATGTGCCAAATGTAGTTATGCCCGCTGTAGATATGCCCCCAGTAGTTATGCCCCCAGTTGGTATGCCCCAGTAGATGTGCCCCCTGTAGATATGCCCCCAGTAGGTATGCCCCCAGTAGATGTGCCCCACTGTAGTTATGCCCACTGTAGATATGCCCCCAGTAGGTACGCCCCCACCAGTAATGCCCCTGTAGTTATGTCCCCAGTAGAAGTGCCTCCTGTAGATAGGTTTGCCCCAAGTAGTTATGCCCCCAGTTGGTGTGCCCCCAGTTCATGTGCCCTCAGTAGTTGTGCTTGCTGTAGTTATGTCCGCTGTAGTTATGCCCCCAGTAGGTTTGCCCCCAGTTGGTGTTCCCGCCGTAGTTTTGCCCCCAGTTCCCCCCTCTAGTAGCGCTGCTTACACACAAAAAAGATAAAAAAAATAAAAATAAATACACAATACTCACCTGCCCGCTCCTGCTTCCGGATCACAGCCTCCGTCTGGCGCCCGCTCCTCACAGATATGGGAGAGACGCGCACAGCCGCACAGTACACTGCCTGAGCCGGAAGCGGCTTCCGGCTGCGCTTAGGGGGTAAGAGCCGGTGCCCGCTGCTAACACAGTCTCAGCGGGCACCCGGCATTTCATTAGGTTAGGTGAGCTGGAAGGCGGAACTGCGTTCCGTCTCCAAATGGAACTGGCGGAACTGCGTTCCGCCCCGTTCCGGCTCACTTTAACCTCTACTCTTGGTGTAGGCATGCTGTGAGTACGTATGAATAGGTTCTCTGTGCCACCATAAGCTCTGCCCACATTTTCCACTGTTCCAATGTTTCCTGGTTCTCATGCTTTGTGTGCCTTGTTGATATCCTCTACTCTGGTCACTACCTCTCACTCCCGTACAAGATTTCTGCCCTGCTGCCCCCCTCGACTAGAATGATCACCATCATTCTATCCAGCTATGCCCCAGCCTGCATAGCTTCAAATAGGTGCTAAGAACCAGTGGTGTAACTACCACCTCTGCAGCCACTGTGGAGGCTTGGAGGTGCAAGGCTGTGGGGGGGCGCCACCGCTGATTCAGTGCAGATTGACATCATCCGCATGTCAGTTTGGTAAATGTCCCTCCCAAAATGGCCACCGCCATGGAGGAGACAGATGCTAGAGGTCATACTTGACCTGTAGCGTCTGACGGCCGGGAAGTGCCGGGAACCGGGAGCTGAGTGCATAGTGCTGGGTAGAACTGGCGCCGGGGCCTCCTTAAACCCCTGGCAACAAGCATTACTCCATGGCAACAAGCATTACACGCCTAGCACATGAAACACCTGGCAACAAGCATTACCCCTTAACAACGAGCATTACACAACTAGCACATGAAACCCCTGGCAACAAGCATCACCCCTTGGCAACGAGCATTACACATCCAGTGCATGAAACCCCTGGCAACAAACATTACTCCTTGGCAACGAGCATTACACACCCAGAGCATGAAACCCCTTGCAACAAGAATTACCCCTTGGCAACGAGCATTACAAGCCCTGAGCATGAAACCCCTTGCAATACGAATTACCCCTGGCAACAAGCATTACCACTTGGCAGTGAGCATGAAATCCCTGACAATGAGCATGACATTCAGCGCATTAAACCCCAGGCAACAAGCATTACCCCCTGGCAATGAGCATGACACCCAACACATGAAACCCCAGGAAACAAGCATTACCCCCTGGCAACAAGCATGACACCCAGCGCATGAAACCCCTGACAACAAGCACTACCCCCTGGCAACAAGCATGACACCCAGAGCATGAAAACCCCTGGCAACAAGCATGGAACCAAGAGCATGAAACCCCTGGCAATGAGCAGGTAATTTAAAAGTAATTAGGAGCCTGTTGGGCAAAATGTGTAATGGGCATTGTGGTGTGTGGCATAATGTATTACGGACATTGCGGTGTGTGGCATAATGTATCATGGACATTGCGGTTTGTGACATAATGTATTATAGACATTGCGGTCTGTGGCATAATGTTTAATGGGCATTGTGGTGTTTGCCATAATATGCCACAGGCATTACAGTGTGTGGTATACTGTATCACGGGCATTGCAGTATGTAGTATAATGTCTTAGGGGCACTGTGGTTTGTAGCATAATGTATCATATGTATTACATACCTCCCAACATGATCCTCTCCAGGAGGGACACAATGCTCTGCTTCTGGTCTTTTCTCTTAATGTATGATTGCCATCACCTGTGTTGAACAGGTTAATGGATTAGAAAGGTGTTTCATCACAGGTGAAGGCAATCATACAGTAAGAGGGAAGTCCAGGAGCAGAGCATTCTGTCCCTCCTGGAGAGGGTCATGTTGGGAGGTATGGTATTATGGTGTGTGGAATAATGTATAACGGGCATTCCTTTTGTGTGGCATAATGTGTCACAGGCATTACGGTGTGGCATAATGTGTCAGGGGCATTATGGTTTGTGGCATATTGTGTAATGGGCATTACGGTGCATGACATAATGTTCAAGGGCCAAAGCGGTGTGTAGTACAGTATAATGTGTAAGGGGCAATACTAGAAGGATGAAAAATGACAAATAATGTAAGGGGCATGAATCAGGTTTTTTTTTTTTTTTTGTGGTGGCCAATGTCTGGGCGTGCAGGTTGCAAAAGTGGGGTATAAGGTAGTCATTTCTTGCAATGCCACACCCCTTTTAATGAAGCTCTGCCCCCTTTGTGGCACGTGTGCAGCGCAAATTCTTCACTTTTCTAATGCCAATTGGGGGGGAGTTTGGGGCACCATAAAATTTTTTGGATTGAGGGAGAAAAATTTCTATTTACGCCACTGCTTAAAACCTACCAGTTCATAAAAGCATACCACTCCACTGCTTAACCATGTCGTCGCAGCATTTTTCTGACCTTTTTTAATCCTCCATCTCTCCTACTCCTGTTTCCTGCCCCAGCTCCCCTATGTCATCCATTTGTCCCCCCCTTCCTTTTACTATGTGTGGTCCTATGAGCAGGGACCTCTCCCTCATGTCTCATCACCCACTACTCCTGCTCACCAGCTACACTCTCCACCTCGTCCTGGGGCTCTCTGCCCATGGTCACCAACCCTTCTCTGTCTTTGTTTCGCACCAGCTGCAATGGCTCTAACCCTGTTAGTTGTGCCCCAGCCTATGGGTTCAGGTTTCAGCTTGCGACGAATAAATTCCCCTTGCACCGCTTTGCATCAGTAGCTGAGTTGAAGTGTTATTTTATAATTGTACGAGTATACTGTGTTGTACTGTACTGTATACTGTATTTTGCTGTTTACTGTATTGTCCAGTGTTACCATATACTGTCTTATTGTTGTCCTCTGTACATCGCTGTGGACCACGTGGCACAGTATAAATAACATATAATAATAATAATAATAATAATAATTATAATATTCACCTCTTACTCATGCATAAGTCCTGGGGGTGGTCTTCAGTATGCCGACTGACGGGATCCCGGCGCACAGTATACCGGCGCCGGGATCCCGACAGCCGGCATACCGACACTTATTCTCCCTCGTGGGGGTCCACGACCCCCCTGGAGGGAGAATAAAATAGTGTGGCGCGCGTAGCGTGGCGAGCGCAGCGAGCCCGCAAGGGGCTCATTTGCGCTCGCCACACTGTCGGTAAGCCGGCGGTCGGGCTCCCGGCGCCGGTATGCTGGTCGCCGGGAGCCCGACCGCCGGCATATCGTAGTGAACCCGTCCTGGGGACAACACAGTACAGATAAACACAACTAGCTTTAGGGGACGGGGGTAGCAATCGGTGAAAAAACACTAAAGCAGGGCTGGCCAAACCGGTCCTCGAGATCTACCAACAGTTCATGTTTTCCAGGCCTCCTGGAGACCTGTAGAATTGTTAGTTAGGAATGAATGCAGCCAATCTTAATTAGTAATGACTACACCTGTGCACCAGCTAGGAGGTCTGGAAAATGTGAACTGTTGGTAGATCTCGAGGACTGGTTTGGCCAGCCCTGCACTAAAGCCTTAACAACAGGGAATGGTCCGGACATGACCTCAGCCTATGTCCAGTGTTAAAGTTATGCCAGGGTAAAGAAGAATCTATGGACACTGTATCTACATGCAGCACACCACACCACACCACACAGACCTTGCATAGATCAGTGGTTCTCAACCTCGGTCCTCAACGCCCCCCCAACGGTTCATGTTTTCCAGGTCACCTAGCAGTTGAACAGATGTATTCATTACTCAGTGACACATTTTAAAAGACCCACAGGTGGAGCAAATTATTTCACTTGCAATCCTGTGAGGAGACCTGGAAAACATGAACTGTTGGGGGTACTTGAGGATCGCGGTTGAGAAACACTGGCATAGATCCGCCTGTCGGTACTCAGGGCCTAATTCAGCTCTGATTGCAGCAGCAAAATTGTTCTCTAATGGGCAAAACCATGTACACTGTAGATGGGGCAGATATAACATGTGCAGAGCATAGTTGACGAATTTTGGGCTGCTCTCTCCGGGAGAGAGCAGCCAGTCGGCTCAGCAGGGGGGCGGGCAGTGAGCTGATGTGAGGAGGGGGGCGGGCCGGAGGCGGACCAAAGGAGGGACGGGGGCGTGGCTGCTGGATCGCGTCATGCAAGCCACGCCCCCCACTGTGTAATGCCGCAATTACCGGCATTATACAGTGGGGGGCATGGCTTGCATAACGCGATTCAACAAGAATCGCGTCATCGCCTGCCCGGACCGCCCACTTCACTCGCTAAGTGGGCAGCCGGGCAGGGGGGGACCCCTGTAATCGGGAGACTTGCCTACTCTTTCGGGGGGCCGGGAGGGTCACCCGATTTTCGGGAGCCTCCCAGCCATTCCGGGAGGGTAGGCAAGTATGGTGCAGAGAAATTTAGATTTGGGTGGGTTATATTGTTTCTGTGCAGGGTAAATACTGGCTGCTTTATTTTTACACTGCAATTTAGATTTCAGTTTGAACACCCCCCCACCCAAATGTAACTCTCTCTGCACATGTTACATCTGCCTCCCCTGCAGTGCACATGGATTTGCCCATTAGAGAACAATTTTGCTGCTGCGATCAGGTCTGAATTAGGCCCTTTGTTACAGGTTTGGCATATAAGCCTAACCAGTGTCGGACTGGGGCATGAAAGGCCCACCAGGTGAATGCAGTAGTAGGGGCCAATGCTTAGGGGTGTGGTCAGTCTCCAGAGGGGTGTGGTCAGCCACCATGGAGGCTTGGCTAACCATAAAAGAGTGTATGGTCTGGGCCCCTTGATAAATATATAGTAAATACTGATAGCGCATGCATAATGATGTCCCCGAATTCCTAACAATCATTTGGATCACGTGTTTAACTTTTATATGTTTATTTACTGTATATTTGACATACTTTGAAACAATGAGGAGGCATTATTGTGTGTGAACATTTTAATATTTTTATTACTCTGGCGTTTGTATATATAAAATTTGCCATGTTTTTCCATATAAAGTGCTTGGTGCAAAACATGTCTCATGGAAACCATTGGCTGACACCCAATCTGTGTGACCTCTGAGGCGGAGTAACAGCTAGTTAGCTTGTTTTATCAAGTGGACACTAGTAAGGTTGTTTTGTTCCTAACCCACATTCAGCCAAGAACCACCTTGCCCAGGTTCCCACATCAGGAGTAAAAATACAGTAGGTGCTGGACATCACAAACACGTTTGTGCCCGCTGTAGTTTTAAAAAAACAAAACCTTGGTGTGCCTCAGTGCCTCATTATTCATCTGGGAAACACAGATAACTCCTAAAGCTCAGAACTCAGTATGGACAATAATATGGAGGCTTTGGGCAAGATCAAAGCAAATGAAGCAGGTAAGTTTGCACTTTGGTAAAACCGTGGAGCCAATTAAAAAGGGTAGTCTTCAGTTTGCCGTCTGTCGGGATCCCGGCGCACAGTATACCAGCGCCGGAATACCGACAGCTGGCATACAGACACCTTTTCTCCCTCTTGGGGGTCCACAACTCCCTTGGAGGGAGAATAGATAGCGTGCCACGCATAGCGCGCCACCATGTCCGCAGCGTGGCAAACGCAGCAAGCCCACAAGAGGCTCATTTGAGCTTGCCCAGCTGTCGGTATGCCGACGGTCAGGATGCCGGCGCTGGTATGCCAGCCGCCGGCATACCCTACTACACCCATTAAAAATGTGCAGATAGCTTTAGAATTGGACAGGGTGTGTCCAAACTAAAATCTCTATTGCAGTGTGACAATAAAGCTGTCCATTATTTGTGGGCTACATGCAAAACCAGCCAGTATTTACCCTGCATGTAAAAAAATTATATGTACTTGCACAAGGGGAGTTTTGGGAGAGGAGGGGACCTGCGTGCAGCCTTCGTTGCGGGCCCCTCCTCTCCACAGCTAGTAGACTCTGGTATAATGCCAGAGTCTACTGAGCATGCGCAACTCTCCAGGAACATGGCGACTTATTCCTGGGGGACATCTTCAGTGTGCGTGCGCAAATCATTTGAAAATAGCCGCGGTGGCCATTTTCCAAGTGATTCGTACCCGCACTACAGGGCCACTGTGGGACTCCGGAGGGGTAAATATACTATATTGGTGTTGTGTGTGCGGTGTGGGTCTTTATGTAATATTTCTAGGTCACAGGTTGACAGTCTTTATTAGACTGTGTAATACATGTCACAAGGCTTATCAACCACTGGAGACCCCCAACTTATACATACAGTTTCTTATATATAGAGTCAGGGCAGTCGAGAGCCAGGATAGGCCCAGGTACTTTTCAAGGGGCGTGGCCTAATCACAGGAGGTGTGGTCATGTACCCTTAGAAAAAAAACCTGAAAAAAAACCGTAGTATTTTAAACACCTCCATGGCCACACTGCAGGGTGTGATGGGCTAAGGAAAAGAGCTGCACCTGCTGCTACTATGTAAGGGGGAGGTGGCCTGGGCCCCTACTGGACCCTCACTGGGCCCCTACATCAGACCTGGGCCTGCGTAATTTGTACCCTCTTCCCCCCTCTCTCTGCACCACTGCATAGAGGGGGTCATTCCGAACCGTTCGCATGCAGCGGTTCTTTGCTGCGGTGCGAACGGGTCGGAACTGCAGCTGCGCGGTGCCCGCATTGCGCATGCGCGTCATTGCCCAGCGACGGCAGTCGCCGGGCAACGACGCCAGGACCGAAGAAAGCAATCGCAGGCCCGATCGCAAGAAGATTGATAGCGGGAAGGAGGATCGGGGCGTCTACTCACCGTTTCCCGGGCGTGGTAAGGCGAACGCAGGTGTGTCCAGGCGTTTGGAGGGCGGATATTCGACATCACAGCCGGGACCTTCATCGCTGGATCCGTCGCACTGGGTAGGAAGGTGCAGGGCTGGTCTTGTTCTGCACAAAGCTTTTTTAGCATAGCAGGGCTTTACAAGTGATCGCAGCCCTGCTATGCTAAAATACACTCCCCCATAGGTGGCGTCAAGATGATCGCACGAGCAGCAAAAAGTTGCTACGTGCAATCAACTCGGAATGACCCCCAAAGTATCTCATGAAGAGGAACCATAAGTCTCAGCTACAGGTTCAGTCAGAAGGCCTTTGGAGCCAAGCTTGCCCTATGCATATTACCTTCATCTGAGACAAACAAAACCAGCCTATATTTATCTGTTCTTCATAGAATTCCAATGTTTGACAATTTGTGGGGAAAAGAGGGATAAATCTTAGATGAGGTTTCATTGTCGCATGTAATACAATATGGACATCAGTCATGCTAAGGGGCAGCTCTGCCTGAAATGACCCAAAAGGGAGAAAAAACAAAAACAAACATGTAATAATCAGGTTTGCCAGGAAAATGCAATGCCAGACCCCCAGAACACATGAAACTGCCATCTATGCCAAGAACATCTGAAACCAGACTAGATGGGAACCTGAGACTACTAGCTTGTCTAGCAATGCCCCAAAACAGACAGCAGAGGACACGGCCAGCTATTCCTGCACCAGTCTCTGGGAAATAGGAGAACGGCATTGAAAAGCAAAAAAATATATATAACATCTAGTATCTAGACTGGGGCATCCAAACTTTTCTTAGTGTGCCGTATTTAGAAAATGGCTTTGAACGGAAGGCCACTACATATTTTTACTCACCGTTAGCCTCCCAGCAATGAGGTAAGGGTTCTTTGATGTAGGTAAATCTTATTCTAAGAAACTAGCGATGTGCACCGGAAATTTTTCGGGTTTTGGTTTTGGATTCGGTTCCGCGGCCGTGTTTTGGATTCTGACGCGTTTTGGCAAAACCTCCCTGAAATTTTTTTGTTAGATTCGGGTGTTTTTTTTACAAAAACCCCTCAAAAACAGCTTAAATCACAGAATTTGTGGGTCATTTTGATCCCATAGTATTATTAACCTCAATAACCATAATTTCCACTCATTTCCAGTCTATTCTGAACACCTCACACCTCACAATATTATTTTTAGTCCTAAAATTTGCACCGAGGTCGCTGGATGACTAAGCTAAGCACCCAAGTGGCCGACACAAACACCTGGCCCATCCAGGAGTGGCACTGCGGTGTCAGACAGGATGGCCGATTTAAAAAATAGTCCCCAAACAGCACATGATACAAAGAAAAAAAGAGGTGCAATGAGGTAGCTGTGTGGCTAAGCTAAGAGACCCAAGTGGCCGACACAAACACCTGGCCCATCTAGGAGTGGCACTGCAGTGTCAGACAGGATGGCAGATTTAAAAAAATAGTCCCCAAACAGCACATGATGCAAAGAAAAAAAGAGGTGCACCAAGGTCGCTGGATGACTAAGCTAAGCGACCCAAGTGGCCGACACAAACACCTGGCGCATCTAGGAGTGGCACTGCGGTGTCAGACAGGATGGCCGATTTAATAAATAGTCCCCAAACAGCACATGATACAAAGAAAAAAAGAGGTGCAATGAGGTAGCTGTGTGACTAAGCTAAGCGACCCAAGTGGCCGACACAAACACCTGGCCCATCTAGGAGTGGCACTGCAGTGTCAGACAGGATGGCACTTCAAAAAATAGTCCCCAAACAGCACATGATGCAAAGAAAAAAAGAGTTGCACCAAGGTCGCTGGATGGCTAAGCTAAGCGACCCAAGTGGCCGACACAAACACCTGGCCCATCTAGGAGTGGCACTGCAGTGTCAGACAGGATGGCAGATTTAAAAAATAGTCCCCAAACAGCACATGATGCAAAGAAAAAAAGAGGTGCAATGAGGTAGCTGTGTAACTAAGCTAAGCGACCCAAGTGGTCGACACAAACACCTGGCCCATCTAGGAGTGGCACTGCAGTGTCAGACAGGATGGCCGATTTAAAAAATAGTCCCCAAACAGCACATGATGCAAAGAAAAAAAGAGGTGCAATGAGGTAGCTGTGTGGCTAAGCTAAGCGACCCAAGTGGCCGACACAAACACCTGGCCCATCTAGGAGTGGCACTGCAGTGTCAGACAGGATCGCAGATTTAAAAAAATAGTCCCCAAACAGCACATGATGCAAAGAAAAAAAGAGGTGCACCAAGGTCACTGGATGGCTAAGCTAAGCGACCAAAGTGGCCGACACAAACACCTGGCCCATCTAGGAGTGACACTGCAGTTTTCTAGCGAGAGGATGAGTGCTTCCATCCTCATGTGAATCTGAACCACTAGCCATGAACATAGGCCAGGGCCTCAGCCGTTCCTTGCCACTCCGTGTCGTAAATGGCATATTGGCAAGTTTACGCTTCTCATCAGACACTTTTCATTTTGATTTTTGGGTCATTTTACTGAACTTTTGTAGTATACTTGACGACACAGAGGTAGAGCAGTGGACTACTGTACCGTACTGCTATATATTATATACTGGTGGTCAGCAAAATTCTGCACTGTCCACCTACTATATATACTGCGCACAACTAAAATGCACCACAGGTATGGATGGATAGTATACTTGATGACACAGAGGTAGAGCAGTGGACTACTGTACCGTACTGCTATATATTATATACTGGTGGTCAGCAAAATGCTGCACTGTCCTCCTACTATATATACTGCGCACAACTAAAATGCACCACAGGTATGGATGGATAGTATACTTGACGACACAGAGGTAGGTAGAGTAGTGGACTACTGTACCGTACTGCTATATATTATATACTGGTGGTCAGCAAAATTCTACACTGTCCTCCTACTATATATACTGCGCACAACTAAAATGCACCACAGGTATGGATGGATAGTATACTTGACGACACAGAGGTAGGTAGAGCAGTGGACTACTGTACCGTACTGCTATATATTATATACTGGTGGTCAGCAAAATTCGGCATTGTCCTCCTACTATATATACTGCGCAAAACTAAAATGCACCACAGGTATGGATGGATAGTATACTTGACGACACAGAGGTAGGTAGAGCAGTGGACTACTGTACCATACTGCTATATATTATATACTGGTGGTCAGCAAAATTCTGCACTGTCCTCATACTATATATACTGCGCACAACTAAAATGCACCACAGGTATGGATGGATAGTATACTTGACGACACAGAGGTAGGTAGAGCAGTGGACTACTGTACCGTACTGATATAATACTGGTGGTCACTGGCCAGCAAAATTCTGCACTGTCCTCCTACTATATACTACAATGCAGCACAGATATGGAGCGTTTTTCAGGCAGAGAACGTAGATATTTTCAGCACACTGAGCACAGATATTTGCAAGCACACTGAGCACAGATATTTGCAGCACACTTGGCACAGATATTTGCAGCACACTGAACACAACTGAGAGTACGCTGCACGTCCTCTCCCTATCATCTCCAATGCACGAGTGAAAATGGCGGTGACGCGCGGCTCCTTATATAGAATACGAATCTCGCGAGAATCCGACAGCGGGATGATGACGTTCGGGCGTGCTCGGGTTAACCGAGCAAGGCGGGAGGATCCCAGGCTGCCTTGGAAACCGTGTAAAATGGGTGAATTTTGGGGGGGTTCGGATTCTGAAGGACCGAACCCGCTCATCACTATAAGAAACTAATAAAAATATCTTGAAACAAATGTATTTTGAATGATTTTAGATTGCATTTTACTCACTGTGATGAGATGCTGTATTATCGCAAACAGTGGAGTTGTGACTTTGACTGCAGATGAGATTCCCTGGTCTATATTCTCCTCAGATACTGTCCCTCAGATAGTGATTGTTGTCTGTATTGTCCTTGGGCTATGGTATCTCTGCTCCTCCTAAGATACTGTTCCTGGCTCCTGTTCCCCTCGAATAATTGCCCTGGACTCCCTATCTCCTCATTAAATTAGGCTCTTTTCCACCATCCTACAGGATTCCTTCAGTGCACATGGTTTTGCCTATTACAGGAAGATTTTGCTTTTGCAATCAACTTTGAACTAGGCCCACTGTATGTACAGAAGGAAAACCTCCCAGGTTTTGGAACCAGGGGAATGGGACCTGACGTCACGAGTAGACTATTCAATGACATCCACAGTAAATCAGGCATTTTTCTGATCTCTTTAGAGAGGGCCTCTAGCTCAGCTTGAGGCATACTATTAGACCTCAAGTCAACTTTATCCTCTGATTCAGTAAAAAAAATGTCATGTTAGATCATGGATATTCAGGCAGATACCTCTGACAAACTGCTAGTGGTGACTTACCTGGTACGGCAGGTATGGCGGCTTCAGCGGTATCTTCGGGGTGACGTGGTGATCATTTCTGACAGAAAGCACGTTACGGCTGTGAGTAACCCTAATGCTAACAGCCCCCTTCCAGACCCTGCAGAATGTCGACATTTCTCATTGTGAACATGTCAACATTCTGTAGATGCCGACATGTTCAGTTTCAACATTTCAACAATGTCAACATCATAACTGTCAACATTATGACTACAGTACATTCTATATAATAAATGGAATGGTTCAGCCCATACGGCCAGTCTATTCTTCCAGGGCTTTACAAGATTTATATGATAAATCTGTTCTGTTTTCCTTGCAGGCTGATGGTCAATGTTATTGGCTTCATCATGGTTTTTGAGGGGCCCAAATGGGCCCTGACATTGTGCCATACACCTGCTGTAACCCTGTCACCAGGAGCAAA
Organism: Pseudophryne corroboree; assembly: GCF_028390025.1. Classification (NCBI taxonomy): domain Eukaryota; kingdom Metazoa; phylum Chordata; class Amphibia; order Anura; family Myobatrachidae; genus Pseudophryne; species Pseudophryne corroboree. The sequence continues at coordinate 103,283,717 of NC_086444.1, read as the reverse complement.
TGTATGCAGTACTCTTTCTGTTGAGCCTTCTTGAACTGTTCTGTGTGTTCGCTTAGTATTGGCCACTCCCTGTATATTGCAGATCCAGTTTTTCCCATCTTTTATCACCTCCCTCAATAAAGAACCAAGGACTCTGTACACCTGGCCTGGAAACAGTATACCGCCACTCAGGAGCACCAGCACAAGGCTCTGACCATTCTCCTACATGCTATAAGAATCACCAATTGTCCTACAATATCTAAACCTGTCTGTACGGAAAACAGATGCCATGCAAGATAATGGAATCCTAAGATCGGATTCTCTAGGCTTTCTGTTAGAATTTCTACGGTGTCTTCGGCTCTAGTTAAAGTACAGGACTCCAGGACCTACAGGAGGCAGAGTTGAACTGGCCCACAGGGGAAACCACAGCTGGGCCCCACTGCCTGAGGCCCCCTCCTCCTTCTCTAGGGATCAGGTTCCAGACTATGCACCTTTAATTATACATTATACATATGTCAACTTATACTGCACAGGACTATGGGAGTATTTTCTACAGTACCATTTCTGGTATTAATCTGGTACATTATCATGCATGTGCTAGCAGTATTTACTATATATATTTATTTATCAAGGGGCCTGGGTCATGCACTCTCTACTGGTTATGCAACCAATGTGGCGGCTGGCCTCACCCCTCAGGAGACTAGCTACACCCCTAAACATGGGCGTTCACCACTGCATTTCGCCGGTGGGCTTATCACGCCTCAGTCCGGCACTGACAGGAGGTGATACCCCACTATGTACAGGTGGTGTAAAAGGAGAGGCAGTTACATGCCCGGGGGCCAGGAGACCGACGTTCACAATACTGACACTGGAATCCCGCCCCCTTACAGTCCCGACAGTCGGCATGCCTACTAACAGGGACTATTCCTACTCGTGAGTGTCAACGACACCCATAGAGTGGGAATATAACCCGTGGCGATCGCAGCTACCCACCGCCCACCGAGCTCCGCTCTGACACCTCCCCCCCGCCCTCACCGGCGGCCATCTGCAAGTTGGGATTCAGGTCTGCTACGCATACCTAACCCGTGTAAAAGATTTTCTCTTCATCTTCACTCCTTCCTCTCACCAGTGTGTTTCTCTAACACTGATGTATGACACATGCGTGGGGATCCTGTCAATCACTGCACACCCGTGAGTATGTGGGGTACCGCGGAGGCACAGGCACTGGACGTTTGGCTAAAGTAAAATAGACAAGGACAAACATACCCACATTTTTTCCATTTACTTTAAATTAAAACCTATTTCATTCTTCCTCCCTGCAGGATCTATGTGCAGCATGGGAATGGTGACAGCTGACAGGGAATGGATGGCTCAGTGGCGGTGCAGTTTAGGTTGTGGCATAGAGTAGCTGTGAAGTGGGTGACAGTGTAGCCTGAGGCATAGCGTGAGTGCAGTACTGTATGGAGTGACACAAATAAAGAGGCCTTAGAGGTGACCTAACTAATTTGTAGAAATATATTAGGAGTCAGGACATACAAAGGTTTGGGAATCAGTTATTTGTTTAGTAGTTGTGTTATTATGGGATCTATGTACTAAGCCTTGGAGAGAGATAAAGTGAACAGAGATAAAGTACAGATGTAGTTTCACCGTACATGTCTCTTAGTCGCGGCATAAATAAAGCGCAGTTTGGCATGGTAAGACGTACTAAGGCGCATGCGATACACAACTTCACCACTGGGTGGCGATTGCTCGAGTAATGAAAACTACAGTGCTGAAAACAATAGAAGCGGATAGATATGGCACTACAGAATATTATACAATAGCAAGCCCTGACAAGTGGGCCAGTCACTTACTGTAAAGCTTTACAGTGTAAATAACGTTCTTTATTTAATACCGGTCGCACACGTTCCTTGCAATTTCGGCAGTGATGGGTGACAGTGACGCAATGACAACACAAAGGAACCTTGGGCTCCAGGGGCGTTCTAGGAAACAGCCACTTACAGTAGTCTCAGGACAAAAAAAAAAGGACTTTTTTGCGTTTAGCTGACTGTGAGCCTAATACAGAACCGATCGTAGATGTGCTAAATGTAGCACATCTACGATCATTTTCTCAGACATGCGGGGGGATGCCCAGCACAGAGCTAGTCCGCCCCGCAAAAGTGCAAAAGCATTGCATGGCATCGCACGGTGGCGATACTTTTGCACTCGTCGAGTAGCTCCTTGTCTGCGCATCTCCTGCGCTCTAGCAGGGAGCTACCCCCCACGACCCGGGTCACAGCGGCTGCATGTGACATCACAGTCCGGGCACGCCTGCGTTATGCACACTCCACAAAAAAGTTCAGACTGCGATCGTTGCCCCAATCCAGTCTGAATTACCTCCTGTGTTGGTGCTTTTCACTGTTATTTTCTTGGGCAAAAGAGGCACATACAGCTCAATGCAAAAATACTTTTTATTGTGCTGATACTAGTAGTTACTGTAAGTGATCGCAAGCACCCCAGCACAAGCACGGCACAAGCTGCTGTACGTAATAAAACAATTGTCATCATGGCAAGGCTTGCAGATGTAGAAAATATATCCACCGTATTATACTGAAACATGCTATATTATACTGTACATTTGAGATAGAAATAAGAAAGGTAGTTCTTGCACTGCAGGCATAATTTGACTTTACATTGGAGACTTCATGCACAATGCTGCTTTTCAAAAGTGACACCTGGTGGACGAATACCAGTATTGCACTCGCCAGAGACTCGGTGCTTAATTCAGCATGGATCACAAAAGCAAAATCTTGCTCTAATGGGCAAAACCATGGTGGTCATTCCGAGTTGAAGTTGATCGCTAGCTGCATTTGTTCGCAATGCAGTGATGAGGCAAAAAAAACGCACTTCTGCGCAAGCGTATGCGCGACGTACTATTACAACGAACAATGTAGTTTCACGCAGGGTCTAGCGAAGCATTTCAGTCGCACTGCTTGCCGCAGAGTGATTGACATGAAGTGGGCGTTTCTGGGTGTCAACTGACCGTTTTCAGGGAGTGTTCGAAAAAACGCAGGCGTGCCAGGAAAATCGCAGGCGTGACTGGGCGAACGCAGGCCGTGTTTGTGACATCAGCTACTCTAAAACTGCACAAAAAAACGTTGTAGCCGCTCTGCGATCCTTTCGTTCGCACTTCTGCTAAGCTAAAATACACTCCCAGTGGGCGGCGGCATAGCGTGTGCACGGCTGCTAAAAACAGCTAGCGAGCTAACAACTCGGAATGACCCCCCATGAGCACTGCAGGGGGGGCAGATATAATATGTGCAGAGAGAGTTAGATTTAGATGGGTTATTTTGTTTCTGTGCAGGGTAAATACTGGCTGCTTTATTTTTACACTGCAATTTAGATTTCAGTTTGAATACACCCCACCCAAATCTAACTCTCTCTGCACATGTTACATCGGCTCCACCTGCAGTGCACATGGTTTTGCCCATTAGAGAAAGATTTTGCTTTTGTGATCCAAATTGAATTAGGTCCTTAGGGGGACATTTACTAAGCAGTGATAACAGCGGAGAAGTGAGCCAGTGGAGAAGTTGCCCCATCAACCAATCAGCAGCTCTGTATAATTTTATAGTATGCAAATTATAGATGTTACTTCAGTGCTGATTGGTTGCCATGGGCACTTCTCCACTGGCTCACTTCTCTGCTCTTATCACTGCTTAGTAAATGTCCCCCTTAGTTCTTTACACTGCGATTGCGTACACCATCCTGTGATCAAAAACACCGCCCTGCGACCAGAATATTTGTAATGGGACTAGTTTTTCCAACTACAGGCTATACAGATGATAGATGAGCATGGCTACATCTGTATCAGCCAATCAGCTCCTGTCATTTTTCAAACACAGCCTGTAACACAGCAGTTAGGAGCTGATTGGCTGATATTTTATCTCTGTCTACTTTATCTCTCTCCAAGGCTTAGTATATCAACCCCTATGTTATATGTAGTTGCATTATGACAGCCATAGTAGTGGTAGTGCGTTAGGATTCTGAAAAAGTAACGCAGGTTCAAACCGGACACTGCTAGAAGACAGAGGGGGAGATTTACCAAAGCATTGAGAGAGATAAAGTACTAACCAATCAGCTTCTGTCACGTTACAGGCTGTGTTTGAAAAATGATAGATAGGCAGGCTTGGACTGGCCCACAGGGGTACATGGGAAACCACCGGTAGGCCCCACTTCCTGGGGACCCACCTCCTGCTCTAAGGATCAGGTTCTAGACTGTGCACTTGAATTATACATTATACATACGGTATGTTACCTTATACTAGACGTTGGTGTATTTTCTACAGAGCATTGCAGTTATTAATCTGTTATTAATCTGGTACATTATCATGCATGCAGCAGCTTAATACTGTATATATTTATGAAGGGGCCCAGACATTGCACTCTCTAATGGTTAGTCAAACCAATGAGGTGGCTGGCCACACCCCCTCTGAGGACTGGCCACACCCCTAACATGGGCCCCTACCACTGCATTCCCCCCGGTGGGCCCTACATGCCCCAGTCCGACACTGTAGATAGGAACTGATTGGAATGAGATAAAGTACCAGCGAAGGTTTGATAAATCTCCCCCAGTCTATGACTTGAGTCATCTACCTTGTTACTGTATGTTAGTTAGTAAAATCAATGGCTGCAGAAAGAGTTACATTTCTAATGACAAAATAATAATAATAATAATAATAATAATAATAATAATAACAATAATAATAATATGGTTGAAGTAACAATGATCTCACTGTCAGCAGTCACCTGCATACTTTCAAATTGCATTAATTTAACCACAGAAAGTTTGGGGACTGGTCAGTGGTGATCAGATTATATCGTAGGTCACTGCTGTGCGGCTGGTTGGCAATAATATAACAGCTATAGGCAACGTACTGGACAATACAAATTCTATTAGACCTGTTATTCTCTCCTTCTGACCGAATGTTATGTTCCTTTGAAATAATTTATAATTGTGTTTTCTGACCCAACAATGACTCTCTCAAAACCAGCAACAAAGGATTATGTTCCAAGTGAAATGAAGAATTCCAGGAAGTTTCAGGTTCTGTTTAATTGCGCAATGGATTCTTGTGGTTTGGTGTCATCGGTAACAGTGTATTTGCTGCTCGAAATGCAAAATACCATGACCTGGGGATATCTATTCAAAGGCTACTTTCATTTATGAGGAAAGTTAAAGTCCAGAGCGCTGAGCAAGCCGTGAAGAAAGACTTAGGTGTATATTTACTAAAGTGCAGGTTTTATAAGTGGAGATGTTGCCTATAGCAACCAATCAGATTCTAGCTATTATCTTCTAGAACAGAGGTTCTCAAACTCGGTCCTCGGGGGCTCACACAGTGCATGTTTTGCAGGTCTCCTCACAGAATCGCAAGTGAAATAATTAGCTCCACCTGTGGACCTTTTAAAATGTGTCAGTGAGTAATTAATACACCTGTGCACCTGCTTGGTTACCTGCAAAACATGCACTGTGTGTGCCCCCGAGGACCGAGTTTGAGAACCTCTGTTCTAGAAGGTGCTAGATAAATGATAAGTAGGATCTGATTGGTTGCTATGGGCAACATCTCTAGTTCTAAAAACCTGCACTTTAGTAAATATACCCCTTAGGCACATGCAGTAATAATTATACCTCCCAACTTTTTTTGGATTAGTGTCATGATGGTGTTCCAAGGGGCATGCCACATTCCCAAGGGGTGTGCAGTAGGCCACACTTAACTCCCTTTGCATCCCTTTATTAAGTGTAAAGGCCAATACACACTTGGCGATAAAATGAGCGACGTCGCTCATTTTCCCCCTCCCTGAGCGACGTCGCTCATTTTATCGGCAAGTGTGTATGCCGCCAGTGATGACCGACGCGTGGCCCCGCGGGTCGGCAACGATCGTCGCTGTCGGCAGTGCATGCATGCAGGATCTGGACTGTCGTCCAGGACCTGCATGCACGGCCGGCGGAGGCGTGACGTCACTGAGCGATATGAGCGGTCATATCGCTCAGTGTGTACAGGCGGCCGCCGACCGTCCGGCCCGGGAGGGGTCAACATTAGACGACGACGCTCACATAGTGACATCGTCTAATGGGTATGGACCTTACGAGAAGCAATGTACACCACAGAAGGTATAAAGGGCACCTTACTACACATGTTCACAGCCACAATTTCAGTCAGGGTTGGACTGGCCCACAGGGGTACAGGGGAAACCACCGGTGGGCCCTACTGCCTGGGGGCCCACCCCCTCCTCTAGGGATCAGGTTCCAGACTGTACTGTTACTAATCTAGTACATCATGCATGCACTACAGTATTTACTGTATATATTTATTTAGGGGACAAACACTAAATGGATAGGCAAACCAATGTGGCGGCTGGGCACACCCCCTCTAGAGACTGGCCACACCCCTAAACATGGGCCCCTACCACTGCATTCCCCCGGTGGGCCCTACATGCCCCAGTCCGACACTGATTTCAGTTGTTGGGACACAAGTCTGGATCTTCGAGACAGTCCTACCTAACTCAGGACAGTATTTGGGCCTCACTCAGCATGCACTCATGTGTTGGGATACCAACACCAACAACTTTGGGAAAAGTTGAGGATTTAGTGACATTAATAGTTAAAGTTGAAAATTCCTTTAACCTCTTCAGTGGCATGCCCGGAAATATTTCGGGCTTGCCAGTGATGACAGCGCTGGCAACCCTGGAAGATTTCCGGGCATACTACTGACTGATATCCCAGGGACAGCTGTGCAGCGTGCACGGGCCACGGCGCCCGGGAATAAGTATACTTCATTATGGAGTTTAGCCCGCCTCCGGACTCCTATTGGGCAGGAGGCGGGATTAGCAGTAAAATACCTTATGCTGATTCCCAGGCGCCGCAAGGCAGCTGGGAATCAGCGCTGGGGCTGGCGAACCCTGTGGGCGATCGCCAGGCGATTTAACTCGCCCAGAACCATCAGTCGTCCCCTTTGCACCTTCCCCCTCTCCCACTTTAATTAAAAACATACCTCCAGGGTGTGTTTTTAAATTAAAAACTTGCCACTGAAGGGGTTAAGGGCTATATAAAGTATGCATTAAGATAAAGGACACCATTTATTATTAAATATTGCATACTGGGGGGGGGGGGGGGGGGTTAATAGGGTGTGAGAATCAGAAAGGGAGAGATTGTGTGAGAGCTCTCCTGTTTTTTTAAAGTGGCAATCATTTACATGACCAAACCAGGTTGATTTTGCCATGTAAATCATCGCCACCAGTAGAACTGTCATAAAATCTCTCGCTTTCTGATCCTTACACATTATTACATTCCCCCTTAGGTATGGCCTTCGCCAGAGTTGTTTCTGACGGTGGGCCCGCACCGGCATCTGCTGGCTGCTAATAGCGTTCCCCCTTCTCCTACCCACAGCACTCCGTTCTGGGGGCGAAGTTTCGCAAAATGATGCGACTACGTCATTTCACAGAACTCCGTCCCCGAGTGGAGTACTATGGGCAGGAGGAGGGGGAGTCTATGGGAGGGGGGGGGGCATTTTTTTTTACTGTACGCACTGGAAGCCAAACTGTCTAGAAACAACTTTACTAGATGTGCGCCGACTCCTGTGTTTTGGTTTTGGACCTGTATTACCTTCGTGTTTTGGATTCAGTTTTCGGTTTTGCCAAAATTGCCCTCGTAGGTGTTTTTTTTGGATCTGTATTTTTTTATTAATTGATAAAAACAGCTAAAATCAAATTTTTTGTTCCTACAGAATTATTAACCTCAATAACATTACCTTCCAATCAATTTCAGTGAATTTTGACCACCTCACAGCTCGCAATATTGTTCACAAACATAGGCCAAAAGCTGGATGGATAAACTAAGCAGTAGAGCAAAAACAAAACATGCAGGGGAACCCATAACCCAGGTATGGAGGACAGGGCTGGCAACAGAAATCTTGGGGCCCGGTACACTGATTTCTATGCCTCCCCCCCATAACCGCCCTCGATCATATAAGGTAGTATAAATATAAAAGAGCTATATATCATATATAAAATCTGTTTTTAAGATGTATATTAATGAGTGTGTATCTAATACTAGGTGATTCATCGCGTCCTACGGGCGCACTTCACATAACCCTTGCATGCCCTTGTGGCGTGCAATATTTTTATTATATGGAGTATTACCTCCAATCATAATTGTGTGAGTGGTTAAATATTGCACGGACAAAGGGCGTGCAATGGTTATGGGGTCGTAGCCCCTTGCAATGGCGTGAACAGCGCACGCAGGGTTTGATGAATCACCTAGTAGGTGCTGTGGCTGGGGGAGTGGCGGGTGCAGGGGAGATGCGGATGGGGGTACAGGGGAGATGCGGGTGGGGGAGGGGCAGCTTGTGGGGGTGCTGCAGGTGGGGGAGGGGTTGCTGCAGTGGTGCCGTGGGTGGGGGAGGGGGTCCGGAGCCACCACGGGTGAGGGAGATGCGGTTGTGGGGGTGCCACATGTAGGGGAGGGGTGGATAGGGGTTTGGAGCCACCGCAGATGGTGGAGTAGGGTGTGGGGGTGCCGCGGATGGGGCCCGGAAGTACTGCGAGTGGGGGAGGGGTGGGTAATGCTTCTCCACCTGGAAGCAGCTAAGCTGCTGTCTTCCCTTTGGCAGTGGCTCTCCCAGAGACTCACACAGCAGCCAAGCAGCCAGTCACTATTGTTAGCACCGGTGTCCCAATGCGCCACATTACAGGGAAGAAGATGCACTCAATAAAGTACAGCTCCCAGCAGCCCTTAGCGCCGGAATGCTTCGGTGCTAAGGGCTGCTGGGAGCTGTAGTTTATTTATTGCGTCTACTTCCCTATAATGCGGCGCGTTGGGACACCGGCGCTAACAATAGTGACTGGCTGGCAGAACTGACTGACTGGCTGAATCAATGTAAAAGGTGATAGTGCTGTGCAGTGTCAGTGACACTGCACACCCACTGCACTGCACAGCACTGTGACCTTTTACATTGATTCAGCATCCAGACATTACCCTCCGCGATATCACCCACTCTATCCGTTACATTAGCCATCTCGGGGCTTCCAGGCCGGCCGCCCAGGTGCTGTGTTGTGGAGTCAGGGACTCTGGGAATCTGGGCGCGGCTGTGGCAGGGAGACACTTCTGTGACATCACGCGCAGAGGAGGCTCCGGGGCTCAGAGAGTATGCGGCGCAGGGAGGGCTATGAAAGCCTTCGGCTGCACCGCTTTCATACACATCTATGGCGGTGGCCACAGCAGTTTTTTTTCCACCTGCGGCGCAGCTTAGGAATGGAGATTGTTGATGCCAGAGGGGTCAGGCAGACTGGCAGCAGGACATAGGACGCTGCAGTAAAGCTCCCCCCCCCCCCCTATCTACAGCGCAGGGACTTGCTGCAGATGCAGTGCCATACCCTCCAGCTGGACCTTTTTGGCAGGTACAGTACCATTTTTTTATGGTCTGTACCGATTTCTGGCTCTCCAAACTTCCATTGAAAGTATAGAAAAAAGGGCCGGGTTATGCCACTTTACCCGTGGCCACGCCCCTTTGTGAATTTGGACCAATTTTTATGTGTAATTTGTTGGAGGGTATGTTGCTGCAGATGCAGTGGGCCTATTTTGGGGTGTGGACCTGGAGCTGCAGCTCCATGAGCCCCATTGTTAATGGTTTCGGTATGAATGGTTGACCATGTTATGGTCGACCGTCATTCGGTCGACCACTATTGGTCGACATTGGCATGGTCGACATGGACAAATGGTCGACACGTGAAAAGGTCGACATGCATTTTTTAACTTTTTTGGGGTGTCGTTTTCTGCGTAACGTGACAGGGAACCCCAATTAGAGCACCGCATTTGCTCGCCATGCTTCGGGCAAGGTGCCTCGCTCCACTAATGCTGCGCACGGCACAGATTACTGTTCTCAATTGTAGTCCACGTGGATCGTAAAGTATCGAAAAGTTCCCCAAAAGAAACAAAAAGTGAAAAACTCATGTGTCGACCTTTCATGTGTCGACCATGTGTCCATGTCGACTAATAGTGGTCGACCTAATGACTGTCAACCATAACATGGTCGACCAAACGGATACCATTGTTAATCCTGCTCTGGGAACACACAGCAGCCAAAGGGCAGAGCCTCCCATTGGATGTAACCTGTGTGGGAGGGCGTTTCTCGCCCCATCAGCTGTGGACTGGGTGTGATAGACCTGCTGCTAACCCAATGAGAGATCCTAGCCACGCCCAGTGTTATACATACAGTCACAGAGTCACAGATCTGGGCTATTATATAGGAGATATAAAAAATGTTTTATAAAAATCTATAATGTGTACCAAACAATGTGCAGGCTGTTAAAAAACTAAATTTGGACTCCAGCCCGCTTGTAATGTAATGAAAAATACAAATAATATGTAAGAAATATCTTCTTTGCATTATTCTAATCATTTCTATAGCCAAAACTATGGAGTAAGAAGTCTATGGTGCCTATCTTTTCCGCACATCTCTGATCAAAATTCACCAAATTTCCAGGAGTTTATAATGCTGCACCTGTGTATTATGCCCTGATGCACCCTTTGGCTCATATGTTGCATGTAAATCTGGCTCTGGTGCTAGTCAGTGCTTCCTGAGTCCTTTACCTCACCACACGTCCCTGGTCTGACTGCCCTCAGGTAGATGTGCTCACTCCAGAGGCTCCCCTCAGTAATGAACTGTGCCCGATGGAATGCACAGGTTCCACGCTATGCAGGGGTCCGCTGTGTTGGGATCGTGCTGCAATACAGGTGTTGGTGCTGTCACTACAGTAGCTCCCTCAGCTGTGGGTGCTGGGTCCTGCTGCCAGACAGGTGGAAGTGCCGCAACTGCTGCTGCTCCTCGGTGGCACCAAGCAGTACTAGCACAGATAAGGATGATGTGGCATGGTGCTGTGTACAGTATACATAATAACAATGAATCAGAGTACATCAGGTAACTCTGAAGGGGCATAATTACATACCTCCCAACTTTGTTCTTGGACCAAGCGGGACACACAAAAGGGGCGTGTCCTAGGTAAAGGGCCGTGGCTTCACGTGAAGACCCGCGATCGCGAGCCACGCCCCCGTTTTTGTCACTTAGGGGGCATGCCCAGCGCTCTGTGAGCCGCTGGCATGCCCCCTCTTCCTCGGACTCCAGTGAATAGACGCTGTGCGCATGCGCACAGCGTCAATTCACCGCTGCACTGCTAAGCAGGGCAGCGACAGACAGATCCTCCCAACTGCCCCCCCCCCCCCCCCACCGCGGGACACTGCGGCCCGCGGGTGGGACAGCGGGACAGTCCCCAAAAAACGGGACTGTCCCGCGAAAATCGGGACAGTTGGGAGGTATGTAATTATTATTATTAATATTGTTACCAGGCAGGTTGTTGTGTGACTTGTAGTGCTGCTACGTGTGGGTATAACTTGGTGCATAGTGTGCACCAAGTTATACTCACATGTAGCTGCACCACAAGTCACACAGCAACCTGCCTGATGATAATAATAATAATTCCCCTTCCATTACAATGATCTGCTATATATAGTTTCGTCCCGGTCTGTCTGTGTGTTACATGGGCCATAGTGTGCACCAAGTTATATCCACATGTAGCTGCACCACAAGTCACACAGCAACCTGCCTGGCAAAAATAATGCCCCTCCGATTACAGTGTTATCATGTACACTGTACACAGCACCGCATCATCCTTCTCTGTACTAGTACTGCTCGCCGCCGCGGAGCAGCACTGCTGAAAGGAGTATGAGTGATTAGAGCTCGGGATAACACGGCAGGGAATGGTGCTGTGCGGTAGCAGCAAGTGACGGGGAAGGGCTGGTGCATCACAGCGTAATGATGTCAGACGCAGCACCACCACACCTAGGGGGGTCATTCTGAGATGATCGCACGTAGCAACTTTTTGCTGCCCGTGCGATCAACTAGACGTCACCTATGGGGGAGTGTATTTCTGCATAGCAGGGCTGCGATCGCTTGTGCAGCCCTGCTATACAAAAAAAGTTTTGAGTAAAATAAGACCAGGGTAAGAGTTACTTACTCTGTGCGATCGTTCCAGCATTGCAGGTCCCGGAATTGACGTGAGACATTCACCCTTGTAACGCCTGGACACGCCTGCATTGGACTCATCACTCCCCCTGAAAACGGTGAGTTGCCGCCCGGTTCTGCCTTCCTCCTGTCAATCTTCTTGCGATCGCCGCTGCAACCGCTTTCTTCGTTCACGGCGTCGCTGCACTGGGCAACGACGTGCCTGCACAATGCGGCAGTTCCGACCCAATCGCACGGCTGCGAGGAAGTGTCGGAATGACCCCCCAAGTGAGACTGTAACGGGGAAAGGGGTGTGTTTGCGGTTTGGTGATTAATTAAAGTTAATTAGCAGCCGAGTGGAGCAGGCAGTTTAGAAATAATTAACAGGTGCTGCGGCTCCGTTTTTTGTGTGTTCCTGATGCTTGGGGCCCCTCTAAACTTTGGGGCCCGGTACAGGTGTCCGCTTTGACCCCCCCCTGTCACAGGGCCTGATGGAGGAGAAAGGAGTTTGGGGGTTAACTTTTCCAAATTTCCACGATAAACATAAGAATCAGCCTATAAAGACCTATAATTGAGATCAAGTGCAGATGTTGTTCTTTATCAGCTTACTCGTATGTCTGTAATAAGTTTTGACAGCAAGAAAAAGTTTTACTTTAATGTGTCCTCAAGAACTCTTAACCTGCACAGATAAGATCAATAGACTTCGTATTCTTCTACTACGTACTGAAACGTTTTCTCCAGTTGAACTTTAATTATACAGTTAAATAACATGCAGAAGTATAGTGACATTAGATGAAGCGGGGCATGTAAGACTGGGGAGCAGGGAGATAACACTCTAATGAGGGCAGGAGGAATACTGACATGAAGTATGTATGTAGAACAGGCATTCACAACCACGGTCCTCAAGCCACACCAACAGTTCATGTTTTAGTGATATCCAGGCTTCAGCACAGATGGTTAAATCAAAATAACTGAGGTACTAATTAAGTCACCTGTGTTCAAGCCTGGATATCACTAAAACCAGGACTGTTAGTGTGCCTTGAGGACCGTGGTTGGGAATGACTGATGTAGAATGTAGTCAAAAGGTCGACAATGACAAAAAATATTGACAGTTATGATGCTGTCATTGTTAAAATGTCGACAGGCAATGTGTTTACATTCCCAGAATGTGCACAGGTAACTTGACATTGGGGGTCATTCCGACCCATTCGCACGCAGCAGTTCATTGGGTCGGGTCACGAACGGGTCAGAAATGCGCATGCGCGGCATCTGCAATGCACATGCGCGTTGTTGCCCAGTTGCCCCAAGTGGCCGCACATTTCCCCCACTGACGGATGCTCCTCCCGCTCCTGCAGCTACTTGCCTGGCACCCGCAGCCCCAAGCTCCTGGTCTCCGCCTCCGCTCTGGACAGGCACAGAGGGAGGCCAGTCACTGCACTCTAAGTACAACCTGGGACCGCCTCTCAGCATGGGCTGCACCTGTCATCCCTGACCTCCGGCGTTCTCCGCTGCGGATGCCGCTTCCCAGCTGGATCCGCCTCCGTCAGGAGCAGGAGGTAAACACTGGGGAGACACGAGTTGCTGGAGCCTGTCAGCGCTGCAGTAACTCGCAGCGCGGCTCCTTCTTTTTCAACAGATCACCTCAGCGGCAGCGCTGGCTTCGCTCACACTGCCACCAATGTCTCAGAGCCTAGGGCAGCAGTAGAAGCTGCATATTATAAACATTAAATGAATGTCTGTTTCTGTTTAACCCCCTCCTCTCCTGGATTAGGGTAAATGGGGCTGTTTAGGGGGTAATTACTGGGGCACCACATCTCCTTTTCAGGAATCACCTGGACACACTACATTACTCTACACCACAGGTTCTCAAACTCGGTCCTCAGGACCCCACACAGTGCATGTTTTGCAGGTAACACAGCAGGTGCACAGCTTTATTAATTACTCACAGACACATTTTAAAAGGCCCACAGGTGGAGTTAATTATTTCAATTGCGATTCTGTGAGGAGACCTACAACACATGCACTGTGTGGGGTCCTGAGGACCGAGTTTGAGAACAGTGCATGTTTTGCAGGTCTCCTCACAGAATCACAAGTTAAATAATTTGCTCCACCTTTGGACCTTTTAAAATGTGTCTGTGAGTAATGAATTCACCTGTGCACTTGCTGGGTTACCTGCAAAACATGCACTGTGTGGGGTCCTGAGGACTGAGTTTGAGAACCACTGCTCTACACTATTCTACACTACACTATTCTATACTACACTACACTTCACTTCAGTACTCTACACTATGCTACAGTCAGTGGCGGAAGTTTGTCCCAGTTGCCCGGAGGCAAGATAAATATTGGTGCCCCCCCTATTTCCTATATTAAGATAAATAAATGTATGTATGTGTGCGTATATATGTGTGTGTGCGTGCGTGCGTGCGTGCGTGTGTGTGTGTGTGTGTGGCGTGTTCTGCAAAAAAAGTATATACTGTATTTATACATTTAATTGTCTTTTATTTTAAATCACACAATTCTTAGCAGTCATATCCAGGATTAGAACCCATGACCTGTTACACCGACAGCAGACACTTTACTGATGGAGCTATGTGCTCCTGTAGAGGAAGCATGAGAATTCTAACTATATGAAGTTACATGTAATTGTCAGAGAAGTATCTTCATATAGTTAACATTCTCATATTTCCTATACAGGAGCAAATAGCTCCACAAGTAAGGTGTCTGCTTCCAGTGTAATAGGTCGTGGTTTCTAAACTTCGGTGTGACCCGTGTAAAATGTGTACCTACAGTATAATGAAAAGGGTGTGATTGGTAAGGTGCAGGGACCAGTGAGGAAGTCAGCCACTAAAAAGACAGCAACAGATATCAATTAACTTAATTCAATGGTGTCACAGAATGGGAGGAGAGGTGCCCCCTTCAGAGCAGGAGCCCGGCGGCAGATGACTCCGTTGCCTCCCAGAGTTCTGCCTCTGGCTACAGTACACTTTACAACAGTACACACACTACACCATAAGAGTAGGGAGGGTGATGTAAGGTGCTCTACCTGGCTGCCGTAATGTGTAAAAAGGGGACGCTGTCTGCCATAATGTGTAAAAAGGGGACACTGTCTGCCGTAATGTGTAAAAAGGGGACGCTGTCTGCCGTAATGTGTAAAAAGGGGACGCTGACTGCCGTAATATGCAAAAAGAGGACGCTGTCTGCCGTAATGTGTAAAAAGGGGACGCTATCTGCCGTTATGTGTAAAAAGGGGATGCTGTCTGCCGTAATGTGTAAAAAGGGGACTCTGCCTCCCATAATGTGTAAAAAGGGAATTCCACCTGGTGTAATGTGTGAAACGGGTTCTACCTGGTGTAGTGGCGCTACTGTGCTGCGTAATTTGAATAATGGAGACTACTGTGCAGCGTAATATGAATTGGTATTATTTGGTGGCCATGCCCCTCCCCTATGAAGCCACGCCCCATATTTTGGGGGGGCATGCCTACATGCCCAGTAGCCCTATTTTAAATAAGAGGGAGGGGGGTCGCCGATGCTGTTTCTTGCACACAGCGCTGAAATGTCTAGTTACGGCCCTGACAGCCAATATTACACTACAAGAACTATCACTTTAGGTATTGTATGGTGATATTTAGGCTCCATCTGTATTTGAGCACAGAGCAGCGGAACATGTTGTAATAGTTGCTCGCATTAGAGAGATGTATGAAACCAGTCCAAGTTGCCATCACTCTTATGCTGAGACCTGTTGTTCCAGGACATGTTCCATCTGCCACCTCCGCCCCTGTGACAAGAGAAACAGACAACGTTTAATGGTAGATGGGAACTACTTGGAAACCAAAACTTGTCTTAGCTGAGTGTATATCAGCCACAGGAACTCAGTGTTTATGCTGTCCTTATGTCTGCACATTGCAGGCAGCATTGATATATTGTTACTGTCTCTGTCCTAGCAGATACGCTGTATGAGTAGACAGCGCATCATTCATAGACTGTGTCCACTGCAGTGAGATACAAGAGCAGTATGTACACTGAACACAGAAAGTGGCGGTGTGCCACTACTACATGTGTATACTGTAAGAAGTCTACAAATCCAGTTCACCGCTGTACGTTGGCTCTTACTTTGCATATTGTGGGGTTTTTGCAACAACATGGTAATTGAAAATGGCAACATGGGTTGGTGGTTTTGGTGGGTGTGTGTGGAGGGGGGTACCCAGGGAAGTATAACTACACCCCTCAAGATGGCATAGCCACAGCCCCGCAGCAAGCCCCACACATTGCTTCTTCAGGGACCACCATATTGGACATGGCAACCCCCCCACCCCACCCCGTGTTTGTGCTAGGGCTTGTTATTGTCATTGGTGGATGAAAAGCCCCTTGGCTAGTCCTCTGCCCCCCAACGTACCTTCTGATGATGCCAGTTTCCTAGTTATTGAGGACCTGGGTGAAAGCCTTTTCTGCCTTTGCATTGCATCAGCGTTGGCACCCTTTTTCTTCTAACTTTAAATCAGAATTGGGAGCATATGGCCAAGTCCCTGATGACATATAAACAGGCATCCATTAACACTTCCACTAACATCACTGAGCTACAGCCGTGGGCACCAGAGCTCTCCTGCCTCTATTAAAGTTCCTATCTCAGGTGTCCATGACAGCAACATACCTCCCATCCCGCTGCAAGTGGGGACAAACATGATTACTACAGGACAATGGGGCAGACCTCTCAATTTGAGACTCACTGTGATATCAGGACAATTGGAATGCATGATCCTGGACATTAATGTAAACGTTGCTCATTTTGTACCCTGGATAGTCTATGGAATACAGCATTAATACTTAAGACTATAGATGGTGTCGAAGTCAAAAATATTACATAGAGAGAACATACAGACTCCACACATTATGAGTCACTAAGCTTGCAAATACGCGCAGCACGCACCGCACTATATGGTAACATACGCATTTACACAGACATACCACAAAGATAGATTCGACACATATTTCATACAGCACATAAATTGAACATATCAAGAGCCAGACCTCATAATGTTTTAAATTATATAATGGAGTAACGTCATGTATGTGTATTATTGGAGCAGAGCAAGATGGACATGTCGTTCTTGGTGTCAAAGTAATCAGATTAATGAGTGTGTTATTTTGGTGCCTGTGGTTAGATTGTAGCACATTGCCAGGGGCGGATCCAGAAAAAAATTACAGGGGGGGCACATAAGGGACGTGGCTTCGTTGGAATGGGCGTGGCTTCGTTGGAATGGGCGTGGTATTGCAGGAAAAGACTACCTTATACCCCAGTTTTGCAACCTGCACGCCCAGACGTTGGCCACCACAGAAAAGAAAAATAATCCTGAATCATGCCCCTTACATTATTTGTCATTTTTCCTCCTTATAGTAATGCCCAGTATACATTATTCCACATACTGCAATGGCCCTTAGACATTATTCCACACACAATAATGCACATGACACAATATGCACACACTGTAATGCCCCAGACACATTATGCCACACACCGTAATGCCTGTGACACATTATGACAGGAATCACAATGCCCGTTATACATTATGCTACACACTGCACTGCCCCTGATACATTATAGCACATACAATGTCTGGGACACATTATGCCACACACTGCAATGACCTTGAGACATTATACCACAATGCCCGTGATATAGTATACCATACACCGTAATGCCTGTGACACATACCGCAATGCCCGTTATACCCTATGCCACACACCGCAATGCCCGTTATATATTATGCCACACTGTAATAACCCTGAGACATTATACCACATACCACAATGCCCGTGATATAGTATACCACACACCGTAATGCCTGACACATTATGACACACACCGCAATGTCTGTGATACATTATGCCACACACTGCAATGACCCTGAGACATTATACCACATATCACAATGCCAGCGATAGAGTATACCATACACCGTAATGCCTGCGACACATTATGACACACACCGCAATGTCCGTGATACATTATGCCACACACCGTAATGCCCATTACACATTAAGTCCTACAGTAAGGCTTCTAATTACTTTTCAAATACCTGCTCGTTGTCAGGGGTTTCATGCACTGGGTGTCATGCTCGTTGCCAGGGGTTTCATGCTCTTGGTTCCATGCACGGTGCCAGGGGTTTTCATGCTCAGGGTGTCATGCTCGTTGCCAGGGGTTTCATGCACTGGGTGTCATGCTCGTTGCCAGGGGTTTCATGCACTGGGTGTCATGCTCGTTGCCAGGGGTTTCATGCACTGGGTGTCATGCTCGTTGCTAGGAGGTAGTCCTTGTTGCTAGGGCTGTGCTCCCAGTGCCACATATGTCCCCAGTGCCAGATATTCCCCCACGGTGCCAGGTACTCACATGCCCCCAGTGCCAAATATAGCCCCCCCCATGTGCCAGGTACACATATACCCCCAGTGCCAGATATTCCCCGACAGTGCCACATATGCCCCCAGTGCTATATATGCCCCCATTGCCACATATGCCCCAGTGCCAGATATTCCCCCCCCCCAGTGCCACATATGCCCCCAGTGCCAGACAATGCCCCAGTGCCAGATATCCCTTCCCTGCCAGTTATTCCCCCCAGTGCCAGATATCCCCCCCCCCCCCAGTGCCACATATGCCCCCAGTGCCAGATATCCCCCCCCCAGTGCCAGATATGCCCCCAGTGCCAGATATTCCCCCCAGTGCCAGATATGTCCCCAGTGCCAGATATTCGCCCACCCCCCCTCCCTGCAAATATGCCCCCAGTGCCAGATATTCCCCCCCAGTGCGTCCCCCATCCCCCCCCTTCCTCCGCCGCCGCCGCCGCCGCCGCTGCTCCCCCCGCTCCCCTGCTGTTAGGAGGGACACGGAGGGCACAGTGCACGCCTCCCTGTGTCCCTCCTGGGTCTCCGGCGGCCGCGTGTCACTGTTATAAAGGAAGTGCTCACGAACGGCACTTCCTTTATGAGACCAGCGGCCGCCGGAGACACAGGAGGGACACAGGAGAGGCGCGCACTGTGCCCTCCGTGTCCCTCCTAACAGCAGGGGACGAAACAAGACCGCAGACTGACATGCGGACACTCGTCCGCATGTCAGTCTGCACTAAAAATGACAGGGGGGGCACGTGCCTTGGTGCCCCCCCCCTAAATCCGCCACTGCACATTGCCATGAGTAGATCTGATTGAATGTATGAATATGAAGTCACTTTTACTGGAACAAAAGGATTTCATTTAAAGCATGTGATAGACAGGAAACCCGAGACCAGCAACCTTGAACAAAAGCCCAAACACTGACCAGTGACTCATCATGAATGAGAAAGTTCCCTCCCCTAGACTAATAACAAGAGATCTGTGCACGCCCCCAAGAGACTCAGTGTATAGGTGATCACACATAGAGCCAGCTGCCCTTTTTGTCCCAGATGCTGAGCGAGATGGAGTGTTGGTAATATTTTGCTGCTGTTAGCTGGAGTTGAGACACAGCTAAAGATGGAGGAACTGGAGCGATTATAAACTGCATTGAGGGAGATGGTGATGTATTACTGGCCGTGTCTGTATTTGAATTAGTTTGTAATAACTGCTTACTGTGTAAATTGTAACCATGTAACTATATATATACTGTACATTGTGATATATTGAATACCTATCCTTTTAATAACAAATATATACATCAATGAGCTTTGGAACTCAGATAATGGGGTATATTTACTAAGCTCCCGATTTTGACCGAGATGCCGTTTTTTCATCAAAGTGTCATCTCGGTAAATCTCGGTCATTTACTAAACACTAATCACGGCAGTGATGAGGGCATTCGTAATTTTTTGCTAGTTCAGGTAAAAAATTACGAATGAATACACCATCGGTCAAAACGCGGCTGTTTAAGTATGAATCTCGGTCATTTACTAAGAAGTGCAAAGCAAAAAAACACAAAACACTGCCGTGAAAAATTACAACTCGTAAAAAAGTCCTAAAAAAAAACAGACCTGCTTTTTTTATCCGTGATTTGAGATGCATGCAGGGATCCATGAGATCCGTGCATATATATCAGTGGGAAGGGGTGTGAAAGTGCTTATTTTTGCAAAAAAAATTGCGTGGGGTCCCCCCTCCTAAGCATAACCAGCCTCGGGCTCTTTGAGCCGATCCTGGTTGCAGAAATATGGGAAAAAAAATGACAGGGGTTCCCCCATATTTAAGCAACCAGCATCGGGCTCTGCGCCTGGTCCTGGTCCCAAAAATACGGGGGACAAAAAGAGTAGGGTACCCCGTATTTTTAAAACCAGCACCGGGCTCCACTAGCTGGACAGATAATGCCACAGCCGGGGGTCACTTTTATACAGCGCCCTGCGGCCGTGGCATCAAAAATCCAACTAGTCACCCCTGGCCGGGGTACCCTGGGGGAGTGGGGACCCCTTCAATCAAGGGGTCCCCCCCCCAGCCACCCAAGGGCCAGGGGTGAAGCCCGAGGCTGTCCCCCCCATCCAATGGGCTGCGGATGGGAGGGCTGATAGCCTTTGTTGTAAAATAAAAGATATTGTTTTTAGTAGCAGTACTACAAGTCCCAGCAAGCCTCCCCCGCATGCTGGTACTTGGAGAACCACAAGTACCAGCATGCGGCGGAAAAACGGGCCCGCTGGTACCTGTAGTACTACCACTAAAAAAATACCCAAAAAAAGACAAGACACACACACCGTGAAAGTATAATTTTATTACTTACATACACACATACATACATACTTACCTATGGCCCCACGCAGGTCGGTCCTCTTGTCCAGTAGAATCCAAGGGTACCTGTTGAATAAATTATACTCACGAGATCCAGGGGTCCAGGCTCCTCGGGAAATCCAGGGTTAATCCACGTACTTGCCAAAAATAAAAAAAACGGTGTCCCGACCACGAACTGAAAGGGGACCCATGTTTGCACATGGGTCACCTTTCCCCGAATGCAAGAAACCCACTTTGCCTTCTGGCTAAGTGGGTTTCTTCAGCCAATCAGGGAGCGCCACGTTGTAGCACTCTCCTGATCAGCTGTGTGCTCCTGTCTTCACTGACAGGCAGCACACGGCAGTGTTACAATGTAGCGCCTATGCGCTACATTGTAACCAATGATGGGAACTTTCTGCTCAGCGGTGACGTCACTTTAGGTCAACCGCAGGGCAGAAAGTTCCCATCATTGGTTACAATGTAGCGCATAGGCGCTACATTGTAACACTGCCGTGTGCTGCCTGTCAGTGAGGACAAGAGCACACAGCCGATCAGGAGAGTGCTACAACGTGGCACTCCCTGATTGGCTGAAGAAACCCACTTAGACAGAAGTCAGAGTGGCTTTCTGGCATTCGTGGAAAGGAGTCCCATGTGAAAACATGGGGCCCCTTTCAGTTCGTGGCTCGGCTTTCCGTTTTCTTATTTTATGCAAGTACGTGGATTACCCCTGGATTTCCCGAGGAGCCTGGACCCCTGGATCTCGTGAGTATAATTTCTTCAACAGGTACCCCTTGGATTCTACTGGAGAAGAGGACCGACCTGCGTGTGAACATAAGGTAAGTATGTATGTATGTTTGTGTGGATGTATGTAATAAATCTTTACTTTCACGGTGTGTGTGTCTTGTCTTTTTTTGGGTATTTTTTTAGTAGTAGTACTACAGGTACCAGCGGGCCCGTTTTTCCGTCGCATGCTGGTACTTGTGGTTCTCCAAGTACCAGCATGCGGGGGAGGCTTGCTGGGCCTTGTAGTACTGCTACTAAAAACAATATCTTTTATTTTACAACAAAGGCTATCAGCCTCCCCATCCGCAGCCCATTGGATGGGGGGGGACAGCCTCGGGCTTCACCCCTGGCCCTTGGGTGGCTGGGGGGGGGGACCCCTTGATTGAAGGGGTCCCCACTCCCCCAGGGTACCCCGGCCAGGGGTGACTAGTTGGATTTTTGATGCCACGGCCGCAGGGCACTATATAAAAGTGACCCCCGGCTGTGGCATTATCTGTCCAGCTAGTGGAGCCCGGTGCTGGTTTTAAAAATACGGGGGACCCCTACTCTTTTTGTCCCCCGTATTTTTGGGACCAGGACCAGGCGCAGAGCCCGATGCTGGTTGCTTAAATATGGGGGAACCCCTGTCATTTTTCCCCCCATATTTCTGCAACCAGGATCGGCTCAAAGAGCCCGAGGCTGGTTATGCTTAGGAGGGGGGACCCCACGCATTTTTTTTTGGGATTTTACATTGTTTAATAAAAAAAAAAAAAAAATAAGAACCCCAGCACGGATCACACAGATCCGGCCGAGATTGATTGTAAAAAAAAACGGCAGTGTTTTGCTAATCACTGCCGTAAAAATAGGTAAAAAAAAACGAATGACATCGACATCGGAAGAAAAGAAAAACCCGAATACGACAGCTTAGTAAATCCATCGTAATCAATTCAAAAAGTTGCAGTTTTACACTGTCGATGTCATTCGTGATTGAACTTTGACCTTTTTTCGGAAATTACGAATCTTAGTAAATTTACCCCAATGTGTGGGTGTATTGTTTTTCTCTTATGGGATGCAGTGTTTTTTGATGTATAGCGCACATTCATAGCGCATGGTAATAAGATGCACAGGTGTCCACAGTATATAATAGAGCTGGTATTTTAAATATTTGTTAGAAAGCAATTTGACTTTTACAGATGGGGGCGCGTCCGCGATATCACGTTCTTAATGATGGACTGTACAAGCGATGCTGTGGCCGACCAGCTAACGGTGGACGCATCGTGATGCTGCCGAATCACATTCGTGTGGTTTGTTGTGTTATCGGTAAGCCGCTGATATGAAATTCAAGGGACAGTGTGTTTCTCACAATATTTAAAGTGCTACAGCATATTTTTATTGTTGCAAAACAAAGTTCAAATAAGTCATATTGTGTTTGATTCAGATTGGATTGTTTATCTGCTAAGTAAAATTAAAGTACATTTAAAAGTTGGTGCATAGCCATAATATAGCTATGTTAGCATGCTGAGAAAATTTGCATACTTTTTATACTCAGGCCTTAAGTTACTTTTGGTGCCTGTATAGAGTGTGATTTCTTTGTGACAAAGGAGCCGCATGGTCTGTCCTCCATTTGGCCTAGCCACATGGCCTGTCCACCATCTTGTGCAAGCCTCATGGATGTTGAAGGGGGAGGAGCAGTGGCCATATTAGGAAGGTCACTTTCTAAATAGCTGGCTTTCAGTCTGGTTAGAACAATCAGTTTCCTTTGTCACAAAGTTTCCACATATCTACAAATCCAGCACCATTTCTAAGTTACCAATGAATTTATTTAACCCATGCCATATTCAATTACAAATAGTAAATGGGCCTAGTGAGAGTAAATGGTGAGATAAGTGAATACTTGATTTTTAGAGAATTACACACAGATTAAAAAAAAAAAGTTTTGTTTCTTTTTTCTTTCTTTTCTTCCAAGACTTGTGGAGTCTATTTACTAGGGTAGGATAGGCATTGAAATGCTAATTAACCTGTGTAACTACTTTCTTGTACAGGCAAGCAGATATCTTTGATATGCAAATTAGAGGCAGTGAAGAGGTGAGGTATCTCATAGGAGTGCAGTAAATGGTATATATATATAATATTATTATTATTATTATGTGTATATTTATATCAGTGTATGTTCTGCAAGATAGCTATCCATTCTGAATCATATAATTTAAATTATAGATTATTGCAGTCATTATAGATCTGTGTGAAATCGGATACATTTGTTTGCTATATAGAATATATTTGAGATAGTATATTAAGGGTGTAATTGTAAAACACAAAACACAGTTCCGGCCTGGTCACTTAGGTTTATATGGAGAAATTGTGTGTTGTGTTTGTGAGCGATAGTAGCTTTTATTGCTCACATTTATAGAGACTGTGTGGTTTGTTGAATTGCGGACGCATGTTTGTACACATGGTACGGACAAAGTACAGGAGCTTGCACGTGGCGCAGGGTCGCACATGTGACATAAAGGCACGCATGGTTGCGTGGTTACGCAAGAATGCATAGGATTGCGGGCGCAAGGTATAAATCACACAATAGTTGTTCAATTAAAGGCGGGATAGTATACATTTAATACAATAGCACATAACTGTCCGATTTCAAAAGCAGATTAGTGTAAGACTTTGTTTAAACGGTACTGCCTCTGGGTTAAAACCATCAATCAAAGGGAGTGATATTTTCTGTACAGAAAAGGAAAAACAATTGTGTATTTGAGTGAGTGAAAGTAGGAGTGAACGGTTGTCGAACCCCGGAATTCGGGATCCTGTAGGTCACACTAAGTAAGCGGAGGCTTGGTGGCGTGAGGCGGCTGACACGTTAATACATAGAGAAATTCGCAAATCGTAAGGAGATTTGCAGAGGAGCGTGATGTAGAATTGTGCATTGAGAAGTATAGAATTGTGAATTGAAGTAAAGGTTTTGTGTTACGCTCCGGCTGAGGAGCGCAGCTTGTGTATTCGACTCCAGTGGTCATAGGGCGGATAGGTAACAAGTACCTATACGCTGTGCGATTGGACCGCGCATTTATACGTGCGATACGTGGCGCAACGTGATACAATTTTTGTGAGCTTTTACGCAAACCGTGGTATCATTAGTGCCGTGTAGAGCATACGCAAGCGTGATTGGTGTATAGCAAAAAGGGAAGTTTTCACTGGTCTCTCTCAGGAAAATCTTCAACGGTAGATATTCACTGGAAAAGGTAAGTTATTCCTAAAACTTCCAGTGAATAGAAGCCAGGTAGGGTCCTCACTGGGTACGCGGTGGTCACTATTGGAGTGAGTCGTGCTACGTCAGCGGAGAAGGAGCGAGTAAAACCGCTAGGTGTCTTTCACCGTCTATTTGTGTTGTGCATTAGGGATTGCATTAGCAAGCAAAAAGTCCGCGATGGGATCCAATTGCACAAGCGGTGGTCGTTTGATAGCCAGGGTTCAGGCTGGAGAGCCGCGGTCCATGGGGTCAGCAAGGTTTATTATGTGTGAGAAATATGGTCCACACACGGAGGCTTTTTGCAATGAATGGGTACGTGTGACTGCTGATGATAGGGCATCATTCCCTGGGGTTGGTGAGTTTGTTCCTGTGGTATTGCAGGTGGTACGTCTAACCAAAGTAATACAAGACAAGAACAGAAATATAAGAACTGTTTGAACTTGTAGCAACAATAAACAAGTAGAAAAAAAAAGAGAAAGCAAGTACACCGCCATATGTAGATGTGGAAGCAGTTACGGCCAGCGTACAAACTATAGAAAATAATAAAAATATGAATGTAACCTATATATGTACTAATGAATGTCGAAGTTTTATTTAGGAGGAGAAGGCGACCTGACTGGTTTCAGCAATTTCTCATGCAGAGGAGTATCCAACCGGTAAAAGAAGAGCAGTAGCCTGCGGGGGAAGTGGCTGAGACCAGTGGAACTGATAAGTATGGAGTCATTCGAGTATATATATAGTAAAACCCAAAAATAAAATAAAAAAATCAAGAAAGTAACGTCAGAAATGGAGAAAAACCTGTCCGCACATTAGTATTTGCCAGTAGGCAAGCGGACAGAGACAGGGTAACCCCCGGGTATTTCTTTTAGTTACCATATAAGAAGTATTCATTCCTAGTAATGCCCCTAGTCAAGATGAGCTCGGAAATGTTTGTTGGACCATGTACAGACCCTTAATACGGGATGAGAAGGATTGAATGAATACTTCGCATGACCTAGAAGCTTGTTAATTTTTTTGTCTTTTGCAGTAATAGAAAATTCTCCATCTGGATAAGATCACTGGTAAACACTAATTCGGCAAATGGGAGGAACGAAAGAAGTGCAACATTACCCTTTGACAAAAACCTGCTGAAGTTACGATTGGGCACCTGCAATGCTAAACCCTTTCCTTTCCTTCTTTTTCCTAACAGAAATGGCCCCTAACGTAACAGAAACTTTGTTAAATATGAAATACATATATTGTACTCCCGCTCAGGAAGTACAAGGTATGTTAGATACCCTCAAAGACTAATGTTGCATTACACTGTTCTAGATTCATGTCCATCACAGGTAGAGGAAATTATCTCACAGATACCGGGTTCCCTATGAACTTAGGATGGACAGGACCATGGATTGATGGCTGAAGTAGTCCCAGTAGTGACACAGCATGCACAAGCTTTAAAGGGGGGGGGGGGGGGGGGGGGGTAGACCAAGTAGTTAATCAATTCCCCGTAGTGCCCAATCCAGTTGTCATTTTAATAAAATCCTCTCCACCTCTACAAACTTACCT
Source organism: Pseudophryne corroboree (assembly GCF_028390025.1). Taxonomy (NCBI): domain Eukaryota; kingdom Metazoa; phylum Chordata; class Amphibia; order Anura; family Myobatrachidae; genus Pseudophryne; species Pseudophryne corroboree. Next base: position 103,257,446 of record NC_086444.1, on the reverse strand, counting down.
GTCACCAACCTCTATTCTGTTTCTCCAGTTTCCTCTTCATCTTTTGCGTTCACCCAGGGTGGTACAATACATGGACCCTATTACAGTTTAAACACTACATGCCAAATTGGTCCTTCAGAGTTCTGCCCGAACCCAGTATATCTCACCAGCACGACGACACCAGTATTACTGCAGTGTGCCTTGTCATGCACAAAGGGTGGAGGGAGGATGAGAATACTGGTGAAGGGAAATTTTGTATAGACACTGATATGCCCATTGGTGAACGCAGACCTGATATTTTCTTCTTATTTCTCTCCTCTAGAGATGTTTTTTTTTCTTTTTTTTTGAGTTATGCTCATGGTACTCTACATTGCAAACACACAACATTTAAATTAAGATACAAATTTGTGTTCCCTACAGGAAAAGGAGGTCTGGAAGTCGAAGGGGTATGGTTAGGAGTCCCCAGGACTCTGAAGAGATGGACAAGGTAAGCCAGTGGCCCCCAGGACGTATCTCCCAAGCCTAGCTGAGGCGGCATATGGTCTGACTCACCTAGGGCAAGGAAGGTATGTGCAAATTGGTAAGAGCTTACTGGCGTGTACCAGGGTTCTCTTCTCAGGCAAGCAGTAAAGCAATGACCTGTCTTACTTGCATGAGGAAGAACATTTGGTAAGGTAGTACTAACAGAGCCATCCCATATCCCTCCTGCAGATGGACCTTTTCAGGTAATACAAATCGACTTCATACAGTTAACACCCTTTAGGAGTTATTGTTATGTATTGGTGTGCACTGATGTTTTCTCAAACTGTGTAGAGGCATTTCCTGCTGCCATGGATGCTGCTGTGTTTACTGCGAAGAAAATTGTGCAGAAATTTGTGTGTAGATATGGTACACCTAGGAGTAGGAGCAAAGCTTGAAATTGGACTATTGTGGTCATAGACACTGCCACTAGTATTATGTACATCGGAACCACTCCCAGATCTTCACTTAACGAATCACCCTCTTCAAAGTTTTTTTTTTTTTTTTGGAAGACAACCTCATGTCATGATTGATCCGCACAATGATCAGAAATACACCAATGAGGTGACAGTACAGTACCTTATCGAGATGAGCCAGCATTTGAGAACTTGAGAAAAGAACTTGAAACTGTTGATTCCTGGTATGCCAAATACTAACTGTCTTGATTGTGAACCAAGAGACTGTGTGATTGTTCTTACGCTCAGGTTGCCTAATAGACAGGTGGGAAGGACCATACCAAGTTTTGTTGACAGCACTATCCCAGTGAAAGTAGCCGAGAGAGAGACTTGGGTCCACAATTCCCATTGCAGGAAAGTCGGTAGTCCGGAAGGAACTCGTAAATGGAGTGAGAGCGCAAAAGTATCACCAGAGAGTCTGTTACGTGAATACTGAGAGGCGGCACTGTTGAACACTACCTGAGCATACTAAAGGATTACAGAAAGACCAGTCATTGTAATTGATTTGCTATGGACAAGATTTGTTTTGTTATATTTTTTTTCTTTCCTCTTTCCCGCTGACAAACATTTTTTTCAGTACATTATATTTTTGCAAGGTTTTTCATGAGGAGTCAAGTGTGGGACTGGAACTGGTTCTGGAGGAAGGAGTGATTTCCTTATAGGATCCCAGGATTAGCCGATCAGTTTGTTAAAGCCAGAGAAAAATCAAAGGTCTAGTAGTTACGGAGTTCGGAGGTAACGTGATAGGCTATTGTCTGAGGAATACTGTATTTTGTAGCTATTGTGACACCATATTTGAAGATGAGTGCATCCAGAGATGTCAGTCTAGCAATAAGGCAGCATTTGATAGACATCCCTTGAGTGATTACCACTCACTAGTGGGTAAAGTCTTAAAACAAACGGAATGTTGGATGTGCTTACAGGTACCTCTTAGACGAAAAGATGCAGGATTAGTGCCTTTTTTTTAGAGTTAGCTGAGGTACTTGAATTACACGGAAGGTGGAGGGGACCGGTGGACAAAGAATATAATATAACTAGACCCCCTAGTGTCATGACTGTGGTTTTGTGAACCCGATGTTAGTGCAGTCTGTGCGGGCAACTGGAGAACTATGTGAATATTAGGCTGGTCTGTAGGAATCAGTGAGAAGAAGGAGCAATCCCTGACCGGGGATCGAACCCGGGCCTCGGCAGAGGAAGCCGTATCCTAACCACTGGATCACCAGGGACTTTGATAGCAGGATGAATGTATAGGTGAGACTGTACTGGATATAGTGTCACAGGAGTAGGTGCTTATGTACTCAAGGTTACTGGCAAGATAGTAAGACGGACTGGTTACTGGTGAGACTGGGATGCAACTGTAATGCGTGCTGGTACCGGATATAACTGGAAACGCAACTGAAAGTAGAACGATGACTGTGGCTATAACTCTAGTACGAGGCTGAAGAACCCTGCGGCTGTGACGGTAGAACACTGCAGCTGTGGTTTCCAGTTGAGACTGTGGAACACTGCACCGTGCCTTTAAGATGAAACACTGCAACTGTGCCTTTAAGTGGAGACTGTGGAATACTGTACTGTGCCTTTAAGATGAAACACTGCAACTGTGCCTTTAAGTGGAGATGGTGGAATACTGTACTGTGCCTTTAAGTTGAGACTCGTGGAAATACTAGATATCAATGGCAACACAAATGTAATCCAAACTGGGTAACAAAGAAACAGAGTTTTTACAGGAACTAAAGTACAAGGGTTACCTTTAGGGAGCTCAGCTTCAAAGCTCACACAGAGCTGTGTGTAACACGAGGAACTGGCAGAGTTTCCAACTCCAGCCTTCAGACTTATACTTCCTGGTCCTTGGTGATTGGTGAGCAGTGTCAGGTGATTCAGAGCTGGCACAGGATTGGACAGCTCTGGGTCAGGTGAACAGTCACTGTCATGTGAGTACTCTAGACTAGGCTGTGAAGTGGAGCGAGGCCTAGCAGGCCGAGAGAACACTGAAGCCTGAACTTCTGCAAACAAACAGAGGATGCTGGCTTTTAGGCCTAAACTTCAGATTGCTGAATTCAGACTCACACCAAAGATTAATCACAGGTAGAGCTCGTTAACTATTACTTTCCAGGCAGAGAACTCAGGAAACTCATGGTGCTGACAAGCTGTTTATCTCAGTGAGCAAAACGGCACAGGATCCAGGACAGATGGCAGGGGTAAGTCACCAAATACGAAAACTACAGTCAGGATCGTGACACCTAGCCTTAAGATCCACCAGTACCATAGATAAATCCTTGGCATGATTAAATCTCACCAATTTCAGGGAGGTAATCAGGAACAATCAGACAATGGCTATTCACACATTGCAGATAAAGAACTCATTAATATGTGTGGAAGAAAGGTTTATGAGTGGCTCTCCCTGAACTCCGAAGGTTTATGTTATTTAGGAAGGACACTACTTATAACCCTTGTTCAATGATGAAACAGACATAGCATACGTTCCAGAAATGGAAACAATGTTCAGAAAATGATAGGAATATATATATATAGATATATATATATATCATGAAAATGTTATATGTCACTGTCACGATTTGTTTGTGTTTTCTCCCTCTACCCAGCAGAACCTCAATCGAATCTGAACATCAGTGTACAAAGACGTAGGTACTGTACATGTATGTGTGAAATGTTCGTTCAAATCAGACATTATAGGCCATAGCACTGTCCAAGCATGCTCTATAGGTTGAATGTTGTCCCACACCCAACCAGTGGTCCCGTGACCGCCGAGTGCATATAGAGGATGTCTCGTCCTCTTCCCTGTCCCCTGTCTTCTCCAAATATAGTCAAATGTCTGATTTGCAAAATGAATACATACTTGTGTCTAGGTCACCGATTATTGTCTGAAATATTTTTCTTATGTTAATTATTTATGGCAGTTATTGATTACTGCCAAAGGGTGGACTGTCAAAGTCAAAAATATTACATAGAGAGAGCATACAGACTCCACACATTATGAGTTGCTAAGCTTGCAAATACGCGCAGGTGCACCGCAATATATGGTAACATACGCATTTACACAGACATACCACAAAGATAGATTCGACACATATTTTATACAGCACATAAATTGAACATATCAAGCGCCAGACATCATAATGTTTTAAATTATATAATGGAGTAACGTCATGTATGTGTATTATTGGAGCGGAGCAAGATGGACATGCCGTGCTTGGTGTCAAAGTAATCAGATTAATGAGTGTGTTAATTTGGTGCCTGTGATTAGATTGTAGCACATTGCCATGAGTAGATATGATTGAATGTATGAATATGAAGTCACTTTTACTAGAACAAAAGAATTCCAGTTAAAGCATGTGATAGACAGGAAACCCAAGACCAGCAACCTTGAACAAAAGCCCAAACACTGACCAGTGACTCATCATGAATGAGAAAGTTCCCTCCCTAGACTAATAACAAGAGATCTGTGCACGCCCCCAAGAGACTCAGTGTATAGGTGATCACACACAGAGCCGGCTACCCTTTTTGTCCCAGATGCTGAGCGAGATGGAGTGTTGGTAATATTTTGTTGCTGTTAGCTGGAGTTGAGACACAGCTAAAGATGGAGGAACTGGAGCGATTATAAAGTACATTGAGTGAGATGGTGATGTATTACTGGCCGTGTCTGTATTTTAATTAGTTTGTAATAACTGCTTACTGTGTAAATTGTAACCATGTAACTATATATATATATACTGTACATTGTGATATATTGAATACCTATCCTTTTAATAACAAATATATACATCAATGAGCTTTGGAACTCAGATAATGTGTGGGTGTATTGTTTTTCTCTTATGGGATGCAGTGTTTTGAGATGTATAGCGCACATTCATAGCACATGGTAATAAGATGCGCAGGCGTCCACAGTATATAATAGAGCTGGCATTTTAAATATTTGTTAGAAAGCAATTTGACTTTTACAATGGTCTGTAGTATAGACTGTATAAGTGGTCAGCAGGGCCTGATTAAGGGTTCCAGCCACCCTAGGCTAATACAACTGACACTGATGATGATGATGAAGATCACATTATGCCGCGGCGAAAGCACAGACAGTCCTAGGAAGAGCAGCACATTGCTCCTCCACCTCCTCTGAAGCAGCGGTGGCACGCACGGCACAGACCAGGGGTGGATACATGACGTGATGTCATCGCGTCAGATTGCGTGCCCTGCACATAGTGCGGGTGAAGCCAGGGATGGGGAACGAACTGTGCAGTGTTGCGGCCCACGATCGCTAGTATGAGCATCGCAGGTCGCGATAAGCAGCACCACCAGCCACCAGGAGACGGAGTAGAATGACCAGGCGGCGGGGCGGGCGGCGCTGACCTTTGTGGAGGTAGGAATCGGATCACAATCACTGTGCAGATGCAGGGTCCGTGCGCGTGTGCTTGACGTCATGACGTCCGCAGCTGCTGCGCCCCCCCAAGACTCTGTGTTCCAAGCTGCAGCCTGATCAGCCAGGCCCTGGTGGTCAGGAAAAGGGTAAGCATACCATAATATTTAAATAAATACACAAACACAACAGAACCAGTATTGCACTTTCTAAGCACACATTCTCCCACCTCATGGTAAGGCTCCTGTCTCTTCTTCCTGGCACCTACTCTCTGGTCCAGTGCACTGATTGAGGGCTCAGATGCACACACACTGCAAACTTGGTAGAAGAAGCTTCAACCACTGGGCATGTGCAGCAGCTCTGCCTTATCCCTTAAACTGAATGATGTGGCGGCATCTCTAGTAATCATATTATATACCATTGCTGTTGTTGTCATAATTTGAGCCACTTGCCAAGAGGAGGGGGGTTTCTGGGCAACCAGAACCTCACCCCACCCCTGTGTTTACCTATGGGGGTTGCAGTTGCCGGCAGGAATGGACTGGAGGTATCACAGTAGGTATCGGAGATAACTGCTGCGGTCCCTCAGTGATACATTTGGAGAATACTAAATATTCAGTGATAAATGGGTGCCCTGGTGAGTTAAGAAATGTCCACATAAGCTTTTAGTCCAATATCCTACATGCAGCAATGCATTAAAGGACAGACAGAAATCTTATCATTCCTCTGAATGCACCAGTAGGATGACAGTATAAACTCTCCAACTGAAAGTAACATTTCTAAAATGTAACTTTGTATACATTAGGTTTCGCTACATAGTAATCTCTCACAGAGATAAGACAATCTTCTAGCACATATGCAATGGCTGTATAATGCTTACATGTACTTTTTTCCCTGTCATACCCCTTTCAGACAAAACATGAAATTACCGGGTGAAGCAGTTCCACCCGGTAATTTCATGTAACACGCGGGTCCTTTTTCTGTGTGAAAGGGTCAACCCGTGTTGTAATTTCTGGGACTTCGACCCAGGAATCTACCAGGGTCGGAGACACGGGAATTATGACACGGGTTGACCCTTTCACACCGACAAAATACCCGTGTTGATCTGCAAATTACTGTGTCGAAATTTTCGACCCGGTAATTTGCATGTCTGTGTGAAGGGGGGGGGGGGGGGGGGTGTCAGGCAGGTCCAGGCAAAACGACCCGGCACTGAAATGCCCGGTAATTGCCGGGACATTCAGACTTTTCTGTCTGAAAAGGGTATCATTGTGCAAATGTTTATAGAAAGAAAAATCCAAAAAAGCTGAAAGATGCTAAGTATACCTAAAGGGCGGGATACGCGGAGCAATATATTTACTTAATTTCTAAGCAATCTGACTAGATTGCTTAGAAATTAAGCAAACATCACTCCATGTGTAGGGGTGCCGGCGACAGCGATGTGCGGCCCCACGCGTCGCTATCGCCTGCTCTAGATTGGGCATGTATACATGCCCAATCTAGTGAGATCGCTCACTTTGCTGGGTGAAGTAAGCTTTTTTTTCCCCTCGCTCGCTCAGCACACTGTGTGCTGAGTTTGAGAGATGTGTGCTGAGAGGTTTGTGCTAGATTGCTCAGCACACATCTCCGAGACAAATCTCCCCATGTGTACGGGGCTTAACACTTATTATCATGGGCGGGATCTAATGCCGCCCGAATTGGCCAGAGGTGCAGGTTGCTGAACGAACTATAAGGTGTTTTTTTTAAAGGGGCAGTCATTAACCAGAAAAAAACATTCCTTTTAAATGATTTTTTTAAAAAGTCAGGGTTTGGCCGGCAACCCACACCTCCGGCCATCTCGAACGGTATTTCATCCGGCCCATGTGTCATCCTACATTTACACTGATAAAAGGGGAAGATGTCATTATAGTATAACTATGATATAAATATGATGTAAATATGATAGCCCATTCCAGCTATTACACTTAAGGAACTGAATGATTGAAATAAGAGTGAGGTGGGTTAAACTTCTAGGATGGGGGCTGTATTGTGTGTGTACCCCATGTCACCTTTGTGTCTTTATAGATGTATTTTTGGATGAAGTGATTTACGGTTCTGGCTGTGAGGGCCAAAGCCTCTTTTGACTGGGTTTCCCTGTCCTGCCTGCCCTATGTTTTCTGATTTTGGCGGGTGCTGATGGTTTTGGGTGCGCCCACCTTTGGAGACTGGTTTGTTGGCTGTACCACCCACAGAGGGTCAGCGTTATCACCCTAATGGGTGGTTAGTCAAGTCTGAACTCTATAGAGACTGCAAAAAGATTTTAGACCCAAAATAGTTCTCTCTTAGGGTGCTGTTACTTGCTTTTTTATATGGAGTCCAGTGTCACTGTACAAGCTTTGCTTAATCACCCACCTGGTCACCCCATGCATCAAGCTCACGTATAAAAGGCACATTGCTGATTGGTCTATGCAGCCCTTTGCCACACTATAGGCATTCAGCGAAGGCCAGCATATCATCTCTAAGGTGCAAGGTTTTCACTGCACACAGCAAGGCACACCGCAAGGTAGGGGATGATGGTCACATTGCGGCATTATAAGGAATACTGATCACTGGCCACCATCGATAATTATATGGGAGATTTATCAAGCCTCTTGTGCAGCAACAGAACCAGGCAGCCAGAAAATGAGCAGGACAGTATGCAGCAGTGACGTGCAATGGGGTGAGACAGAGCCTTCCTGTCATACTAACGTATAAACCAGCGTTTTGACCATATACAAATGTATCAGAAATATCTTCTTTGTATTATTCTAATCATTTTTATAGTCAAAACCCCCTGTCCATCTTTTCCGCACATCTCTGACCAAAACTGACCAAATTTCCAGGAGTATATACTGCTGCACCTGTGTATAATGCCCACATGAACCTTCTGGCTCATATATTGTGTGTAGTTCTGGCTCTGGTGCTAGCCAGTGCCTCCTCAGCCATTTACGTCACCGCACATCCTTGGTATGCAGTGCAGACAGAGACACAGGAGTAAAAGGTTTCATGAGCTACCAACGGAGCTTCCTGACCGGACTAGAGATAGGAGGGGGGAGAGAGCAGTAATTGACCCAGGGATCCCAGCTTCTCCTCCTCCCCATATAGTTGCCTGGGCCTGTGTAACCTGTTATCTAATGAGAGCATTCAGGTCTAAAGAGAGAGAGAGAGAGAGAGAGAGAGAGAGAGAGACAGAGACATGAAAGGGCCTCCTGAGTCCTGTCCCAGTGTGTAAGTAATACAGTCTGCTGCTAATGGATCTTTGCAAGATAAATTCTAGATTTTATTTTTCTATGTATATTTTAAAGTTTTTGTTCCACTACAAGAAAACATTATAAAATAGTTGTCTCTCAATTAGGCGGAACAGTGCTTAGGCATTATTAAACTATTAGTTAAATCTACTATACTCCATCAGTTTATATTTAGTATAAACAATATTTACCCTCCAACAAGACCCATTACAGGAGTTACAAAATGCTCTCTACTTGGAGTTGCCCCTTAATTTATGATTACAATCATTTCTGTTGAAATTATTTCATCATTTATGAGAAGAGGTTGTGCAAAATGTAGTGTTATATTTTAGTATAATTCCTTTTTAAAAAGCTGAAGCAATATTTGTACTGTAGGTAGTTCTTGAAACCAGAAATCTCTCTCATTTCACCATGATACGGCACTTACAGTATAAAGGTTCATTTTAAAAATAATAATTATACAATGGCAGAAAAGAAGGATTCTACTGTTTAAATCCTAACGGTTTGATTTCCAAGCGATCACATAATTAAGTCGTCTTTAGGAACATCTGCTACAATTACTCACCATGGGCCTTTTTCAGGTTTGTTAGCAAACCAAAAAAGTTAGCAATTGGGCAAAACCATGTTGCATTGCAGGTGAGGCAGATGTAACATGTGCAGAGAGAGTTAGATTTATGTGGGGTGTGTTCAAACTGATATCTAAATTGCAGTGTTTGTAATTAAGCAGCCAGTATTTACCCTGCACAAAAACAATATAACCCACCCAAATCTAAATCTCTCTGCACATGTTACATCTGCCCCACCTGCAGTGCACATGTTTTGCCCAGTTGCTAACTTTTTTAGTTTGCTAACAAAATTGAATGACCCCCCATGTCTTTAATGCTATATGTGGTACATAAAAAAAATGTGACGGGACTGATGGATACAATCAATTTTTATAATTCAATAGGAATTGAATGGTAGAAGTCACACGGCATCTCCTAGTCTAGAAGCTCTAACTACATCCTTTATTAAATATAACATAAACCAATGTGTGCATTAAATTAGGTTAATTTTATTTGAAGCTAAAAAACTGGGGACTAACACATCTGGACTCGCTGTTAAATTTAGCCCCAGGTGTTTGAGTTATTTTTTCACAGGTTTTCAAGTTTATTTACTGAGAGAATCAACATGAAATCAAAAGGTAATATATAATTGTTATGCACTATTACAGAATACTGAGATGTGTGTTACAAAGCTAGATACACACTATGCAATTCAGACCTGGACGCAGCGCGCATTTACACACAGCGGCGCGACCCTTCACCATGCGGTCGCATTTAGGTCCTTCAGTTTAAATACCTTTTACTTAATTTCTGCAACCTGGAAGGATGCGACCACAAGCTGATTGACAGCGGCAGCTGTCAAGGGCGTCAACGCGGGTGTTTAGTTGTCGCAGTCCTGACAACGCAGGCACGACCGGACAATTTTCGTGGTGGCTTCGTGATGTCATACCCAGCCGCCCTGGGGAAAAACATGGCACCGGACCACCTGCCAGCCAGGCTGTGCGCAAACGCATCACGGGGCGGTGCCACACATATGCTGGCCGGCCTTGTACTGTGCTGGGAGGCCCCAAGTATGTGAGTAGATGGTCGCAGATCTTGCTGGGGTGTTTTATGTCAGCCCAAAAGAAGGAGGCGGTAATGAAGATAAATCACAGGCAATATGGGCAGAGCATCGAGAATGGGCACAAGGGGGGTAATTCCAAGTTGATCGCAGCAGGAATTTTGTTAGCAGTTGGGCAAAACCATGTGCACTGCAGGGGAGGCAGATATAACATGTGCAGAGAAAGTTAGATTTGGGTGGGTTATTTTATTTCTGCGCAGGGTAAATACTGGCTGCTTTATTTTTACACTGCAAATTAGATTGCAGATTGAACACACCACACCCAAATCTAACTCTCTCTGCACATGTTAAATCTGCCTCCCCTGCAGTGCACATGGTTTTGCCCAACTGCTAACAAAATTCCTGCTGTGATCAACTTGGAATTACCCCCAAAAGGACTTTATATCTTCTGGCAAGTCTAACCGAATCGAAGGACAGTGATTGTGGACTTTTATTTATGTTTTATCACTGAAATGCTAAAACAATCATTCCTAAACACTACACACTGTAAGTCAATCACCCGTTTATTGACAAATCGGCTGAATAATTGTTTAGAATGTACCCAGCTTTATTGATTGCCTAGTTACAGACACAATGGGGTAAATTTACTAACATTCGTAATTTTCGGAAAAAGGTCAAAGTTCAATCACGAATGACATCGAAAGTGTAAAACTGCAACTTTTTGAATTTATTACGACTAATTTACTAAGCTGTCGTATTCGGGTTTTTCTTTTCTTCCGATGTCGATGTCATTCGTGTTTTTTTTTTTTTTTTTACGGCAGTGATTAGCAAAACACTGCCGACTTTTTTGCAATTAATCTCGGCCGGATCTGTGTGATCCGTGCTGGGGTTCTTTTTTTTTTTTTTTTTAATTAAACACTGTAAAATCTAAATAAAAAATTGCGTGGGGTCCCCCCTCCTAAGCATAACCAGCCTCGGGCTCTTTGAGCCGATCCTGGTTGCAAAAATATTGGGAAAAAAATGACAGGGGTTCCCCCATATTTAAGCAACCAGCATCGGGCTCTGCGCCTGGTCCTGGTTCCAAAAATACGGGGGACAAAAAGAGTAGGGATCCCCCGTATTTTTAAAACCAGCACCGGGCTCCACTAGCTGGACAGATAATGCCACAGCCGGGGGTCACTTTTATATAGTGCCCTGCGGCCGTGGCATCAAAAATCCAACTAGTCACCCCTGGCCGGGGTACCCTGGGGGAGTGGGGACCCCTTCAATCAAGGGGTCCCCCCCCCAGCCACCCAAGGGCCAGGGGTGAAGCCCGAGGCTGTCCCCCCCCATCCAATGGGCTGCGGATGGGGGGGCTGATAGCCTTTGATGTAAATGAAAAGATATTTTTTAGTAGCAGTACTACAAGTCCCAGCAAGCCTCCCCCGCATGCTGGTACTTGGAGAACCACAAGTACCAGCATGCGGCGGAAAAACGGGCCCGCTGGTACCTGTAGTACTACTACTAAAAAAATACCCAAAAAAACACAAGACACACACACCGTGAAAGTATAATTTTATTACATACATACACACATACATACATACTTACCTTATGTTCCCACGCAGGTCGGTCCTCTTTTCCAGTAGAATCCAAGGGGTACCTGTTGAAGAAATTATACTCACGAGATCCAGGGGTCCAGGGTCCTCGGGGAATCCAGGTGTAATCCACGTACTTGAAAAAAATAACAAAACGGACACCCGAGCCACGCACTAAAAGGGGACCCATGTTTGCACATGGATCCCCTTTTCCCGACTGCCAGAAACCCACTCTGACTGATGTCTAAGTGGGTTTCTTCAGCCAATCAGGGAGTGCCACGTTGTAGCACTCTCCTGATCGGCTGTGTGCTCCTGTACTGAGTGACAGGCGGCACACGGCAGTGTTACAATGTAGCGCCTATGCGCTACATTGTAACCAATGCTGGGAACTTTCTGCTCAGCGGTGACGTCACTTTAGGTCAACCGCAGGGCAGAAAGTTCCCAGCATTGGTTACAATGTAGCGCATAGGCGCTACATTGTAACACTGCCGTGTGCCGCCTGTCACTCAGTACAGGAGCACACAGCCGATCAGGAGAGTGCTACAACGTGGCACTCCCTGATTGGCTGAAGAAACCCACTTAGACATCAGTCAGAGTGGGTTTCTGGCAGTCGGGAAAAGGGGATCCATGTGCAAACATGGGTCCCCTTTTAGTGCGTGGCTCGGGTGTCCGTTTTGTTATTTTTTTCAAGTACGTGGATTACACCTGGATTCCCCGAGGACCCTGGACCCCTGGATCTCGTGAGTATAATTTCTTCAACAGGTACCCCTTGGATTCTACTGGAGAAGAGGACCGACCTGCGTGGGAACATAAGGTAAGTATGTATGTATGTGTGTATGTATGTAATAAAATTATACTTTCACGGTGTGTGTGTCTTGTGTTTTTTTGGGTATTTTTTTAGTAGTAGTACTACAGGTACCAGCGGGCCCGTTTTTCCGCCGCATGCTGGTACTTGTGGTTCTCCAAGTACCAGCATGCGGGGGAGGCTTGCTGGGACTTGTAGTACTGCTACTAAAAACAATATCTTTTCATTTACATCAAAGGCTATCAGCCCCCCCATCCGCAGCCCATTGGATGGGGGGGGGACAGCCTCGGGCTTCACCCCTGGCCCTTGGGTGGCTGGGGGGGGGGGACCCCTTGATTGAAGGGGTCCCCACTCCCCCAGGGTACCCCGGCCAGGGGTGACTAGTTGGATTTTTGATGCCACGGCCGCAGGGCACTATATAAAAGTGACCCCCGGCTGTGGCATTATCTGTCCAGCTAGTGGAGCCCGGTGCTGGTTTGAAAAATACGGGGGACCCCTACTCTTTTTGTCCCCCGTATTTTTGGAACCAGGACCAGGCGCAGAGCCCGATGCTGGTTGCTTAAATATGGGGGAACCCCTGTCAATTTTTCCCCCATATTTCTGCAACCAGGATCGGCTCAAAGAGCCCGAGGCTGGTTATGCTTAGGAGGGGGGACCCCACGCAATTTTTTTAAAAAAAATAAGCACTTTCCCACCCCTTCCCACTGATATACATGCACGGATCTCATGGATCCGTGCATGCCTATCCAATCACGAATAAGAAAAAAAGGTCTGATTTTTTTTAGCACTTTTTTACGAGTTGTAATTTTTCACGGCAGTGTTTTTTTTTTTTTTTGCTTTGCACTTCTTAGTAAATGACCGAGATTCATACTTAAACAGCCGCGTTTTGACCGATGGTGTATTCATTCGTGATTTTTTTCCTAGGACTTCAAAATATTACGAATGCCCTCATCACTGCCGTGATTATTGCTTAGTAAATTACCGAGATGACACTTTGATGAAAAAACGGCATCTCGGTCAAAATCGGGACCTTAGTAAATTTACCCCAATGATGCAGATTTGTGCCCATGCTGGCTAATTACCCGAGTGCAATTTCAAACTTATCTGCTAGGTGGCGCAGTGGTACAGCACATGAGTGCAATGTGTTCAGCTAAATGTTGACCTCTTCATTTAAATACCTTTTACTTAATTTCTGCAGACTTTATTAGAGACTGCATGGTACATTATAAATGAATGTGCAAAGATACAATTGTTATCCTATAACATAGGGGTCATTCCAAGTTGATCACTCGCTAGCAACTTTTTGCAGCGCTGCGACCGGGTTAAATCTCAGCAAAACTGCGCTTGCGTATGCAGCACAATGCGCAGGCACGTCGTACGGGTACAAAGAGGATTGGTGCTGGGCGATGGACTTAACCAAGAATCCATTCACACAGCCGATCGCAAGGTGATTGACAGGAAGAGGACGTTTGTGGGTGTCAACTGACCGTTTTCTGGGAGTGTTTGGAAAAACGCAGGTGTGTCTAAGCGTTTGCAGGGCGGGTGTCTGACATCAATTCCGGGACCAAAAAGACTGAAGTGATCGCAGCGGCTGAGTAAGTCCAGAGCTACTCAGAAACTGCAAAAAACTTCTTTGTGCCGTCGGCTGCAAAATCGTCCGCACACTTGCAAAGCTAAAATACACTCCCCTATAGGCGGTGACTATCTGATCGCAGCACAGCAAATAGTTGCTAGCGAGCGATCAACTCGGAATAACCCCCATAATTTAATTGGATTTAATGATTGTTTTGGAACTTTTTACTGATTGTATGTTTTTGTCAGTGTATACTCGTCCATATAGGCCATTCTTTGTAACATGATTGGGAGTGCTCACTGTACGCACCACTATCCAGTGGTGCAAGTGGGCGGGTACGGGTGGGTACGGCGTACCCTTAAGAATTTAGCCGTGGGTACACCATACCCAGGCCGACAGGCCGACGCTACTCGCCGCCACTCCCCTTCCTCCATCAGCTGCTCACCGGCGCCGCTGCTTGAGGGGAGGAGAGCGCAGCGTTCGCTCTCCTGCCCCTCAGTGTCTTCCTTCAATTCAGCGCCGGCCCATGAGCCAATCAGCTCGCGGACCGCAAGGCTGCCGGACCACGAGCTTTGATTGGCTCACGGATGGCGCTGACTTGAAGCAAGACAGTGACACCCGCACCGACTGAGGGGCAGGAGAGGCGCAGGCTGCGCTCTCCTCCCCTCACACACACACAGGATCAAGGCACCAGCAGCAGCAGCAGTGGTGAGGAGCGGGAGAAGGGGGGCATATCTGGCACTGGGGGGACATGTGTACCTGGCACTGGGGGCATATCTGGCACTGGGGGGACATGTGTATCTGGCACTGTGGCCATATCTGGCACTGGGGGGACATGTGTACCTGGCACTGGGGGCATATCTGGCACCAGGCTTGGACTGGCCCACAGAGGTACAGGGGAAACCACCGGTGGGCCCTACTGCCCAGGGGCCCACCTTCTGCTCTAAGAATTAGGTTCCAGACTGTGCACTTGAATTATACATATGTTACCTTATACTGGATTATGGTGTATTTTCTACAGTGAATTGCTGTTATTAATCTGGTACATTATCATGCATGCAGCAGGTTAATATACTGTATATATTTATGAAGGGGCCCAGATGTTGCACTTACTAATGGTTAGTCCAACCAATCAGGTAGCAGGCCACACCCTCTCTGCAGACTGACCACACCCCCAAGATGGGCCCCTAACACTGCATTCCCCTGGTGGGCCCTACATGCCCCAGTCCGACACTGTCTGGCACTGGGGGCATATCTGGCACTGGGGGGACATGTGTACCTGGCACTGGGGGCATATCTGGCACTGGGGGGACATGTATACCTGGCACTGGGGGCATATCTGGCACTGGGGGGACATGTGTACCTGGCACCGGGGGCATATCTGGCACTGGGGGGACATGTGTATCTGGCACTGTGGGCATATCTGGCACTGGGGGGACATGTATATCTGGCACTTTGGGCATATCTGGCACTGCGGGGGACATGTGTATCTGGCACTTGGGGCATATCTGGCACTGCTGGGGACATGTGTATCTGGCACTGGGGGCATATCTGACACTGGGTGGACATTTGTATCTGGCACTGGGGGAACATGTGTATCTGACACTGAGGGCATATCTGGCACTGGGGGCATATCTGGCACTGGGGGGACATGTGTACCTGGCACTGGGGGCATATCTGGCACTGGGGGGGGGGGCATGTGTATCTGGCACTGGGGGCATATCTGGTACTGGGGGGACACGTGTATCTGGCACTGGGGGCATATCTGGTACTGGGGGGACATGTGTACCTGGCACTGGGGGCATATCTGGCACTGGGAGGACATGTGTATCTGGCACTGTGGTCATATCTGGCACTGCGGGGACATGTGTATCCTGCACTGGGGGCATATCTGGCACTGGGGGAATATGTGTATCTGGCACTGTGGTCATATCTGGCACTGCGGGGACATGTGTATCTGGTACTGGGGGCATATCTGGTGCTGTGGGCATATCTAGCACTTGGGGGACATGTGTATCTGGCACTGTGGCCATATCTGGCACTGCGGGGACATGTGTATCTGGCACTGGGGGCATATCTGACACTGAGGGCATATCTGGCACTGGGGGGACATGTGTATCTGGCACTGTGGGCATATCTGACACTGAGGGCATATCTGGCACTGGGGGGACATGTGTATCTGGCACTGTGGCCATATCTGGCACTGCGGGGACATGTGTATCTGGCACTGGGGGCATATCTGACACTGAGGGCATATCTGGCACTGCGGGGGACATGTGTATCTGGCAATTAGGAGGGGGCATGTGTATCTGGCACTGGGGGGACATGTGTATCTGGCACTGTGGGCATATCTGGCACTGCGGGGGACATGTGTATCTGGCACTGGGGGGACATGTGTATCTGGCACTGGGGGCATATCTGGCACTGAGGGCATATCTGGTACTGGGGGAACATGTGTATCTGGCACTGGGGGCATATCTGGCACTGGGGGGACATGTGTATCTGGCACTGGGGGGACATGTGTATCTGGCACTGGGGGCATATCTGGCACTGTGGGGACATGTGTATCTGGCACTGGGGGAATATCTGGCACTGAGGGGGACATGTGTACCTGGCACTGGGGGCATATCTGACACTGAGGGCATATTTGGCACTGGGGGCATATCTGGCACTGGGGGACATGTGTATCTGGCACTGGGGGCATATCTGGCACTGGGGTGGCATTTCTGTATCTGGCACTGGAGGGCAATGTATATTTGACATAGTGGGGGCATTTGTGTATCTGGCACTGTGAGGCAATGTATGTCTGGCACTCTGGGGGCATTTGTGTATCTGGCATCTGTGGGGCAATGTGTATCTGGCACCGTGAGGCAATGTATTTCTGGCACTCTGGGGGAAATTGTGTATCTGGCACTGTGGGGCAATGTGTATCTGGCACTGTGAGGCAATGTATTTCTGGCACTCTGGGGGCATTTGTGTATCTGGCACTGTGGGGCAATGTGTATCTGGCACTGTGAGGCAATGTATATCTAGCACTCTGGGGGCATTTGTGTATCTGGCACTGTGGGGCAATGTGTATCTGGCACTGTGGGGCAATGTATATCTGGCACTCTGGGGGCATTTGTGTATCTGGCACAGGGAGGCAATGTGTATCTGGCACTGTGGGGCAATGTATATCTGGCACTGTGGGGCAATGTATATCTGGCACTGTGGGGCAACGTGTATCTGGCACTATTGGGGTCATATGTGTATCTTCCCCTTCCCCCATATGTGTATCATGCCCCATTTTAATTGTCCACGCCCCATGTGACATTTGGCCACACCCATTTTTGGAGCGCGCTACGTAGGCGCGCGCACACAGTGCCTATAAGACATTTTTTCTACTTGCACCACTGCCCCTATCCCCATAATTGCCATATACAGAGACATAGCTAGTGCACACATACTGGGTGTGCTGGTGAGCTCCACACTCACAGAAGCGGCCTCTAAGCCTTTAAGGACCTCTAGGTAATACTGTATAACAACTAAATTCACAGATCATTAATTTCACAGGAACCAGCTCCTCAGTCATACATTCATCACCAAATTATGTGTTTAGAACACCTTTGTCTGTATGGCACAAATGAAAAAATATCATACCTCCCTACCAGCTTGCTTTTGGCTCAGTCAGTTTTTGCAATCAGGATGTTTGTCCCAATTTGCAGAGGAGGGAGTTAGGGAAAGGTTGGGAGGAGTCACTGCACTGCCACACCTTGGAGGCGGCAGTGCTTCATCGTGATCATGGTCACATCCATCTGAGGCTTGGCTATGCCCTGAAAGAGTCTTGGTCATGTCCCTATGTCATTGCTGAGACATCCATGTTGGGATGCATGATTTTATCAATGTAATATTTTTTATTATTATTATTATTAATTGATGATAATAATAATAATAATAATAATAATAATAATAATAATAATAATATTTCAAGCAGAGTCCTATACAACATCTGATTTGCCTACACCAGAATTGGGTTTTGAAACATGCTTGCCACTTTTGTATAATATTGGTATAGAGACATTTTTAGGTTTTGGTAATGGTCCTGGATGCTGTGAAAATTTCTTTACAATAAAATAGTGTCTACTTCCCCATCACTCCCTCTCTGAGGCCGGGTGTCTACTCCCCCATCACTCCCTCTCTGAGGCCTGGTGTCTACTCCCCCATCACTCCCTCTCTGAGGCTTGGTGACTACTCCCCCATCACTCCCTCTCTGAGGCCTGGTGACTACTCCCCCATCACTCCCTCTCTGAGGCCTGGTGTCTACTCCCCCATCACTCCCTCGCTGAGGCCTGGTGTCTACTCCCCCATCACTCCCTCTCTGAGGCCTGTTGTCTACACCCCCATCACTCCCTCTCTGAGGCCTGGCGTCTGCTCCCCTATCACTTCCTCTCTGAGGCCTGATGACTACTCCCCCATCACTCCCTCTCTGAGGCCTGGTGTCTACTCCCCCTTCACTCCCTCTCTGAGGCCTGGTGTCTACTCCCCCATCACTCCCTCTCTGGGGCCTAGTGTATACACCCCCATCACTCCCTCTCTGGGGCCTGATGTCTGCACCCCTATCACTCCCTCTCTGAGGCCTGTTGTCTACACCCCCATCACTCCCTCTCTGGGGCCTGGTGTCTACACCCCCATCACTCCCTCTCTGGGGCCTGTTGTCTACACCCCCATCACTCCCTCTCTAGGGCCTGGTGTCTACACCCCCATGACTCCCTCTCTGAGGCTTGGTGACTACTCCCCCATCACTCCCTCTCTGAGGCCTGGTGTCTACTCCCCCATCACTCCCTCTCTGAGGCCTGATGTCTACACCCCTATCACTCCCTCTCTGGGGCCTGGTGTCTACACCCCCATCACTCCCTCTCTGAGGCCTGATGTCTACATCCCCATCACTCCCTCTCTGGGTCCTGGTGTCTACACCCCCTTCACTCCCTCTCTGGGGCCTGGTGTCTATACCCCCATCACTCCATCTCTGGGGCCTGGTGTCTACACCCCCATAACTCCCTTTCTGAGGCTTGGTGACTACTCACCCATCACTCCCTCTCTGAGGCCTGGTGTCTACTCCCCCATCACTCCCTCTCTGAGGCCTGATGTCTATACCCCCATCACTCCCTCTCTGCGGCCTGATGTCTACACCCCCATCACTCCCTCTCTGGGGCCTGGTGTCTACACCCCCATCACTCCCTCTCTGGGGCCTTGTGTCTACACCCCCATCACTCCCTCTCTGGGGCCTGGTGTCTACACCCCCATCACTCCCTCTCTGCGGCCTGATGTCTACACCCCCATCACTCCCTCTCTGGGGCCTTGTGTCTACACCCCCATCACTCCCTCTCTGGGGCCTGGTGTCTACACCCCCATCACTCCCTCTCTGGGGCCTGGTGTCTACACCCCCATCACTCCCTCTCTGGGGCCTGGTGTCTACACCCCCATCACTCCCTCTCTGGGGCCTGGTGTCTACACCCCCATCACTCCCTCTCTGCGGCCTGATGTCTACACCCCCATCACTCCCTCTCTGAGGCCTGTTGTCTACACCCCCATCACTCCCTCTCTGAGGCCTGGCATCTGCTTCCCTATCACTTCCTCTCTGAGGCCTGATGACTACTCCCCCATCACTCCCTCTCTGAGGCCAGGTGTATACTCCCCCATCTCACTCCCTCTCTGGGGCCTGGTGTGTACACCCCCATCACTCCCTCTCTGGGGCCTGGTGACTACTCCCCCATCACTCCCTCTCTAGGGCCTGGTGTCTACACCCCCATCACTCCCTCTCTGGGGCCTGTTGTCTACACCCCCATCACTCCCTCTCTGGGGCCTGGTGTCTACACTCCCATCACTCCCTCTCTGAGGCTTGGTGACTACTCCCCCATCACTCCCTCTCTGAGGCCTGGTGTCTACTCCCCCATCACTCCCTCTCTGAGGCCTGATGTCTACACCCCTATCACTCCCTCTCTGGGGCCTGGTGTCTACACCCCCATCACTCCCTCTCTGAGGCCTGATGTCTACACCCCCATCACTCCCTCTCTGGGTCCTGGTGTCTACACCCCCTTCACTCCCTCTCTGGGTCCTGGTGTCTATACCCCCATCACTCCCTCTCTGGGGCCTGGTGTCTACACCCCCATCACTCCCTTTCTGAGGCTTGGTGACTACTCACCCATCACTCCCTCTCTGAGGCCTGGTGTCTACTCCCCCATCACTCCCTCTCTGGGGCCTGATGTCTACACCCCCATCACTCCCTCTCTGGGGCCTGGTGTCTACACCCCCATCACTCCCTCTCTGGGGCCTGGTGTCTACACCCCCATCACTCCCTCTCTGCGGCCTGATGTCTATACCCCCATCACTCCCTCTCTGGGGCCTGGTGTCTACACCCCCATCACTCCCTCTCTGCGGCCTGATGTCTACACCCCCATCACTCCCTCTCTGGGGCCTCGTGTCTACACCCCCATCACTCCCTCTCTGCGGCCTGATGTCTACACCCCCATCACTCCCTCTCTGGGGCCTGGTGTCTACACCCCCATCACTCCCTCTCTGGGGCCTGGTGTCTACACCCCCATCACTCCCTCTCTGGGGCCTGGTGTCTACACCCCCATCACTCCCTCTCTGGGGCCCGAAGGACAAAGTGTGCTGGACAAGAGGTTTGCACAGGGCACTTCAGGCAATAATATGTCAGGTGCTGCTGCATGTGTTGGGTCCTCTTGGATGTAAATATGTGCACTCATACACCTTATAGCATCACAGGGCATCAGATGCTGAGCGTGATTCTTAGGGGGAGATGTACTAAGCAGTGAAAAGAGTGGAGAAGTCAGCCAGTGCCCAGTATGAGTGTTTTGATGCAGCTAGGTCGTTAAGACCATTACGCACTAAAAGAGTTGGACACAAGACAGCTTTGTGGATGTAACTTGCATACTTTTGCATTGCGCATGCTCTGGAACCGAGCGTATGCAGCTGAAGTCAATGCTGTCTGATACACAGCTCAGTCACACTCCACTTGCGGGTGAAGGGGTATACCTGGGTGGTAATGAGGCGATCCTACTAAGCTTAGCTATTGCTTGTCAATAGAATTGTGCAAAGATACTTTCAGATGGGTCACTTGCCCCAGGGGTCAGGCAGGTGCATGTGTGTGCTAATAATGGTGACGGCTATGATGCAAAGCGTATGGACAGGCGGAGCAGCTGCCCCATACTGTAGGTGTGTGCAACTCTGCATACACAATGTAGGTGTAAATAAAACCGACTTACATTTAACTGTGGATCAGCTAATGGACATTACATGCTGGGCACTGCTATGTAAAATAATGAGATGAGATCTGTTGATTGTGATATCCTAGGTTCTACTGACTACAGGTTGGTGCTGATTTTTAATTATTTGTGCAGATCATGTAGTTACCCTTTAAATGGATACTCATATGTAATGATACGATCAAAATAAACAGAAGTTGCAATCGAAATATCAGATGCTTCTAAGTTATGAACCGATTCGAAATATGATGACCCCGGACATGTTTGAGGTACAATTTAGACCAATCCAAACTTGTGGTTAAAACTTGGAATTTCTCATTTCTGTCAGCATCCATGGTTGGCCGTTGGCACTAGAGGTCACCGGTCACGTACGCCAAGGTAGAGTTTAAATTTATTTTTTTTTTAACTTTCATGCACTATGTAAATACGATTGCTAAATAATGACAAAGTATTTTATCAAATGCTTTAATTTGATTTGCACCCAGCAGCCCCCAACAAGTGCAGTAAGCGGCACCATGAAGATCGCTTGGACACGTAATACTGTTGGTTCACTATTTGTAATCATGTAAGAGAATCCCCCAAACATGAGCGCTGTGTGACATTCCTGGAGCTTCAATGTAGCCGCAAATGAAATCCAAATACAATATTTTTAGTTTGGAATTGTGCAACACTACAAATATCGGTATTTTGTAACACACACTTAAAGTGTTCCATTAGCTGCATCATTTGGAAATATAAACCCACATTATCATTGCAACACAAAGTCTGCACAGGCAGAATGGGGTAATTTCAGTACTGCCCTTCTCACACGGAATTACTCAGACACTGTCCTGGTTTTAATTAATTAATCATTCAGGAAAATTGTAATTGAGTCATTTGTGAATATAATAAATAAACACAGTGTTATAGGGGATTCATAGGTGTGCGCAGGGGGGGTGCCTGGTGCGCACAGGCACCCCCTAATGTCTGGCAGCTCGATCTCACATGCCTGATGCAGCGAGCAGGCTGATTACTGTCCCCTCTGCGCTGCACCCTGTCAGGACTGCATTACTGACCGGACGCCTGGGTTAATCAAGGGTGCCACTGCCACTGGCTTTCAAACTCTCACCTCCATGTACAAAAACAGTGTGATGTGATGTGATTACGTCATGCTGTTTGCACGCCCACCCGTCACACCCGCCTTGCTCCTTCTATGCTATGCCAACGCCAGCCACTGATGAGGATCAGCATGCAGCCAGCGTTCCTCTTAGGAAGACAAAATCAATACTGGCAGGCGGTCAGCAGCAGCATTGACACGTCACTCGTTTTTCCAGCAGCGGCAGGACTAGTCTTCGACTGTCAGTGACAGTGAGTGACTGACTTGTAAGTAAGCTGCTGCAGCTTGTTGGGGAAAGAGAGAGGGAGCCAGACCAGGCTGCGGAGGAGCAGTGTAATTGCAGTGAGTGCCATCTGGGGTGCTTGTTTGGTGCACACCACAACATCTGACAATGTATCTGCTTTATTAGGATTGGTACAAGGGTGGATATTTTATATTGCGTTGATCGTCAATAGATGGTGCTAGACAAGCCCAATAGGCGGTGCTAGACACACCCCTCCGACGGTGCACCCCCTAATAAAATGTGCTGCGCACACCTATGTGGGGATTACTCTTTGAGGAGACAGCCCACACCCTACCAGTAGGGTAATGGATATAATGTGGTTACACTTTCATTGCACTGGCTGCATGTTATCTTCATCATTATCATTTATTTCTAGGAGACACCACAGAGATTACGTAACACTGGACAAAAATAATACATTTAGAACATTGCAGACATACTTCAGGATCCTGATAGATTACACCCACCCAGTGTAGGACTGGCCCACAGTGGTATAGGGGGAAATCCCCGGTGGGCCCCACTGCCTGGGGCTCTATCCACTCCTCTGGAATCCTCCAGATTGTACACTTTAATTATACATTATGCATATGTTACATTATACTGCACAGGACTATGGAGTTATTGCTGTTAGCCTGGTACATTATCATGCATGTACTAGTATTATCAAGGGGCCCAGACCATGCACTAAGGGTTAACCAAGCATCAAAGAATGTGCCCTACCACAGCATTTCCCTGGTGGGCCTTTCATGTCCCAGTCCCAGTCATGCAGCCGCTGTATCTCCCCTGCTGTATTATCCCTACTATATCTCCCCTGCTGGATTATCCCTACTGTATCTCCCCTGCTGTATTATCCCTACTGTATCTCCCCTGCTGTATTATCCCTACTGTATCTCCCCTGCTATATTATCCCTACTGTATCTCCCCTGCTGTATTATCCCTACTATATCTCCCCTGCTGGATTATCCCTACTGTATCTCCCCTGCTGGATTATCCCTACTGTATCTCCCCTGCTGGATTATCCCTACTGTATCTCCCCTGCTGTATCATCCCTACTGTATCTCCCCTGCTGTATTATCCCTACTATATCTCCCCTGCTGGATTATCCCTACTGTATCTCCCCTGCTGTATTATCCCTACTGTATCTCCCCTGCTGTATTATCCCTACTGTATCTCCCCTGCTGGATTATCCCTACTGTATCTCCCCTGCTGTATCATCCCTACTGTATCTCCCCTGCTGTATTATCCCTACTATATCTCCCCTGCTGGATTATCCCTACTGTATCTCCCCTGCTGGATTATCCCTACTGTATCTCCCCTGCTGTATTATCCCTACTGTATCTCCCCTGCTGTATTATCCCTACTGTATCTCCCCTGCTGGATTATCCCTACTGTATCTCCCCTGCTGGATTATCCCTACTATATCTCCCCTGCTGGATTATCCCTACTGTATCTCCCCTGCTATATTACCCCTACTGTATCTCCCCTGCTGTATTATCCCTACTGTATCTCCCCTGCTGTATTATCCCTACTGTATCTCCCCTGCTGTATTATCCCTACTGTATCTCCTTTGCTGGATTATCCCTACTGTATCTCCCCTGCTGTATTATCCCTACTGTATCTCCCCTGCTGTATTATCCCTACTGTATCTCCTTTGCTGTATTATCCCTACTGTATCTCCCCTGCTGTATTATCCCTACTGTATCTCCCCTGCTGGATTATCCCTACTGTATCTCCCCTGCTGTATTATCCCTACTGTATCTCCCCTGCTGTATTATCCCTACTGTATCTCCCTGTTGTATTATCCCTACTGTATCTCCCCTGCTGGATTATCACAAGTGTATCTTTCCTGATGGATTATCACTAGTGTATCTTTCCTGCTGGATTATCCCTACTGTATCTCCCCTGCTGTATTATCCCTACTGTATCTCCCCTGCTCTACAATCCTTACTGTATCTCCCCTGCTGTATTATCCCTACTGTATGTCCCCTGCTGGATTATCATTACTGTATTTTTCCTGATGGATTATCCCTACTGTATCACCCCTGCTGTATTATCCCTACTGTATCTCCCCTGCTGTATTATCCCTACTGTATCTCCCCTGCTGTATTATCCCTACTGTATCTCCCCTGCTGTATTATCCCTACTGTATCTCCTTTGCTGTATTATCCCTACTATATCTCCACTGCTGGATAATCCCTACTGTATCTCCTTTGCTGTATTATCCCTACTATATCTCCACTGCTGGATAATCCCTACTGTATCTCCCCTGCTGTATTATCCCTACTATATCTCCACTGCTGGATAATCCCTACTGTATCTCCTTTGCTGTATTATCCCCACTATATCTCCACTGCTGGATAATCCCTACTGTATCTCCCCTGCTGTACAATCCCTACTGTATCTCCCCTGCTGGATTATCCCCACTGTATCTCCCCTGCTAGATTATCCCCACTGTATCTCCCCTGCTGGACAATCCCTACTATATCTCCCCTGCTGTACAATCCCTACTGTATCTCCCTGTTGTATAATCCCTACTGTATCTCCCCTGCTGGATTATCACTAGTGTATCTTTCCTGATGGATTATCACTAGAGTATCTTTCCTGCTGGATTATCCCTACTGTATCTCCCCTGCTCTAAAATCCTTACTGTATCTCCCCTGCTGTATTATCCCTACTGTATCTCCCCTGCTGGATTATCATTACTGTATTTTTCCTGATGGATTATCCCTACTGTATCTCCCCTGCTCTACAATCCTTACTGTATCTCCCCTGTTGGATTATCCCTACTGTATCTCCCCCTCTCTACAATGACTACAATCCCTACTGTATATCCCTCGCTGGATTATCCCTACTGTATCTTTCCTGCTGGATTATCCCTACTGTATCTCCCTTGCTCTACAATCTCTACTGTATTTTATTGCTGTACAATCCCTACTGTATCTCTCTTGCTGTATCTCCCCTACTGTACAATCCCTACTGTATCTCCCTGTTGTATAATCCCTACTGTATCTCCCCTGCTGGATTATCACAAGTGTATCTTTCCTGATGGATTATCACTAGTGTATCTTTCCTGCTGGATTATCCCTACTGTATCTCCCCTGCTCTACAATCCTTACTGTATCTCCCCTGCTGTATTATCCCTACTGTATCTCCCCTGCTGGATTAGCATTACTGTATATTTCCTGATGGATTATCCCTACTGTATCTCCCCTGCTCTACAATCCTTACTGTATCTCCCCTGTTGGATTATCCCTACTGTATCTCCCCCTCTCTACAATGACTACAATCCCTACTGTATCTCCCCCGCTGGATTATCCCTACTGTATCTTTCCTGCTGGATTATCCCTACTGTATCTCCCTTGCTCTACAATCTCTACTGTATTTTATTGCTGTACAATCCCTACTGTATCTCTCTTGCTGTATCTCCCCTACTGGATAATCCCTACTGCATCTCCCCTGCTGGATTATCCCCACTGTATCTCCCCTGCTCTACAATCCATACTGTATCACCCCTGCTGTATTATGCCTACTGTATCTCCCCTGCTGTATTATACCTACTGTATATCCCTGCTGTATTATCCCTACTGTATCTCCCCTGCTGGATTATCCCTACTGTATCTCCCCTGCTCTACAATCCATACTGTATCACCCCTGCTGTATTATGCCTACTGTATCTCCCCTGCTGTATTATACCTACTGTATATCCCTGCTGGATTATCCCTACTGTATCTTTCCTGCTGGATTATTCCCACTGTATCTCCCTTGCTGTACAATCTCTACTTTGTTTTATTGCTGTACAATCCCTACTGTATCTTTCTTGCTGTATCTCCCCAACTGGATAATCCATACTGTAACTCTCCTGCTGGATTATCCCTACTGTATCTCCTCTGCTGGATTATCCCTACTGTATCTCCCCTGCTGGATTATCATTACTGTATTTTTCCTGATGGATTATCCCTACTGTATCTCCCCTGCTCTACAATCCTTACTGTATCTCCCCTGCTGTATTATCCCTATTGCATCTTCCCTACTGTACTGTACCTCCGCTGCTAGATTATCCCTTATGAATCTCCCCTACTGGATAATCCCTACTGTATCTCCCCTGCTGTACAGTTGCTACTGTATCTCCCCTGCTGTATTATCCCTACTGGATCTCCCCTACTTTATCTCCCCTGCTGGATTATCCCTACTGGATCTCCCCTACTTTATCTCCCCTGCTGGATTATCCCTACTGGATCTCCCCTGCTGAATTATCCTTACTGTATCTCTACTGCTGAATTATCGCTACTGTATTATCCGTACTGTATCCCCTGCTGAATTATCCCTACTGTATCTCCCTTGCTGAGTTATCCCTACTGTATCTCCCCTACTGTATCTCCCCTGCTGGATTATCCCTACTGTACCTCCCATGCTGGATGATCCCTACTGTATCTCCCCTGTTGGATTATCCCTACTGTATCTCCCCTAATGAATTCCTTGGTATATCATCCCTACTGTACAATCCCTACTGTATTTCCCCTGCTGTATTATCCCTACTGTATCTCCCCTGTTGGATTATCCCTACTGTATCTCCCCTAATGAATTATCCCTACGGTATCTCTCCTGCTGGATTATCCCTATTGTATCTCCACTGATGGATTATCCCTACTGTATCTCCCCTACTGTGCAATCCCTACTGTATCTCCCCTGCTGTATTATCATTACTGTATCTCCCCTGCTGTACAATCCCTACTGTATCTCCCCTGCTGTATTATCCCTACTGTATCTCTCCTGCTGTACAATCTCTACTGTATCTCTCCTGCTGTACAATCTCTACTGTATCTCCGCTGCTGGATTATCCCTACTTTATCTCCCTGCTGTATTATCCCTACTGTATCTCCGCTGCTGTACAATCCCTACTGTATCTCTCTTGCTGTATTATCCCTACTGTATCGTCCCTGCTGGATTATCCCTACTTTATCTCCCTGCTGTATTATCCCTACTGTATCTCCGCTGCTGTACAATCCCTACTGTATCTCTCTTGCTGTATTATCCCTACTGTATCGTCCCTGCTGTATTATTCCTACTGTATCTTATTGCTGTACTGTCCATGAAGGAGATATGCACTGATAAATTGTATCTCTATACAGTATTTTAACCACTTAACTGATGATTTTTTTCGCCAAAAACCGCTCCTAAATTGTCTTTTTTTTAATGAGGGAATTAGGTGAAGACCATGAATTTAGCCCTATCCCAAATAATTTTAGTAAAAAAAAAGGAAAAAAATATTTTTTAAAAATATTTTTCCCCTCCAAACATCGAAATATTGCGACCATCAAAACATCGGAAACATCACGACCATCGCGGCTTTCATTTTGAAAGCCAAGACAGCCTCCAGGTATACAGGAGGGGGGGGGGGGGGGGTCTGGGGGTGGCTTGGGAGGGTTAATTTACACTCCCCAGCGGCTGCCATTGTCTGCAGCCACTGGAGGGGGGATCCTGCCGTGCTGACCGATCAGCAGTGATCGGCAGCACGGCAATCAGTAGGGGAGAGTGCAGGGAGGCAGAGGGACCTTCCGGTCCCTCTGACAGCAGCAGCGGAGGGAAGTTTCCGCAGCACTGGAGGGAAGTTTCCCTTCCCTACCGCTGCTAACACTCTCTATCTCTATCTCTATCTCTCGCATCCTGTGTGACCAGGTCAGATAGAGCACTTGCTGGCATGGTCGCATCTGATGCGACCATGCCAGGCAAGTGGTTGATATAATACTGAATCTCAGAGTATATTTACTGATTAATCTATATATATGAAAAAAGGAGATTGACTCACTGATTGACTCATCATGAAATCTCTTAAACCACAAGGCCTACAATCTTGAAACTTGGCAGGTAGCTTCTCCTTAGGTCCCAGGTGCTTACTAAGAACCAATTTTACAAATGTCACTGTCCATCCACGGAAATCAACAAAAATGTATGTATGTATGTATGTATGTATGTATGTATGTATGTCGACCTTTTGACCTGTTGACCTAGTATATGTCGACCTAATGACCATGTCGGCCTAATGCATGTTGACCTTCAGTGGTCGACCTAATGACTGTTGACCTAAGTTGTGTTGACCTAACAACCGTATCCCGGCAACAGTATGCAGGAAAAGTATGACACTGTAGCAGCTATTTAATGTACATCCTATGATACAGTTTTAGAGAGGGGTCTTTTAGGGGTCTGCTGAATCTGTCTCTTTTGCAGAAAACCCCACTGAGTAGAAGAAAACAACAGAGGTATAAGGGATAAGGTTAGCATTAATGCAGCCATTATGATATATATGTTTTTGATGTACTTTGTTATCTGTGTGATTTATAGTGGAACATATTTTAACTTCGGAACAGTCCCAAAAAAAAGTGTGATTTTATACACAATATGTCTTCTAAGTGAAAGATGGGATCTATTTATATGCAATACAAGTACCGTATGTGATAATACACAGAATCACAGCTGCAAGCAACCACGGTAACCAAATATTAATGCAACATGTGTGACTTGAGCAGATATTTGGGAAGGGTCATATAAGGTATAGGCAACGCTCTTTTCTGAATTATTGCCAGGCTTGTTCTGGAATCTTTGATTTACACTGGGATAAAGAAATATCTTCACAAATCAGGATGCAGCCTATGGGCAGATCACTACGAATGTAACATGTCTGAAATACACATTCTATTTTTCTTTTTGGAATACGTTAAAAGGAACTTCATATCAGAGAGAAAACACACAATATGATATTAATCATATGCATGTTAGGGGAGTCTGTACGAGATTCAAGGTGACATTTCAGAATGGGGCCTCAGTAGGAGTGTTGGAGATAAACCCCCCCCCCCCCCACTAGATTTCAACATAATGCTACTTTTTTTTTTTAGGCAGAATGAAAGTCACAGCAACAAAAAATAAATAAATCTATAAATGAAATACATAAATAAAAATAAACAGTATACAAAGTTACGTAA
Source organism: Pseudophryne corroboree (assembly GCF_028390025.1). Classification (NCBI taxonomy): domain Eukaryota; kingdom Metazoa; phylum Chordata; class Amphibia; order Anura; family Myobatrachidae; genus Pseudophryne; species Pseudophryne corroboree. The sequence goes on along the minus strand of NC_086444.1, from coordinate 103,227,683 downwards.
CATTCAGAAACATAAAACACCAGAGACCCCACAGCTGATGCCCCTTGCTTATTGGGATACTAGAACTGAGACATCTCCCAACACTACATTATTAAAACACTGAACAAATTTTGGTCTCAGCGAGGATCCATCCAGCCATGTGCTAATCCACCCAAAGGGGGAGATGTATCAAGACTTCTAATGAACGGCCAAGTGGAGAACCAATCTGTTTTTAGCTAGCATGATGTATCAAGTACATTCAATAAAATGATTGGTAGATGGGCAACTTCTCCATCCTTTCCAAGCTTTGATTCATCTTCCCCAGCAACGCCATCATCTAGAGAAGGCCACACACCCTATATAATTAGGCCTGCTCTGTGGCTGGCACAAACCTAGACTGACAGTAAAAATAACAACTTGTCAATGTAACATTGTATACGAGTATATCATGTATTTAGGGGGGTTCACTACGGCTGGCCGGCGGTCGGGCTCCCGGCGACCAGCATCCCGGCGCCGGGAGCCCAACCGCCGGCTTACCGACAGCTTGGCGAGCGCAAATGAGCCCCTTGCGGGCTCGCTGCGCTCGCCACGCTACGGGCACGGTGGCGCGCTACGCGCGCCACACTATTTTATTCTCCCTCTATGGGGGTCGTGGACCCCCACGAGGGAAAATAAGTGTCGGTATGCCGGCTGTCGGGCTCCCGGCGCCGGTATACTGAGCGCCGGGAGCCCGACCGCCGGCAAACAGAAGACCACCCATTTAGGGAGTTATAAAGGTTTGTTGGCAAACGGAAAAAAGGACCATAAAGGGCAAAACCATGTGCACTGCAGGTGGGGCAGATATAACATGTGCAGAGAGAGTTAGATTTGGGTGGGTTATTTTGTTTCTGTGCAGGGTAAATACTGTCTGCTTTATTTTTACACTGCAATTTAGATTACAGTTTGAACACACCCCACCCAAATCTAACTCTTTGCATGTTACATCTGCCCCACCTGCAGTGCAGCATGGTTTTACCCATTAGTGTACTTTTTTGGTTTGCTAACAAACCTGAATATGGTCCTTAATACTATGGGGCTGATTCAACGCGATCCAACCGCAAATATAACTAAATGGATGCAGGTGCATGCGCAACACCCGTCATGCACGTGCACCTGCATTTTCTGAGGGGGGGGGGCAGTGGCACATGACGTCTCTCCCATAGATCAGAGGAGCGGCATTGGCGGCCGGAGACGGAGACAGAGGGCAGCCGGCAGCAGCGGTCGGTAATCAGGAGCGGGCATGGTGAGTATTAATTAAATTATTTTTTACATTTATTTATGTTTTTGTAAGCTGCGCAAGTAGGGGGCACAAATGGGGGCACAACTGTACTGGGGGCAATACCACTAGGGGCAATACCACTGGGGACACAAACGGGGCACAACTGTACTGGGGGCAATACCCCTGGTGGCAATACCACTGGGGGCACAAATGGGCCACAACCGTACTGGGGGCAATACCACTGGGGGCACAAACGGGGCACAACTCTACAGGGGGCATCACTGACCACGCCCCTTTATGAAGCCACACCCCTATTTTCACCCAGGGCGCCACAAGGTCTAGAACCGGCCCTGGTGTGTGTATGTGATAAGTAATGAGATAATGTGATATACCATGTGATATTAGATAGGATGTGATGAGGTAAAACTGTAAATTAAAACAATAAGATGCAATTACAATATGCATGTAGAAAAAGCAAGGTGAACACGTGCAATACATATAATATGGAGTATGCAACCATAACATTACATGTACAAAGAATAGGTTGCATTGAAACTGATACAGCTAGCATACATTACTGACTAAACAGGTGGCACTTCATATGCCGGCTGTAGGGATCCCGGCGCTCCGCATACCGGCACTGGAATCCTGACAGCCGGCATACCGCCAACTATTTTCCCTCTTGGGGTGTCCATGGCGTGCATGGGGCTCTTTTGTGCTCGCCCCACTGCCGGTATACCAGCGGTTGGGATCTGGGGGCCTCAGTATGGAGGGCGCCGGGTTGCCGAGCGTTGGCATATCGTAGTAGACCCGACTAAAAAGGTTTATGATGACACAGTTAAGGGGGTAATTCAAAGTTGATCGCAGCAGCAATATAACATGTGCAGAGAGAGTTAGATTTGGGTGGGGTGTGTTCAAACTGAATCTAAATTGTAGTGTAAAAATAAAGCAGCCAGTATTTACCCTGCACAGAAACAATATAACCCACCCAAATCTAACTCTCTCTGCACGTTATATCTGCCCCCCCCCCCCCCTGCAGTGCACATGGTTTTGCCCAACTGCTAACAAATTTGCTGCTGCGATCAACTCTGAATTACCCACAAGGTCAGAAAGTCACCATCAGATGCTATCCCAAATTGGACCCATGTGAAGCAATGTCTGCTTAAGACCACGTGAGAAGTTGAAATGGCTGATTACAGCTTCTTTGTCCCAGAATGCACTGCTAGACTAGCTACAACAGACCCTCCAACATGACCCGCCCCACTAGGTACAAAATGCTCTGTTTCTGGACTTCCCTCTTAATTTATGATTTCCATCACCTGTGTTGAACTAGTTAAATGATAAGAAAGCTGTTTCTTCACAGGTGATGGCAATAATAAATTAAGAGGGAAGTCCAGAAACAGAGCATTTTGTACCTAGTGGGGAGGGTCATGTTGGAGCATACTTGCCTACCTGACCCTCTCCATGAGGGAGAAAATGCTCTGTTCCTGTACTTTCCTGGTGATGTATGATTGCCATCACCTGTGGTGAGCTAGTTAATTGATAAGAAAGGTGTTTCACCACAGGTGATGGCAATCATACATTACCAGGAAAGTCCAGAAACAGAGCATTTTCTCCCTCATGGAGAGGGTCAGGTAGGCAAGTATGTGTTGGAGGGTATGCTACAAGTTAGGAGGGTCAAGATGGATCAGCTTTGAGCTACTTCTGCGTTGACCACAGTTAACATTCACTTACAAAGGGCAAGGATATTAGCTGCTGCTCAGTTATCTAGAGGTATGTACTAACCCTCTCCCAATACTAACCGTCCCCCTAGTGCCTCTCGCTCGCATGCCCACTACATCCTATGTTGGTAGCATGTGCACCTGGCTCAGTCGGCCCCTGTCACATAGGGGCCCAGTAAATGTGCCACCCCTTTCCTTGTCTCATGCCACCCCCCCCCCCCCATATTTTTTCAACAGGGACATAAGGCGCATGCCTCGTGGGGAAGGGGCATAACAAGATTGATCCCAGAGAAAGCCCATGCTATGATGTCCGTTCCCACAGTTTGTTATTCAGATGGTGCTACGCTAGTTGTGGCTTCATCTGTGACTAGGGCGCGCCTACCGCCGAGAGCATCTCCATCTGGCCGGGTGAGCGAAACCGCAATGGAGATGTGCTCCATTCGCTTGAATGGAGAGTGTCTCCGTCCACGCCCGGACAGAGACACTCATAATGGGAGCGTCTCTGTGCACTCCCGGCGTGACTAGGCGTATATGTATCTCCAAGTCACGCCGGGAGTGCACGCCTGCGATGGAGTCGACTCAGATGAGCGCAGCTCCATCTGTATACTATACACACACACATTTATAGAACACTGCAAGAAAATGGATTTGCACACAAATCCTCTTTATACCACATTCATGCACTTACCTTGAGAGCTTGTTGTTATTCAGTTACAATACCCTTTATTAAATAACACATTTCAATATACTGCCATACCCAGGATTCTAACCTATAACCTGTTGAATTCAAATAAAACACCCTACTCACTGAGCTATTTGATCCTCCATAAAAACTATGGCCCTCATTCCGAGTTGATCGGTCACAAGGCGAATTTAGCAGAGTTACACACGCTTAGTCTACGCCTACTGGGAGTGTATCTTAGCATCTTAAAAGTGCGAACGAAGTTTTCGCAATATTGCGAACAAAAAAAACTTAGCAGTTTTAGAGTAGCTCCAGACTTACTCTGCCTGTGCGATCAGTTCAGTGCTTGTCGTTCCTGGTTTGACGTCACAAACACTCCCAGCGTTCGCCCAGACACTCCCCCGTTTCTCCGGCCACTCCTGCGTTTTTTCCGGAAACGGTAGCGTTTTCAGCCACACGCCCATAAAACGCCGTGTTTCCGCCCAGTAACACCCATTTCCTGTCAATCACACTACGTTCGCCGGTGCGAACAAAAAGCCGTGAGTAAAAATCCTTTCTTCATAGCAGAATTACTTAGCGCAGTCGCAGTGCGAACATTGCGCATGCGCTCTAAGCTGATTTTCACTGCGATGCGAAAAAAAAGAACGAGCGAATGACTCGGAATGAGGGCCTATGATCACTGTATGAAGCTATTGGTACTTTGTAAAAAAAATAAAAAATAAAAATCAGCATTGCAATTGAGCAGATCTATGTAGTGTGCAGCCACACATCCAATCTCTTGCAGCCACATACTACATAGATCTGCTCGGCTGCAACGCAGATAATTTTTTTCACAAAGCACAAGGTAAGCTACAAATAACTAGAATTCTCTAGCTTACAATTATCTACCGTTCTATGCAAGAACAGATGAATAGATTGTCTGACTGCAGTGCCACAAGCAATGGGTTTCGAATCCCGGGTATGTCAGCATCTTGAAATGTAATATGGCAAGCAGAGATCCGCATAGGCTCGAAGCCACATAAGCACCCGGAATTTTTGTGACATTTGTTGAGGATAGGCAGGGCTATCCTTAGTGATGGGCAGTTGTGGTCGGGTGACCTAGGGTGCCTATTAGGGATAAGTAGGAGGAGTATAGGCAGGGGTATATAGTCCTGGGTATTAGGCAGCCATCTTCCTCTTGCCAGTTTCTTTGGATGTGGTAAGGTGTATACTGTACAGCTGTTTCAGTGTTTGCCTCCTTCTCACCCTCTACGTTTCTTAATACTGTGCCAGCTTTGTTTATAAGCCCCCCCCCTTTGCACTATGCCCCGTCCTCGTAGATCAGCGCCCCCTCCCCGCCGCCGCGTGTGCGCGTAGTCCCCCCCCCTCGCTTCGCCGCCCGCTGGAGAAATGGTGCTGCTCTCCCCGGGCGTCGGTGTTTCGCCTGCGACGGCCGCTCTCGGAGCCCAGCGCGGCGGTAGAGCCGCGCGCGTCGGGTCTCCGGCCTCCCTGGGTGGTCAGGCTTCCCTCTTCGCGGCCGCAGTGAGCGGGTCCGGTGTCCCGCCGAGCGGGTCCCGCGACGCCGCACAGGGGTGTGTGCTGCCGGGGCTCTCACCAGCCGACTCCCCTGCGGGTGCCTGGCAGGTGCAGGACATAGTGTCTGTGCCAGCAGCTTCAGGCGCAGCTCGGGGGGCGGGGCCTGCGTTCACACAGGCATATGGGGGTGGGGTGGGTACCCTTTTTCCCCCCGCCGTTCCCATGGTTTCCACTGCCGCGGGGGGCGGGGGGGCGTCGGGTGTAGACGAGCAGGCATCTGGGATTCAACCGGGGGAGCTCCCGGTGTCCCAGATCCTGCTGCCGCCGGTCAGTGGCCTGTGGCCCAGTGAGGTGACGCCATCTGCTGGCCAGCTCATGGTACAGCCGATGGGGTCAGGGCACAGTTCCATGGCCGCTTCATTTGCGTCCCGGGGTGGTGCATATCAGGCTGCGCCCGCGGGTTTCCTGACGGCTGCTTCGGTATCGGTGGCCTGGTCGGGGGCACTGCAATTCCCGGTCATGACTTCCGGGGCGTCACCTGATTTCCGAGGGGGTCGAGTCCTTTTTTCGTCCCCTTATTTGCCGCCGGCGTTTACGCACTCGCAGGGCTCGGTGACATCTTGGCCCACACCGAGTGGTCCGGGGTTTGCCCCGTTTGCGGGTTCTTACGCCGGCGGTTTTACCCCCGGGGCTCTCCCACAGACACCTTACTGGTCGGCGCCGTTTTCTCAGGCTCCGTTTACTTGGCACTCTGGTTTTACCGCCCCGGCCACATGGCCTCCAGCTTTTGGTGCGGCCGTGGGCTCGGCGAGCGCTGCGGCCTTGGGCATGCCTGCCCCCTGTTCCCAGCCCCCCCTTTCTGCTTCCCCCCCTCCGTTGCCTCCGGTTCCCCCCCCGGCGGCTGCCGTTTTTGTACCCCCCTCCCTTCTGTTTCCCCGTCAGGTGCCGGTGTGTCGAGGGGGATCTCTCCCCCGGGCGGATCATCTGGAGCCATGGCAGCAGCAACGTCCAGTGAAGCACAGACGGGATTGGTGACGCAGGCCGAGCAAGTGGGAACGGGCGCAGCTGGGGAATCTCGGGTCCCTGAAGAGGTGCCGTCTGGCCCCGCCGCCGCGTCCGAAGAAGTGGGCGGTCCTTCTGGAACGGGTGAGAAAGTTAATTTTTCTTCTGATAGTTCTTCTTCCAGCTCTTCTTCGGATACTAGGTCTTCCGGGTCCCCTAGGCGCCAGCGTAAATTAGCCAGGCTCATTGCGCATCGCTTGCACAAAAGAGATAGGAAGGCTAAGGGCCCGGGTTCGGCGGTCACGCAGGACCCTCCGCGTTTTACGGAAATGGTGCACTGCGCAAACACTGCTGTCACCAGGTGTTTGCGTAAACGGATGAGGGAAAAGATTAGGAAGGGTAAATATGTCGACATGTTCACCCTTACGGATGACATGCGGAAGGCGTTCGATAAGGCCAAGAAGGTCGGGGGCATTGGTGAGAATGCATTTCGCAATTTTCATCAGTGGCTCCGAGGGTTTTTAGTGTTCACAGCGTGCTACGCCGAGACGAGGCCGACGGAGTATCATAACACGGTCAAATATTTGTTCTTGGTGCACGAAATGTACTTGACCTCCAAGGGTTACGCGTGGCGGGACTACGATGAGAAATTCCGTCGTAACCAAGACGGTAACCCGACACTACCCTTGGGGTTTAAGGACGTTGAAGTCTGGTTGGAGGTCACTCAACATAATAGGCCCCTTTCTGAGGCCCAAGGCGGCAAGCCGGGTTTGGGTGTCCGGCCGAGCCCGCCTCTGGGGAATAAAGGGAAATGCTTCGCTTTCAACGAAGGCAAGTGTTCCTGGGGTTCTAACTGCCGTTTTCGCCACTCCTGCAAGGTGTGCGGCGGGGGGGCACCCGGCCAAGGATTGCTCGTCCCCTTCCGGGTCCCGGCCCTCTGAGGCTGCCGAGGTGCCTGGAAGTGGAAAGTAAGGCGTTTTCTCCCATTAACGTCCCTGAATTGACTAAATGGTTGGGTGCTTACCCTGACGTCACTTCAGGGTTGTTTTTGTTGGACGGTTTCCATAACGGTTTCAGGCTCCCCATCCCGGATTCGGTCCTCGTGGTCTCCAGGCGCAATTTGAAATCCGCGCGATTTCCCCTCTGTTGTCTCCCATAAGGTGCAGGCTGAAATCAACTTGGGGCGCATGTGCGGCCCTTTCCCGTCCCCTCCAGTGCCCCGGCTGTGCATCTCTCCATTGGGGGTGGTTCCCAAGAAGGCCCCGGGTCAATTCCGCCTCATTCAACATTTGTCACACCCTCGTGGCGGCTCGGTCAACGACGCCATCCCGGAGGAAGCTTGCAGGGTGCGATATCAATCCTTTGATGAGGCCCTGCGGTTAGTCAAAAGGGCGGGTCCCGGCGCCCTCATGGCCAAGCTGGACATTGAGTCCGCTTTCCGCCTTCTGCCCATTCACCCCGATTCCCTTCGTTTCCTAGGTTTCCGGTTAGGGGGTGGGTTTTACGTCGACAGGTGCTTGCCTATGGGGTGTTCCATTTCTTGTGCCTACTTTGAGAAATTCAGTTCGTTCTTACATTGGTGCGTGGTGCCAGCCTCCGGCCACCCGGGGGTTGCCCACTGCTTAGACGATTTTCTCTTTGTGGGTCCAAGGGATGGGTCGGTTTGCGGGGACGTGCTGGGTTTAGCCCAGAGTTTGTTCGGTCGTCTAGGCGTGCCCGTGGCCTCGGATAAGACCGAGGGGCCCACGGTGTGTCTCAGTTATTTGGGCATTGAAATCGATTCGGGGGCCGGTTGCTGCCGGCTTCCCGCCGATAAGGTGCACAAATTGCTGGGTCTCATAGAGCAATGCCTCCTCAGTCGTAGGGTCAGATTACAACGGGTGCAGTCGTTACTTGGATCTTTTAATTTTGCGTGCAGGATCATACCCATGGGTCGCGTTTTCTGCCGTAAACTTGAGAGGTCCATGTCGGGGGTTCGGAAACCTCACCATACGGTTTACATTTCACGCGAGATTAGGGAGGATTTAAGAATCTGGTCCACTTTTTTGGTTTCCTTTAACCGGGAGGTGTTATGGCCAGCTGAGCGTTGTTCCAATGCCGCGTTGCAACTTTTTACCGATGCCGCCGGGGGTTCGGGCTTTGGGGCTTTTTTCAGGACAGAGTGGTGCGCCGCGCCTTGGCCTTCAGCATGGGTTTCCCGAGGTTTTACAAAGAACTTGCTTCTTTTGGAATTGTTCCCCTTGATAGTGGCCGTCGAATTGTGGGCACTCAGCTTGTCGGATCGGAGTATTGTGTTCCGCTGCGACAATCTGGGTGTCGTGCACGCTGTCAATAACCAACGCTCGTCCTCTCCGCAGGCGCTGCGCTTGTTGCGTTATTTAGTGCTTGAGTGCTTGAGGCATAATATTCATTTCACGGCTGCGCATGTCCCGGGGGTGGACAATAGAATTGCTGACGCACTGTCGCGTTTTGAGTTCGGTAAGTTTAGGGAGCTGGTTCCTGATGCTGCTGTTGGGGGTTTATCGGTTCCGCCCTACCTGTGGAAACTCGTTGACTAAGGCGGCAGGTTTGCCTCGTTGACGGTATGTGGCCTGGGAGGGCGATGGATGTGGACACCGCCCCGGTGAGTGGGTCTTGCCTATGCGGGCAAGATACCGTCTTGGGTATGGAAGCCCGGTCTCAGTTGGCTGGGCTTGCGTCCTGGTTTCTGGAGTGTTGATATGTGTGTTATTTTACTGCGCCTGTTGCGCGAACCCGAAAACGTGTTTACCCGTCGGTTCTTGAACGGCTAGCATTCAGGAATGGAGGGTGTGAAGTGAATTTTTAAATTTTCCTCCGAGGGGGCCGAATTACAATTGGCATCACTCACGGTCCACGGGAGGTTTTTTGCGTTTTCTCCTTCACTCGGGTTCTTTATCTGCATGTTACGTTCTGTTTTTCTGTACTTTGTATAGTTTGCTGACGGTAGGAATTTCCTTTTGCAGCTGCTTTGGACATCTCGGATCAAATTTGGCTTATTGGCCATTCTTTCATTTTTTGGGTGGAGAGGCATCCTATGGCAAGGCGAACAGGCGAATTTTTTGGGGACAAGGTAGTTAGATGGTTGGGCGTTAGAGGTTTGCGTTGGATGGGTTTGCTTCGCCTGCTGTTTCGCCATGAACGAAGGTGGGGGCGGCCTGGCTGGATTGTCATTCACCTCGGGGGGAATGATATGGGTCGAGTCAAAGACATCGACCTCATCCTGAGTATCAAGGCGGACTTGGTGGCGTTGCGAGCATCCTGGCCCCGAGTGACAGTTGTATGGTCAGACATGGTGCCCCGTTTTCACTGGCGAGGTGCTGTTCGTTTTTCTGCAATTGAGAAAGCGAGGAAGAAAGTTAATTCTGCGGTGTCAGTGTATGTGCAGGCGATAGGGGGTTTGGTAGTTAGGCACCCGCTTTTGGTTCTGCACAATGTTCAGTTTTATAGGGAGGACGGTGTTCACCTTTCCCCTGCGGGTATTGGTGTGTTTTTGGAGAGTATCTTCAGAGTCGTGTCGGGTTGAGTCCTTTTCTTTGGTTTTGGTGGGATGGCGGTCTGCGGTTTTTGTTAAAAATCCTTGTTGTGGTGGAAAGTCGCTACCAGCCAGCGGTCAAAGTTACATAAGTGGTCACTGTGGGGCACCCCCTTTTGATTGAACAGCGAGTGTGTCCTCCCCTTGCAAGTGGACTACGGATGTTCCCGTGCGGGTTCGTCCACGGCTCTGCTAAAGTAAGGGGGGTGGGTCCTGCACAGTGCGGGTTATGTAAAGGAGGCAGTTGTGAGTCCCCTCCTATTTTTATTGGTTTATTATAGTTGACTGGTGCTGGTGAGTTGGTAGCGCCTTTTCTCGCCATCCTCCAATATTCTTAGTTTAAACGACAGGTCATCAAACAATAAATATCAGTTTGACCTTTAAATCTAGCAGTTGGTGTCTGTGTGGTTATTTCATAGTGATAAGCTAGCTAGTTTATAAATGTTAAGTGTGTCAGAATAAAGTCATGGGTGGCTTAAGGACAGTGTGATTGAATAACAAAAAAATCTCAAATTGAGTGCATGAATGTTGTATAGGTATTAGTGACAGAAGGGGTGGGGGAAGGAGACAGGAGCGGTCAGGAGATTCTGGGCTTCAAAAAGGAGGAAAGCTGCAATTGAATGTAATTAAAACAGATAACTGAGAAGCGCCGCCAACAGCAGCCCCTACCCTGCAGCGCTATGCATAGCCAGATTGGGAGGGGGGGGGGGTGCAGGCAGTGGTGACGAGAGAGGGGGGGAGAGGGTACAAATTACCCGGGTCTATGCCCCCCACCGCCAGAGAGCACGGACATCACTAGCTTTCCCTCTTATGCAACAACAGAACCAGACAGCCAGAATGTGAGGACAGTATGCAGTGCAGGCAGAGACACAGGAGTATCAGGTTCCATAAACTATTAATGGGGCTTCCCGACCAGAGGAGAGATAGGAGGGTAGGGAGAGATGTAAGTGACACAGGGAGGGATCCCTGTGTCACTTACAGCTCTCTCCACACCTGGATGTCTGAGTCCTGTGTAACTTGTTATCTAATGAGAGTCTAGAGTAGGGGTGGGCAAAATATGGGCCTTTGCCCCCCACAGGTGCACAATGACAAGTGGCCCGACTGGCTGGGCTGCTCGTCATTGCACTACAGCAGCTCCAACTTCCATGACGCACCGGGTGCCGTTGAGTCTGAGGAAAGCCTGGGTCATATGTGCAGTGCTCCCATATTTCTTGTGAAGTCAGATACTGCCCGTTGTTGGGGACAGAGTCAAGGCCAGAGTGTGGATTGGAATGGATGCAGGTGGCGGGAAAATAGAATGTGAGAGGATGTGAGTACTGCAGTGGTGAATCTGTGTGACTGGAAAAGAGTGCCTAGTAAGGTATTGTGGGGTGGCCATGCTTGGCTGGCAGGTGGCAGTGGGACCTGCCTGGCGAGGAGGGGGGGGGGAGCAGGGTGCACAGTGTGGGGTGGGTAGGGAGCTGACAACTGTGCCAACGAAGGTAGGAATAGGGGGAAATAGCTACTGTACCCAGGGAGGGGGAGGGAGGGGAACTCGTAACTATGTCCGCGGGGAAGGGGGAACTTGTAACGGTGTCCAGGGAGGGTATTGTTAACAGCATCATACTGGATGCTGTTTGTTTGTTTTCAGCACTGTTTTTTTTTGTTTCTGTTTTTTTATTACTGGCTATTTCTGTACCTGAATGAAGGCACTTCTGTGTTTGTTTGTTTGTTTGTTTGTTTGTTTATTTATTTATGTATTTTAGACATTTGTATTTATTTTTGCCTGTCCCCATTATTACGTGTATAATTAAAAATATAATGTATATTGGCAGGGCATACAAGGGGGGGAGCGGACACATACAAAGGAGGGGGGATGACACATGCAAAGGGGGGGGGCGGCCCTCAAATATTTTCCAGAAAGGGTTAGGTGGCCCCCCAGCTGAAATAATTGCCCACCCCTGGTCTAGACACACACACACACACACACACACACACACACACACACACACACACACACACACACACACACACACACACACACAGTTCTCTTGAGTCCTGTCCCAGTGTGTAAGTAGTACAGAGGCTGCTTCTATTTTTGCATATGACAAGATAAATGATAGATTTTATTTTTCTATGTGCATTTTAAAGTTGTTTAACCACTTAACTGATGATTTCCCCCCCAAAAAAATCAGTTATAAATTGTCAGGGTTTTTGTCTGAGTGAATTGGGTGAAGAACATGAATTTAACAAAATCTATGCAAAATGATTTTAATTTAAAAAAAAAAGGAAAAAACATAAATAGGGTTTAAAAAAAACAACAACAAAAACATCGAAACATCGATTGGGAACATAGTGACCATCGGAGCATTGGTGACATCGCGACCATTGCGATTTTACTTTTTAGAGCCCGGACAGCCGCTAGGGAAGGGGGGAGGGTGCTGGGGGTGACTTGGGAGTGGCTGCTATTGTCTGCAGCTGGTAAAGGGGGGGATCCTGCCGTGCTGACAGATCAGCAATGATCGGCAGCACGGCAACACTGTGGGGAGAGTGCAGGGAGGCAGAGGGATCTTCCGGTCCCTCTGACAGCAGCAGTGGTGGGAAGTTTCCCTTCCCTGCTGTTGCTAGCACCAGGTCAGATAAAGCACTTGCTGCTATAGACGCAACTGATGCAACCATGCCAGGCAAGTGGTTTAGTTGTCTTTGTCCATTATAAGTACATTTTATAAAATAGTTGTATTTCAATTAGGTGGAGCTAGATACAGTTCCTGGATATTATTAAACTATTAGTTTTAATCTAATATACACCATTGGGCTACATTTTATATACACAATCCATACATCCCAACCTGACCCATTCCAGGAGGGACAAAATTCTTAAGTTATGATTGCAATCACCTGTGTTAAAACACCTTTCTTACCAATTAAATAGTTCAACACAAGTGACTACAATCATATGTTAAGAGGGAAGTCCATTTTTTCACTCCTGGAATGGGTCATGTTGGGAGTTATGCACAATCTTATATACAGCCTCCCCCTTCCACCGGGGACCCGTGTCTAAAGTGCACCAGGCACCCCCAAGGCTAAATCCCTGGCGCTATGTGCAGTGCCCCCTCCGCACCGCATACCTAGTTGTGGCTCTGAGCAGGGCCGAAACTAGGATTGCTCTCACCCGGGGCAAGACAGTAAATTTGCGCCCCCCCAAAAAAAGAAAAAAAGAATACAAAAAACAAATATTTTACAATAAATAAATAAAAAAAACCTAAATTAAATAAAATAAAAAATTAAAATAAAAAAAAGATAATCATAATTAAAATACAATTATATATATAATCCCACACGTTACACCACAGAGGAGCTACTTATACACGATACACGTTACAACAGCTTATACACGTTACACCGCAGAGGAGACACTTATGCACATTACAGCACAGAGGAGCCGTGTATACACATTACATAAATTGTATAGGGGACACACTGACACATATGGTGCAGGTCCCAGGGGAACACTGACACCCACACACAGACCAGGAGCACACTGACACAAAAACAGATTGTATATGAACACATTGACACACACATACGGTATAGGGACCAGATGCACACTGACACATACACACTGTATATACGGACCAGTTGCACACTGACACACACACACACACACACACACACACACACACACTGTATTTATACGGACCAGATGCACACTGACACACACACACACTGTATATACGGACCAGATGCACAATGACACACACACACACACACACACACACACACACACACACACACACACACACTGTATATACGGACCAGATGCACACTGACACACACACACTGTATATACGGACCAGATGCACAGTGACACACATACACACACACTGTATATTATGAACCAGATGCACACTGACACACACACACACTCACACACACACACATACACATTGTAGAGGGGGAGCTGTCTGGCAGAGAAACATACCTTGTAAATCTCCTCTCTCTGTCACAGGTCGGCTCCAGTTCCCCCTCAATCAGAGTCCACGCTGCTGCACTCTGTGTCCCTCCCCCTGTTCCCAGGCATGGGGGAGGGCTGTGTGCACTGCTCAGGGCTGCCGGAGACTGCTGTGAAAGTTCCCTGTCAGAGGAGCCTGCAGTGCTGCAGCGTGAGTGACAGTGACTCATTCACTGTCACTGATTGCAGCCAGCATGCCCTCATCAGTCCCTGCCAGCCGCTGCCTGCCAGACTCTCCGTCCTCTCTCCCTCTCCTCCCTCGATGCGTGACAGCATCGCGCGCGGTGCCCTCCTGTTTGGCTGCGGAAACAGCCTCCCTAGCGCCCCACCCATCCCAGCGCCCGGGGCACGTGACCCCCTAGCCCCCCCCTAGTTGCGGCCCTGCCCTGAGCATACGGGATCATCAGCCCAGGCCGGTACATCAGTGCTGCCTGTAGCCCCCTGATAGTAGTCTTGTACTAGGCATGTTTATTTACTTTATGCTTCATTTCTTGGTATAGCAAAACAAAAGTCCTTTTACCAAACACATAAAATTATTCACCACATTTTACTGACATTAAAAAGTCTAACTAAAGCTGGGTACACCACTATACAATTGTCTGGCCATTCTTTCAACCTCGGGCGAACGCCCGTTGGATTATATATTAATGTACGCTGTCCCAACTCATATGCTACGATCAATAAACGGCTAAAAAAAAATGGCTAGAAATGCTCTGCAATGCTCGGCCTCAGTCCCTCGTATCTTATGTGCCATTTAATATTCTTCCGACTGGACAGGCCCACATCGGAACAAAAGTGCAGTGTGTCTGCACGTTTGTTCAATATGCTGGCCGTTCTTGCAATAATACACCTTCAGCAGGGACGCCCATGTGGGGGTTTACTATCTGCGTGGTCTCTCCTTCAGCACTGCACGTAAACACCATCTTGTAAATGTTCACCCATTTTCTCATTAATTAACAACGTGTATTCTGTCTAAACATTTAATATTTTTATCATTATACACTGTGGGGGATATCCAATTATCCCCGGTAAAACATCGGGTCCGACAAATGGGCAAAAACGGACGTTTTTCAAACTTTTTTCCAATGATTCACCGATTTTTTTTTTTAAAGGCTATCCAAAATGGATCGCCCGTAAAAAAAAAGCTGATCTCCCGAAAACACACGGGTTCAGTGAAACCTGTGTACTTTCGGATGAAACAGCCCCGTTTTCGCACGAAAACGGGGCTGTTTCCGGGGATTCTGCTTCGCCTGCCTGAGGTAGGTGAAAAAAAATCCCAGATAAGCCGCGTCTCATGCCGGCTTATAGGGAATAATTAGATAACCCCCAGCGGGACTATTACCCCCGGTAAATTACTGGGGCTAATAGAATATCTCTCTGTATGCTTATAAATAAACTCTGAAATATGTATACCTTCATTTACTGTAAACCTTCACTACCATAGCATTAATACAATGTTACATTTTAAGTATTATATATTTAATATATCAAATAAATAATCACTTCCTGCCTGTTTCTGTCATACTAACAACATAGGGATTTGAAAAATAATACAACTTTGAAAAATATGTTTCTTTTAAACAAAAATTGCTCAGACAGAAAAATGACATATAACCATCACAACATTACAGACAGAAATACAGTATGACATAAAACCATCACAGCATTGCTCCTCACCCCTTAGATATACCACAGACAGAAATATGACATATAACCATCACAGCGCTCCTCCTAACCCCCATATATGCCACAGACAGAAATATGACATATAACCATTACAGCACTCCTCCTCACCCCCCAAATATACCAAAGACAGAAATATGACATATAACCATCACAGCACTCCCCCTCACCTACCAAATATACCACAGAGAGACATATGAAATATAATCATCACAAGACTTCTCCTCACCCCTCAAATATACCTCAGACAGATATATGACATATAACCATCACAGCACTCCCCCTCACCCCCCAAATATACCACAGACAGAAATATGGCATATAACAATCACAGCACTCCTCCTCACCTCCCAAATATACCACAGACAGAAATATGGTATATAACCACCACAGCACTCCGCCTCACCCCCCCCCCCAAATATACCACAGCCATTAATATGACATATAACCATCACAGCATTCCTCCTCACCCCCCAAATATACCACAGAGAGAAATATGACATATAACTTAGAGATGAGCGGGTTCGGTTTCTCTGAATCCGAACCGGCCAGAACTTCATGTTTTTTTTCACGAGTCCGAGCGACTCGGATCTTCCCGCCTTGCTCGGTTAACCCGAGCGCGCCCGAACGTCATCATGACGCTGTCGGATTCTCGCGAGGCTCGGATTCTATCGCGAGACTCGGATTCTATATAAGGAGCCGCGCGTCGCCGCCATTTTCACACGTGCATTGAGATTGATAGGGAGAGGACGTGGCTGGCGTCCTCTCCGTTTAGACACTTGATTTACTAATTTTGGGGAGCATTAGGAGTACTCAGTAGTGTACAGTGCAGAGTTTTGCTGATAGTGACCAGTGACCACCACTTTTATTTATAATCCGTTCTCTGCCTGAAAAAAGCGATACACAGCACACAGTGACTCAGTCACATACATACCATATCTGTGTGCACTGCTCAGGCTCAGGCCAGTGTGCTGCATCATCTATATATATTATATATCTGTCTGACTGCTCAGCTCACACAGCTTATAATTGTGGGGGAGACTGGGGAGCACTACTGCAGTGCCAGTTATAGGTTATAGCAGGAGCCAGGAGTACATAATATTATATTAAAATTAAACAGTGCACACTTTTGCTGCAGGAGTGCCACTGCCAGTGTGACTAGTGACCAGTGACCTGACCACCAGTATATAATATTAGTAGTATACTATCTCTTTATCAACCAGTCTATATTAGCAGCAGACACAGTACAGTGCGGTAGTTCACGGCTGTGGCTACCTCTGTGTCGGCACTCGGCAGCCCGTCCATAATTGTATATACCAGTGACCTAACCGTGGTTTTTTTTTCTTTCTTTATACATACATACTAGTTACGAGTATACTATCTCTTTATCAACCAGTCTATATATTAGCAGCAGACACAGTACAGTGCGGTAGTTCACGGCTGTGGCTACCTCTGTGTCGGCACTCGGCAGCCCGTCCATAATTGTATATACCAGTGACCTAACCGTGGTTTTTTTTTCTTTCTTTATACATACATACTAGTTACGAGTATACTATCTCTTTATCAACCAGTCTATATATTAGCAGCAGACACAGTACAGTGCGGTAGTTCACGGCTGTGGCTACCTCTGTGTCGGCACTCGGCAGCCCGTCCATAATTGTATATACCACCTAACCGTGGTTTTTTTTTCTTTCTTTATACATACATACTAGTTACGAGTATACTATCTCTTTATCAACCAGTCTATATATTAGCAGCAGACACAGTACAGTGCGGTAGTTCACGGCTGTGGCTACCTCTGTGTCGGCACTCCGCAGCCCGTCCATAATTGTATATACCAGTGACCTAACCGTGGTTTTTTTTTCTTTCTTTATACATACATACTAGTTACGAGTATACTATCTCTTTATCAACCAGTCTATATATTAGCAGCAGACACAGTACAGTGCGGTAGTTCACGGCTGTGGCTACCTCTGTGTCGGCACTCGGCAGCCCGTCCATAATTGTATATACCAGTGACCTAACCGTGGTTTTTTTTTCTTTCTTTATACATACATACTAGTTACGAGTATACTATCTCTTTATCAACCAGTCTATATATTAGCAGCAGACACAGTACAGTGCGGTAGTTCACGGCTGTGGCTACCTCTGTGTCGGCACTCGGCAGCCCGTCCATAATTGTATATACCACCTAACCGTGGTTTTTTTTTCTTTCTTTATACATACATACTAGTTACGAGTATACTATCTCTTTATCAACCAGTCTATATATTAGCAGCAGACACAGTACAGTGCGGTAGTTCACGGCTGTGGCTACCTCTGTGTCGGCACTCGGCAGCCCGTCCATAATTGTATATACCAGTGACCTAACCGTGGTTTTTTTTTCTTTCTTTATACATACATACTAGTTACGAGTATACTATCTCTTTATCAACCAGTCTATATATTAGCAGCAGACACAGTACAGTGCGGTAGTTCACGGCTGTGGCTACCTCTGTGTCGGCACTCGGCAGCCCGTCCATAATTGTATATACCACCTAACCGTGGTTTTTTTTCTTTCTTTATACATACATACTAGTTACGAGTATACTATCTCTTTATCAACCAGTCTATATATTAGCAGCAGACACAGTACAGTGCGGTAGTTCACGGCTGTGGCTACCTCTGTGTCGGCACTCGGCAGCCCGTCCATAATTGTATACTAGTATCCAATCCATCCATCTCCATTGTTTACCTGAGGTGCCTTTTAGTTGTGCCTATTAAAATATGGAGAACAAAAATGTTGAGGTTCCAAAATTAGGGAAAGATCAAGATCCACTTCCACCTCGTGCTGAAGCTGCTGCCACTAGTCATGGCCGAGACGATGAAATGCCAGCAACGTCGTCTGCCAAGGCCGATGCCCAATGTCATAGTACAGAGCATGTCAAATCCAAAACACCAAATATCAGTAAAAAGCCTCTTTTTTTCTTTGCGTCATGTGCTGTTTGGGGAGGGTTTTTTGGAAGGGACATCCTGCGTGACACTGCAGTGCCACTCCTAGATGGGCCCGGTGTTTGTGTCGGCCACTAGGGTCGCTAATCTTACTCACACAGCTACCTCATTGCGCCTCTTTTTTTCTTTGCGTCATGTGCTGTTTGGGGAGGGTTTTTTGGAAGGGCCATCCTGCGTGACACTGCAGTGCCACTCCTAGATGGGCCCGGTGTTTGTGTCGGCCACTAGGGTCGCTAATCTTACTCACACAGCTACCTCATTGCGCCTCTTTTTTTCTTTGCGTCATGTGCTGTTTGGGGAGGGTTTTTTGGAAGGGACATCCTGCGTGACACTGCAGTGCCACTCCTAGATGGGCCCGGTGTTTGTGTCGGCCACTAGGGTCGCTTATCTTACTCACACAGCGACCTCGGTGCAAATTTTAGGACTAAAAATAATATTGTGAGGTGTGAGGTATTCAGAATAGACTGAAAATGAGTGTAAATTATGGTTTTTGAGGTTAATAATACTTTGGGATCAAAATGACCCCCAAATTCTATGATTTAAGCTGTTTTTTAGTGTTTTTGGAAAAAAACACCCGAATCCAAAACACACCCGAATCCGACAAAAATAATTCGGTGAGGTTTTGCCAAAACGCGTTCGAACCCAAAACACGGCCGCGGAACCGAACCCAAAACCAAAACACAAAACCCGAAAAATTTCAGGCGCTCATCTCTAATATAACTACCACAGCACTCCTCCTCACCTACCAAATATACCACAGAGAGAAATATGACATATAACCATCACAGCACTCCTCCTCAACCCCCCAATATACCATAGACAGAAATATGACATATGACCATAACAGCACTTCCCCTCACCCCCCCCCCCAAATATACCACAGACAGAAATATGACATATAACCATCACAGCACTCCTCCTCACCCCCCAAATATACCACAGACAAAAATATGACATATAACCATCACAGCACTCCTCCTCACACCCCAAATATTCCACAGACAGAAATATGACATATAACCATCACAGCACTCCCCCCCCCCCAAAATATACCACAGAGAGAAATATGACATATAACCATCACAGCACTCCCCCTGACCTCCCAAATATACCAGAGACACAAATATGACATGTAACCATCAAAGCACTCCTCCTCAGCCCCCAAGTATACCAAAGACAGAAATATGACATATAACCATCACAGCACTCCTCCTCACCTACCAAACATACCACAGAGAGAAATATGACATATATCCATCACAGCACTCCCCCTCACCCCCCAAATATACCACAGGCATAAATATGACATATATCCATCAAAGCACTACTCCTCACCCCTCAAATATACCACAGACAGATATATGACATGTAACCATCATAGCATTCCTCCTCACCCCCAAATATACCACAGACAGAAATATGACATGTAACCATCATAGCACCCCCCCCCCCCAAATATACCACAGACAGAAATATGACATGTAACCATCATAGCACTCCTCCTCACCCCCAAATATACAAAAAGCAGAAATATGACATATAACCATCACAGCACTCCCCCATACCTATCAAATATACACAGAGAAAAATATGACACATAACCATCAGAGCACTCCCCCTCACCACCCAAATATACCACAGGCAGAAATATGACATATAAACATCACAGCACTCCTCCTACCCACCCCACCCCCCCTCACCCCAAATATACCACAGAAATATTTAAAACATCACTTGTTTCCAATGAATATATAGTGGTATAAGGGCCTAATCCAGACCTGATCGCTCGCTAGCTATTTTTTGCAGCGCTGCGATCAGATAGTCGCCACCTATAGGGGAGTGTATTTTTGCTTTGCAAGTGTGCGATCGCATGTGGAGCCAAGCACTACAAAAAAGTTTTGTGCCTTTTCTGAGTTGCCCAGAACTTACTCAGCCCTTGCGATCACTTCAGCCTGGCAGGTCCCGGAATTGACGTCAGGAACCCTCCCTGCAAACGTTTGGACACACCTGCGTTTTTCCAAACACTCCCAGAAAACGGTCAGTTGCCACCCACAAACGCCTTCTTCCTGTCAATCTCCTTGCGATCGGCTGTGCGAATGGATTCTTCGTTAAATCCATCGCCCAGCACTGATCCTCTTTGTACCTGTACGACGCGCCTGTGCAATGCGGTGCGCTTTTATAGTTATTTTTAATACATGAAAACAGTTTTTACACATTACGGCATACAGCGTCCCCTTTTTTACACATTACGGCAGACAGCGTCCCCCTTTTTACACATTACGGCAGACAGCGTCCCCCTTTTTACACATTACGGCAGACAGCGTCCCCCTTTTTACACATTACGGCAGACAGCGTCCCACTTTTTACACATTACGGCAGACAGCATCCCCTTTTTTACACATTACGGCAGACAGCGTCCCCTTTTTACACATTACGGCAGACAGCGTCCCCTTTTTACACATTACGGCAGACAGCGTCCCCTTTTTTACACATTACGGCAGACAGCATCCCCGTTTTTGCACATTACGGCAGACAGCATCCCCCTTTATACACATTACGGCAGACAGCATCCCCCTTTTTACACATTACGGCAGACAGCGTCCCACTTTTTACACATTACGGCAGACAGCGTCCCCTTTTTACACATTAAGGCAGCCAGTCCCCCTTTTTACACATTACGGCAGACAGCGCCCCCTTTTTACACATTAAGGCAGCCAGTCCCCCTTTTTACACATTACAGCAAACAGCGTCCCCTTTTTACACATTAAGGGAGCCAGTCCCCCTTTTTACACATTACGGCAGACAGCGTCCCCCTTTTTACACATTACGGCAGACAGCATCCCCTTTTTACACATTAAGGCAGCCAGTCCCCCTTTTTTACACATTACGGCAGACAGCGTCCCACTTTTTACACATTACGGCAGACAGCGTCCCCTTTTTACACATTAAGGCAGCCAGTCTCCCTTTTTACACATTACAGCAAACAGCGTCCCCTTTTTACACATTAAGGGAGCCAGTCCCACTTTTTACACATTACGGCAGACAGCGTCCCCCTTTTTACACATTACGGCAGACAGCATCCCCTTTTTACACATTAAGGCAGACAGTCCCCTTTTTTACACATTAAGGCAGACAGCGTCCCCCTTTTTACACATTACGGCAGACAGCGTCCCCTTTTTACACATTACGGCAGGCAGCGTCCCCTTTTTACACATTAAGGCAGCCAGTCCCCCTTTTTACACATTACAGCAAACAGCGTCCCCTTTTTACACATTAAGGGAGCCAGTCCCCCTTTTTACACATTACGGCAGACAGCGTCCCCCTTTTTACACATTATGGCAGACAGCGTCCCCTTTTTACACATTAAGGCAGCTAGTCCCCCTTTTTTTACACATTACGGCAGACAGCATCCCCCTTTTTACACATTACAGCAGACAGCGTCCCCTTTTTACACATTACGGTAGACAGCGTCCCCTTTTTACACATACCGGCAGACAGCGTCCCCTTTTTACAAATTAAGGCAGCCAGTCCCCCTTTTTACACATTACGGCAGACAGCATCCCCTTTTTACAAATTAAGGCAGCCAGTCCCCCTTTTTACACATTACGGCAGACAGCGTCCCCTTTTTACAAATTGTGGCAGATAGATAGATAGATAGATAGATAGACAGAAAAGATTATACTTATTGTCTCCGCTGGAAGTCAGGCTCCTCGGTGCAGCTTGATGGCGGATCATGATCCCGGGCAGGGGAGAAGGAGGAGGGAGGTGGAGGAGGGAGCCGCAGCAGCGCAGTTTAATTGATGGAGGCTCTGCTGCTGTCCCTCTCCTTCACCATAGGCTGCCCTCCGCCGCTGTAAATGCTTGGATGCGCTTGCCAGCATTCACAGCGGCGGAGGGCAGCCTATGGTGAAGGAGAGAGACAGCAGCAGCAGCACCTCCACCAATTACACTGCGCTGCTGCGGCTCCCTCCTCCACCTCCCTCCTCCTTCTTCCCTCCCCGTGGCGCAGCACTCCTCTCCTCGGCGGGCGGCGGACAGCGGCATGTAATGAGGCAGGCCCCAGTGCAAGGCACTGCTTGCTCTGGCGATAGTTCCGCCACTGTATGCAGGGCCGGCGCTACCATTAGGCAGCTTTAGGCAGCTGCCTATGGGCGCTGGCCACTGGAGGGCGGCATGCTCCAATTCATACTTGCCTACCTGACCCTCTCCATGAGGGAGAAATTGCTCTGTGCCTGGACTTTCCTGGTAATGTATGATTGCCATCACCTGTGGGGAAACACCTTTCTTATCAATTAACTAGCTCACCACAGGTGATGGCAATCATACATTACCAGGAAAGTCCAGGAACAGAGCATTCTCTCCCTCATGGAGAGGGTCAGGTAGGCAAGTATGCTCCAATTAAATATATTTTACAAAAAACCTGACCTGCTCTCTCATACGCGCAGCTCCGTCTATTTCTGTTAGAGACATGGAGCAGGGAAATCAACACACTGGCGTAGGTGAGGTGACTGACGGCTGTGGCAGGCTAGACCCTCGCCGCGGCCGCCCCTGGTCTGGGCTTACTAATCAAAATATTATTTTTTTTTGTAAAATATATTTAATTGGAGCATCTGAAGGGCAAGAGAAGTCTCCCTATCCCCTCCCTCCCTGCCGCCCCGCGCCTCCCTATCCCCTCCCTCCCTGCCGCCCCGCGTCTCCCTATCCTCTCCCTCCCACCCCGCGTCTCACTATCCCCTCATTGCCGCCCCGCGTCTCGCTATCCCCTCCCTCCCCGCCGCCCCGCGCCTCCCTATATCCTCCCTCCCTGCCGCCCCGCGTCTCCCTATCCTCTCCCTCCCACCCCGCGTCTCACTATCCCCTCACTGCCGCCCCGCGTCTCGCTATCCCCTCCCTCCCCGCCGCCCCGCGCCTCCCTATCCCCTCCCTCCCTGCCGCCCCGCGTCTCCCTATCCTCTCCATCCCACCCCGCGTCTCACTATCCCCTCACTGCCGCCCCGCGTCTCGATATCCCCTCCCTCCCCGCCGCCCCGCGCCTCCCTATCCTTTCCCTCCCTGCCGCCCCGCGTCTCCATATCCCCTCCCTCGCACCCCGCGTCTCACTATCCCCGCAAGGATCCTCCCAGTAGCCAGGTAAGGTAGAGTAGCTAGCCACCAGTCTCTGCTCAGCAGAAATAGGCCTCCTGAAATAGGTGTCCTCTGTCTGTATGAATGGGCTGACCAGTGCGAGAAGCTTCTGGAAGGTAGGGTCATCCATATGCAGTAAATTCATGAAGTCCTCATGGTTGTTCTCCTGGATCTCCTGTACCAATGGCATATATGAGAAGGTGCCTCAGAAGCCAATCTTTGGTCCAGCAGCTGCGCTTCTTGCTCCTCTTTTTTTTCTTTATGGGTTGTAGTGTCATCACCATAGCTGCAACAATACAAGCGCCTTTCTTTTCCTCAAGCTCACGATGATGGGGATTGAAACAAAACAAACAAACGTGTTCTTTCCACAGCACTATGTGATCTAATTTATCTCTTTGTTTAGGTTCTGTAATCATGCCCTTGCCCAGCCCATTATGGCAATTCTGTTTACATCTGACGTGACTGTAGCCAGAATCGGGAGAGCGTGTACAGTGGTATCACTATTTTCTTGCGATAATTTGGACGAGTGGAGAACGAACATCGCAAGTAAAACTGTACAGGTGTGTATGCGCATATCGGCTGTAGTTTGGGGATGTTCGATCGAATGCTCGAATGAAAAGCTGGATTGTATAGGTGTGTACCCAGCTTAACATTTAAAAGCCCTTTTCTTAAATGTATTGGTTTATATTGCATGCCTATGAGATTATGCCTTGGTTTTTCTGTACATCATCTTCATGAAAAAGTATTGCTTTGTGTAACACACAGTGATGCCAGTTTATCTTACATTTATGTCACCTATAAACTAGAGATGAGCGGGTTCGGTTCCTCGAGTTGCGAACCCTCCCGAACTTCACGTGGTTTACACGGGTCCGAACCAGCCTCGGATCTTCCCGCCTTGCTCAGTTAACTTGAACGCGCCCGAACGTCATCATCCCGCTGTCGTATTCTCGCGAGATTCGTATTGCATTTAAAGAGCCGCGCGTCGCCGCCATTTTCAGTCGTGCATTGGAGATGATAGCGACAGGACGTGGCTGCGTTCTCTCAGTTTCTGTGTTCAGTGTGCTGCAAATATCTGTGCTCAGTGTGCTGCAAATATCTACGTTCTCTGCCTGAAAACACTCCATATCTGTGCTGCATTGTAGTTGTGCGCAGTACATAGTAGGAGGACAGTGTAGAATTTTGCTGACCACCAGTATATATATATAGCAGTACGGTACAGTAGTCCATTGCTCTACCTCTGTGTCGTCAAGTATACTATCCATATCTGTGCTGCATTTTAGTTGTGCTAAGTATATAGTAGGAGGACAGTGCAGAATTTTGCTGACCACCAGTATATATATAGCAGTACGGTACAGTAGTCCATTGCTCTACCTCTGTGTCATCAAGTATACTATCCATATCTGTGCTGCATTGTAGTTGTGCGCAGTATATAGTAGGAGGACAGTGCAGAATTTTGCTGACCACCAGTATATATATATATATATATATATATATATATATATATATATATAGCAGTACGGTACAGTAGGCCATTGCTATTGATATATTACTGGCATATAATTCCACACATTAAAAGATGGAGAACAAAAATGTGGAGGGTAAAATAGGGAAAGATCAAGATCCACTTCCACCTCGTGCTGAAGCTGCTGCCACTATTCATGACCGAGACGATGAAATGCCATCAACGTCGTCTGCCAAGGCCGATGCCCAATGTCATAGTAGAGAGCATGTAAAATCCAAAAAACAAAAGTTCAGTAAAATGACCCAAAAATCTAAATTAAAAGCGTCTGAGGAGAAGTGTAAACTTGCCAATATGCCAGTTACGACACGGAGTGGCAAGGAACGGCTGAGGCCCTGGCCTATGTTCATGGATAGTGGTTCAGCTTCACATGAGGATGGAAGCACTCATCCTCCCGCTAGAAAAATGAAAAGACTTAAGCCGGAAAAAGCACAGCAAAGAACTGTGCGTTCTTCTAAATCACAAATCCCCAAGGAGAGTCCAATTGTGTCGGTTGCGATGCCTGACCTCCCAACACTGGACGGGGAGAGGTGGCACCTTCCACCATTTGCACGCCCCCTGCAAGTGCTTGAAGGAGCACCCACAGTCCAGTTCCTGATATTGAAATTGAAGATGTCACTGTCGAAGTACATCAGGATGAGGATATGGGTGTTGCTGGCGCTGAGGAGGAAATTGACAAGGAGGAATCTGATGGTGAAGTGGTTTGTTTAAGTCAGGCACCCAGGGAGACACCTGTTGTCCGTGGGATGAATATGGCCATTGACATGCCTGGTCAAATTACCAATAAAATCACCTCTTCGGTGTGGAATTATTTTAACAGAAATGCGGACAACAGGTGTCAAGCCGCGTGTTGCCTTTGTCACGCTGTAATAAGTAGGGGTAAGGACGTTAACCACCTAGGAACATCCTCCCTTAAACGTCACCTGGAGCGCATTCATCAGAAGTCATTGACAGGTTCAAAAACTTTGGGTGACAGCGGAAGCAGTCCCCTGACAACTAAATCCCTTCTTCCTCTTGTACCCAAGCTCCTGGAAACCACACCACCAACTCCCTCAGTGTCAATTTTCCCCTTAGACAGGAACGCCAATAGTCCTGCAGGCCATGACACTGGTAAGTATGACGAGTCCTCTCCTGACTGGGATTCTTCTGATGGATCCTTGAGTGGAACGCCTACTGCTGCTGTTGTTACTGCTGGCGTTGCTATTGTTGCTGGTGGGAGTCGATCGTCATCCACGAGGGGAAGTCGGAAGACCACTTGTACTACTTCCAGTTTGCGAGGAAGATGAAATATCACAGCAGTCATCCTGTTGCAAAGCGGATAACTCAGGCCTTGGCAGCTGTGTTGGTGTTAGACGTGCGTCCGGTATCCGCCATTAGTTCACAGGCAATTAGAGAATTTCTTGAGGTAGTGTGTCCTCGGTACCAAATACCATCTAGGTTCCACTTCTCTAGGCAGGCGATACCGAGAATGTACACAGACGTCAGAAAAAGACTCACCAGTGTCCTAAAAAATGTAGTTGTACCCAGTGTCCACTTAACCACGGACATGTGGACAAGTGGAGCAGGGCAGACTCAGGACTATATGACTGTGACAGCCCACTGGGTAGATGTTTTACCTCCCGCAGCAAGAACAGCAGCGGCGGCACCAGTAGCAGCATCTCGCAAACGCCAACTCGTTGCAGTGGCTGCACCAGTAGCAGCATCTCGCAAAAGCCAACTCGTTCCTAGGCAGGCTACGCTTTATATCACCGCTTTCCATAAGAGGCACACAGCTGACAACCTCTTACGGAAACTGAGGAACATCATCGCAGATTGGCTTACCCCAATTGGACTCTCCTGGGGATTTGTGACATCGGACAACGCCACTAATATTGTGCGTGCATTACAATTGGGCAAATTCCAGCACGTCCCATGTTTTGCACATACATTGAATTTGGTGGTGCAGAATTATTTAAAAAATGACAGGGGCGTGCAAGAGATGCTATCGGTGGCCAGAAGAATTGCGGGCCACTTTCAGCATTCAGCCACTGCGTGCCGAGGACTGAAGCAGCAGCAAACACTCCTGAACCTGCCCCGCCATCAGCTGAAGCAAGAGGTGGTAACGAGGTGGAATTCAACCCTCTATATGCTTCAGAGGATGGAGGAGCAGCAAAAGGCCATTCAAGGCAAAGCATCTGCCTGCGATATAGGCAAAGGAGGGGGAATGCACCTGACTCAAGCGCAGTGGAGAATGATTTCAACGTTGTGCAAGGTTCTGCAACCCTTTGAACTTGCCACACGTGAAGTCAGTTCAGACACTGCCAGCCTGAGTCAGGTCATTCTCCTCATCAGGCTTTTGCAGAAGCAGCTGGAGAGATTGAAGGAGGAGCTAAAATGGAGCGATTCCGCTAGGCATGTGGGACTTGTGGATGGAGCCCTTCATTCGCTTAACCAGGATTCACGGGTGGTCAATCTGTTGAATTCAGAGCACTACATTTTGCCCACCGTGCTCGATCCTCAGTTTAAAGCCTACGTTGTATCTCTCTTTCTGGCAGACACAAGTCTGCAGATGTTCAAAGACCTGCTGGTGAGACACTTGTCAAGTCAAGCAGAACGTGACCCGCCAACAGCTCCTCCTTCATTTTCTCCCGCCGCTGGAGCTGCCAGGAAAAGGATCAGATTTCCAAAACCACCCGCTGGCGGTGATGCAGGGCAGTCAGGAGCAAGTGCTGACATTGGTCCGGACTAAAGGACCTGCCAACGATTACTGACATGTCGTCTGCTGTCACTGCATATGATTCTGTCACCATTGAAAGAATGGTGGAGGATTATATGAGTGACAGCATCCAAGTAGACATGTCAGACAGTCCGTACGTATACTGGCAGGAAAAAGAGGCAATTTGGAGGCCCTTGCACAGACTGGCTTTATTTTACCTAAGTTGCCCCCCCTCCAGTGTGTACTCCGAAAGAGTGTTTAGTGCAGCCGGTCACCTTGTCAGCGATCGGCGTACGAGGTTACTTCAACAAAATGTGGAGAAGATGCTGTTCATCAAAATTAATTATAATCAATTCCTCCGTGGAGACATTCACCAGCAATTGCCTCCAGAAAGTACACGGGGACCTGAGTTGGTGGATTCCAGTGGGGACAAATCAATACTCTGTGAGGAGGGGGATGTACACAGTGAAAGGAGTGATGAATCGGACGATGAGGAGGAGGTGGACATCTTGCCTCTGTAGAGCCAGTTTGTGCAAGGAGAGATTGATTGCTTCTTTTTTGGTGGGGACCCAAACCAACCAGTCATTTCAGCCACAGTCGTGTGGCAGACCCTGTGGCTGAAATGATGGGTTTGTTAAAGTGTGCATGTCCTGTTTATACAACATAAGGGTGGATGGGAGGGCCCAAGGAAAATTCCATCTTGCACCTCTTTTTTTTTTATTTATCTTTGCATCATGTGCTGTTTGGGGCTAATTTTTTTAAGTGCCATCCTGTCTGACACTGGAAATGAGTGGAAATTGTGGTTATTGAGGTTAATAATACTATAGGATCAAAATTACCCCCAAATTCTATGATTTAAGCTGCTTTTGAGGGTTTTTTTGTAAAAAAAACACCCGAATCGAAAACACACCCGAATCCGCCAAAAAAATTTCAGGGAGGTTTTGCCAAAACGCGTCCGAATTCAAAACACGGCCGTGGAACCGAATCCAAAACCAAAACGCAAAACCCGAAAAATTTCCGGTGCACATCACTACTATAAACCCTGTGATTAAAATAAATAAATAAATCAGGAACGCATATGTGTAATTTCTACTGTATGTCTTAGCATTGCAACCAATCTGCAACACATAAAAGTCCCAGATCCATACAGTGGGGGTGATTCAGACCTGATCATAGATGTTAAAGTGTTACATTTAGCACATCTACGATCAGCTTCCCTGACATGCGGGGGGACGTCCAGCACAGGGCTAGTCCGCCCTGCATGTCAGGCCGTGCCCCGTCATACAAGTACAAAAACATTGCACAGTGGCGAAGCTTTTGTACTGTAGGAGTAGCTCCCTACCAGCGCAGCACCTGCGCGCTGGCAGGGAGCTACTCGTCGCTGCCCGGGTCACAGCGGCTGCGTGTGAGGTCATGCAGCCGCCGCGGCTTGCCCGCCCAACAGTCCAGGCATGCCTGCGTTGCCCGGCCCGCGCCCCCTAAATGGCGGCCAAACGCCGCCGGCCCGCCCCCTCCCGCCCAGCGACTGCCTCTGCCTGTCAATCAGGCAGAGGCGATCGCAGGGCTAAAACAACTGTCGGCTGTCTGCCATGCGCTGGCGCACAGCGTCACCGGCGCATGCGCACTTCAGACCTGATCGCTGCGATCAGGTCTGAATTAGCTCCAGTGTGTCATCTAATAGCTGTTAGGTGTTTGGTTTGCAAACTGGCTTGAAGCATCATCACAATGGTACTTACAGTTACATTGTGCGCTTAGTATAAATAACCTTTGTTGTGTTGCTAATTTACACTATCTCTTATTTTATTTTTTTGGATATCATTTTCTTTAAAGAAGTGTTTTCCATTGGTGTGATCTTTGAGGTTGGGTCTGTTTTTGCTTCCCCAGAGTCATGTGACAGTGGCATATGTTTACTGAATTAGCAAAGAGTTCTCGGCTGCTTCCCATAACACAGCGGGTGTTGAATGCTACTGTTTCCTTTAAAAATAGTGAGTTTGGTTACCCCAGGCTGATGTTACATATCAGGCCTTCTCACTGAGTACATGGTGATAGACATGATGTCACTTTAGTTTATTTAACCAAGTCTGGATTTTTACAATTGTCACAGGGTTATAAACGGCTATTAACCACTATTAACTGGCGATGTGCTCTTGTAACTTTCGCAGATACCCCCTTTTATACCCTCATTAAAAATATCACATTACTGTTTTTGTTACACGTTCGTGTTCCTGTAAATGAAAAGGAAACCTCACAGATGTATCTCGCCAGTAATGAAGGAAATAAGCATTTCCCATTCTTCCTCTTTCAGCTTAATACCAGAAGTGTGAATGTTTCCGGCCGTATCTGTCCAAATGTCCTTCCAGTATGATAGCTTGTTAATAACTTTGATAAGCCTGATTATACGGTAATTATCCCTAATTCATTGTTATCAGAAACATGGGGAGATGTACTAAGCAGTGATAAAAGTGGAGAAGTGAGCCAGTGGAGAAGTTGCCCATGGCAACCAATCAGCATTAATGTAACATTTATAATTTGCATACTATAAATGTATACAGAGCAGCTGATTGGTTGCCATGGTAAACTTCTCCACATCTCACCCATACGTTACAGACTCATTCACACACCACACTGGTTAATTCGGTGATGGGCAACACAACCTCTAACATTGCAGCATACAGTATTAGCCTTAATTGAAAGAATTTAAAATCAGCCCCAAAATCACCATGGCATCCCCAGATCACTCATCTCAAAATACTCTTACATGTCCCCCACTTGCGCCAAAATAGACCCGCAGATCCAACTTGCGCCAAAGCGACCCCGCACCCCCTCAGGCAACACTCAGTCCTCCTCCCATACCCCTATATGCCACAGAGCATGCCATAAGCCACACACGTTACTCAGACTTCCCCACATGCCCCTGCAACATGCCACTGAGACCTGCTAGCGCTATGTGCCCCCTATCCTGCAGCGCTATGCGCGGTGCCCCCTCCGCACACACTTAGTTACGGCCCTGAGTCAACCTGAATGGTAAAAGACGCCCACTGATGTGATTGCAAAACTGCGTATGCACCAGCAGAATTGCGATGCAAACCCAAAAACCGAGCTTCATTGATAGTTGCGGATGACCCAGGGCTACTCAGAATAATGAGAACGCAATCACACCTGCGCCATGTTTTTAATTGCTAGCAATTGCAACTGACGTCAGATACACACCCCAAAAATGACCATGAACCGCCTGTGTTTTTTCAACCACTCCCCAGAAACGCCATGTTACCACCCACGAACGTCCACTTCCTGACAATCAAATTGCGATTGTATTTCACTGAAGCTGCGATCGCATTTTACCGTTCACGTATGCACAATGCGTTCACAGTGCATGCGCAGTCTGATGATAATTGCCCAAGTTGTGATTTTGCAGTTTTGCAACTGAAGCTGAATCAGGCCCTATATCTATATAGAGTGGCATCCTCACTGTCATTTGTATTGTTTATATTTTGGTACAGCTGTTCTGTACACAACAGTGCGATTTCCCAAGTAGGCCCCATATACCAAACTACTACATAGTAGTACATACATACTTAGCTGGAGGCCAATTAGTTGGTAGACCACGTATTCTCGGGATCGAAGGGTGGGTTTCACTATTACATGAGGCACCCATGGCCACGTGGTCATCAATCACTGACTGCAGCCCATAGAAGTTGGATTGGGCTGCACCAATGGCAGGGAGTGGCTTCCTATAGGAAGCCAGCTCTCTGTCTATTGCAGCCCGGTCTGGCAGTCCCGGAGGGAGGAAACACCTCCTAATGGGACTGCCTGTAGGATGTCACTGCCAGTCATGGACTGCATCTGGCTCATTGACACTAATCGGGGTGGTGGATTTTACCTGGGGGCTCACACAGCTGCACAAAATAACTACATTGGCAGGGTATAAGGGAGAAATAATACAGGGAGGCCATGATTAAGGAGAAAATCGATACTGGATGACATTATAATATTATCTGTGGGGGTGGGGGTGGGGCGGTATGTGTCCTTGCCATTTCAGGAATTTGGGGGATGTGGCTGTGCCTGTGTGCAGTCAACCAGCAACCACAGGTCTTTTCAGTGAGCTTGTACAGTCTGTGTGTAATAAAAGTATATTCTATTATAATGTGTGCAATGTATGCATGTGTGCAACGTTCTGTCTGGTATAGATTTTATTATGTGTCCTGTGAGTCATATAAGGTGTGATTTCTGCTAGCAAATGCCTAATTTGTATTTTGTAAGGTGTTCTAATTATTAAAATATGCTGCTGCACAAATGTATTGGTTTCATTTTTAAACCTACACTAGGTTGTCTGCAGGAATATTACTGTGCTCGCAGCTCGCACTTCCAGGATCACTGTTCCAGGTACGCAGAGCCTGATTAAGGGGGGGCCCCGGGGGATACGTACCCCGGGCCCCCCCTTTCCAAAAGGGCCCCCTGCCACACCGCAGATCGGATCTCTCTTCCGATCCGATCTGCGGTGCTGTGCTCCCCGGCTCCCGTCCTCACTGCACAGCTGCACACAGACAGGACAGCTGAGCTGAGCGACGGCTCAGCTGTCCAATAATGTATCAATGAAACAGCCTGCGTGCCCAGCCAATGACTGAGTGGCAGGCTGCTTCATTCATACTTTATTGGACAGCTGAGCCGTCGCTCAGCTCAGCTGTCCTGTCTGTGTGCAGCTGCTGCAGTGAGGACGGGAGCCGGGGAGCACAGCATCGCAGATCGGATCGGAAGAGAGATCCGATCTGCGGTGTGGCAGGGGGTGTGCTGCTTGGGGAGGCAAATATATATATATATATATATATATATATATCAAATCCATGAGGTCCACACTCACACAGTCCATATTCATGCTGGGGTGCATATCCAGATGAAAGATAACCATCAGGTTATAGTTCCAGAATAGCCAAATGAAGGGAGAGCACTCACCAGATTTGTTAAAAGGTAAATCCTTTATTTCAGAACAAGAAGTCACACAGCTACATCGACGTTTCGGTTCTATCCAGGACCTTTGTCAAGATAAAAAACATGGTGCAGTGTCCGGATATTTATACCCATATTAGTTCCCTCCCACCAATAAGGTGGGATACACCCACTCATGTTCAACATTAGAAATACTCCTAATTCAATAGACGAAATAGAGAAACAATCAACCATATGGGCTCTATATATACATAATATCTAGTAGGTAATCATCAAAACGGACCAGTTAGGCTTAGTAATCCATCTAATATCATTAAAAAACGGCGTGCGTTCCACCGGCCGAGTCACTTCCGGTCCGTGAACCGCACATCCGGTCACGTGCCCCGGAAGACAGCTAGAGATAGCAACTTCCGGTCCGCGACACGCATATCCGGTCCCAGGTCACGGGAGTGAATACGGCATACAACACATGTAGAGTTTAATAAAAAAGTCTTAAAGTGATATCCCCATATTCGCATATATGCTTTGATAATCAAGAATATGACTGTGCAATTATTCTTTAGACCTTAAACATATTAACAAGATTGTTATAATTAAATCCAATATATAAACATAAAATTAAGTAAATGTCCATAGGGATCCAGTAGATTAGATAAGCCAATTACTCTGATTAGTCAGTTCATCAGATACTTGAAATTTTTGAAACGATCAAGGTATCCATATTCAAGATAAGATTATCAAATATTAGCCAAGCTGTAAAGTAAAATAAAGAGTTAGTAAAGCCACAGACCATTACAACAGGAGAGGACAGACCGCAGAAAAAAATTAATAAAAATAAAAATGTAGTAAAAAATAAAAAATAAGTTCCAGAATTTAGCCCAAATATATGCCATAATGAATGGCATCATTAAGTCCCCGTGGTCGGATGGTATCAAGGCGAAAGATCCAGGATGCCTCCTTTTTAAGAAGCATTTTAGCACGATCTCCACCCCTTCTTGGAGGATCCACCCTGTCAATTATCATACATCTCAATGTCGCCAGCGAATGTCTGGCCTCCATGAAATGCCGGGCCACCGGTTTGTCAGAGGTACCGTCTGTGAGTGCCGACCTAATAGACAGTCGGTGATTTGCCATTCTCTCGCGGAATGGACATATAGTCTTGCCGACATATACTAATGAGCACGGACAGGTAAGAATATAAACCACGAAGTCTGACGTACAAGTCACCCTTTTACGAATAGGAATTTTTTGACCTGTATGTGGGTGATGAAAGGATGTACCCACCATCATCCCCCTGCATGTCGTACAGTTGATGCAGCGGTAACATCCTGGTTTATTAGTGTTTAACCAGGTATTCGTCGATGCAGCTTGTATCCTATCAGGCAACATGAGCAGATCTTTCAAATTTTGTGCTCTTTTAAAACTCACTAGAGGTTTCTTGGGTAACTTCTTAGTCAGCGACGGATCAGACTTGACAATAGGCCACATCTTATGGATGGCATTACGTATGGTGGATCCAGCCCCATCAAAGGTGGTCGTGATCACAAATGGATTGTCATTCTTCGATCTGGTGGAACTACCCCTTGCAAAAATATCTCTGGCTTTATCCAGACATCTCTTGATGGTCAAATCATCGTATCCACGTGTTGAGAACCTCTGTTTCATCTCATCAATTTGGCATAATGCTGTCATCGGATCAGAGTTGTTACGAAGCACTCTCAAAAATTGGGAGATAGGTAAATTCTGTTTGAGCGGTCCTGGATGATAGCTGTCAAAATGTAACAAAGAATTGCGGTCTGTCTCTTTCCGGTATAGTCTGTAGCCATAGCCCAGTTCTGTGATAAAGACACTAACATCCAAAAATGAAACAGATTGATCACTAAATTGCATTGTAACTCTAATAGGTGAATCTAGAGAATTTAATTCTTGAATCATTAGCTGTAGAGATTGTTCAGTACCTCTCCATAACAGGAAAACATTGTCTATAAACCTACGGTAAAAAGCAATACTATCTCCAAACAGCGGGACTATATTCTCAGTCTCATAGGCATCCATAAATAAATTAGCATATGAGGGCGCTATATTGCTGCCCATCGCGGTGCCCGCCGTTTGGAGATAGTATCGCTCACCGTATTGAAAGTAGTTACAGGTGAGAATCAGTTCAAGTAATTCAATCAGGAATTCAACAGGAGGAGAACCCACATGATGTCGAGTAAGGACCCGTCTCACAGTCTCAATACCGGCACCATGTGGGATCACCGTATACAGTGAAGTAACATCCATGGTAACCAGCAGGTCACCAGGTGTATGTGGCACAGAGTTCAACAATTCCAAAAAATGACCAGTGTCACGGAGATAGCTTTTAGTATGTTTCACACAAGGTTGTAAAAATGTATCTAGATATTGTGCTACTGGTGAAAACAGAGAGTTACGGGCCGAAATTATAGGCCTACCTGGTGGGGCATCGAGGGTCTTGTGGACCTTGGGTAGAAGGTATAAGATTGGACATATGGGATATTCAGTTCTAAGAAATCCTAAAGTGTCTTCATCAAATCCACTTATTATTAATAGCCAAATCTAATAAGTTATCCAATCGTGTCTTAAAACCCACTACCGGGTCACAATCAAGTAACCTGTAAGTATCCGTATCAGCTAGTTGTCTTAATGCCTCAGTATGGTAATCAGACGTATTTAAGATTACCACTGCCCCTCCCTTATCAGCTGATCTAATTGTGATCTTAGGGTTTTCTTTCAGATTAGTTAATGCCTGTTTCTCCAAAGGAGTAAGGTTATATCGGATTCTACCCTGTTTCCCAATAGATTTTTTGATGTTATCATCTAACATCCGGGTGAAAGTTTTGATACTAGGGTTATAGGACACGGGGTCATATGTACTTTTTTTCTTAAAAGGTTTCATGGCTCCAGTATTGTCACTGATTTGATCAAACTTTTCCGCAAGTCTTAGTTTACGCCCAAGTCTATATTTATCAATAGACCAATTGAACTCATTGAATCTAGGTGTAGGGACGAAACTAAGGCCCTTAGACAGCAAACTCGTTTCAGGCTCAGTGAGAATATGTGAAGATAAATTAATTATCGATTCTTTTGATTTTTGTTTTGTTTCTTCTTTTCTTTTGAATTTGCCCCGCCTGAGGTGGGGCCTTCTGCGTTTAAATTAGAATCACCCAATCGTGAGCGTGTATTAGCTCGAGGGAGCGGAGGTCTTTTAGCTGATTGTGAGTCAGATGAGTCACGTTCAGAGGAGGAATTGCTGTCAAGCTGTGAATGATCAAATCTCTGTCTGGAATTTCTAAATCTAAATGGTATAGGATTGTCACTACCAGTAAGCCACCGGTATACCCGGTGTTCCTTATAGTCCCTGTCTACTTTCTCTAGTTTAGTCCTCTTAAAGGAAATCAATTCTTTTCGATATTTATCGGTCTGTTGTTTTAATTTCACCATCCACTGTTGTGAGGTATCTGACTGTAATGTCTCTACAGCGCCTGGACGAAATTGTGTAATTTCACTCCGTATCTTTTTTAAGTCAGCCCCCACCTCCTCTATTACTAGAAGAAGTAAAAAAAGTTGATCGTTTCAAAAATTTCAAGTATCTGATGAACTGACTAATCAGAGTAATTGGCTTATCTAATCTACTGGATCCCTATGGACATTTACTTAATTTTATGTTTATATATTGGATTTAATTATAACAATCTTGTTAATATGTTTAAGGTCTAAAGAATAATTGCACAGTCATATTCTTGATTATCAAAGCATATATGCGAATATGGGGATATCACTTTAAGACTTTTTTATTAAACTCTACATGTGTTGTATGCCGTATTCACTCCCGTGACCTGGGACCGGATATGCGTGTCGCGGACCGGAAGTTGCTATCTCTAGCTGTCTTCCGGGGCACGTGACCGGATGTGCGGTTCACGGACCGGAAGTGACTCGGCCGGTGGAACGCACGCCGTTTTTTAATGATATTAGATGGATTACTAAGCCTAACTGGTCCGTTTTGATGATTACCTACTAGATATTATGTATATATAGAGCCCATATGGTTGATTGTTTCTCTATTTCGTCTATTGAATTAGGAGTATTTCTAATGTTGAACATGAGTGGGTGTATCCCACCTTATTGGTGGGAGGGAACTAATATGGGTATAAATATCCGGACACTGCACCATGTTTTTTATCTTGACAAAGGTCCTGGATAGGACCGAAACGTCGATGTAGCTGTGTGACTTCTTGTTCTGAAATAAAGGATTTACCTTTTAACAAGTCTGGTGAGTGCTCTCCCTTCATTTGGCTATATATATATATATATATATATATATATGTGTGTGTGTGTGTGTGTGTGTGTGTATATATATATATATATATATACACACACATATATATATATTTTTTTTTTCTGCCTTCTCTATTAGGGGCCCCACTCTCTTAAGTGCCCCGGGCCCCCCATGGTCTTAATCCGGCTCTGCAGGTACGCAGTGATGAAATGACAAAATCTTCCACACTTACTGTAACTCAGCTGTTTTCAAGTCAATTTCCATATGTACAAACTAACTTCATAACAATAGTATTAACAACAGTGATAATGTTTATTTCTAGGGCGCTTTTCTCCAAAAGGACTCAAAGCACTTTATAGGACTCATTCAGACTTGAACGCTGTAGCGGCTCTTGCCACGGACAAGCAGGCTTTTTTGCCTGGGGAACCGCTACCCCAAGGGCGCCGCAGCCGCCGTGGCAAGTGCGCTACTCCTGATCCCCACTCCTCGGCTGCAGCAGGCACCGTGGGTTGTGTGGGTGCCTGCTGCAGCCGGCGTTGCTGACTGACGCTAGAGGTCATAAATAATTGACCCCTAATGTCAGTGCAGCGCTGCTATGGGAGAGATGTCATGATGTCTCTCCCATAGAGAGGAGCCGGCAGTGGCCAGAGACAGCAGCAGCAGCAGCAGCAGCAGCGGCAGCGGTCCGGAAGCAGGAGCGGGGCTGGTAAGTACTGTTTTTTTGTTTCTTTTTCTTGTTTGCAAGCGGCGCTACTACAGGGGGCACAACTACAGGGGGCACTACTTCAGAGGGCACTGCTACGGGGGAACAGCTACTGGGGGCAAATCAACTGGGGGGGCACAGCAACTGGGGGCACTGCTACTGGGGGCAAATCTACAGGCGGCACAACTACTAGGGGCATAACTACAGGGTGCACATACTGGGGGCACTAGTACAGGGGGCACTGCTACAGGGGGAACAGCTACTGGGGGCAAATCAACTGGGGGCACTACTACAGGGGGCACAGCTACTGGGGGCAAATCTACTGGGGGCACAGTTGCTGGGAGCACAGCTACAGGGGGCACTGCTACAGTGGGCACAGCTATTGGGGGCAAATCTACTGGGGGCACAGCTACTGGGGGCACAAGTACAGGGGGGCACAAGTACAGGAGGATAACTGTGGTCATGCCCCTTCCCTATGAAGAAGCCACGCCCCTATTTTTGACCACGCACCATCGGCGCGCACCAACTCTATTTTACGGTGGGAGTGGGGCGCCACAGGAAACTTTCGCCCTGGGCGCTACAAGGTCCAGAACCGGCCCTGCTTGTACGCAAACTCGATGGCCACGAAGGTGTGTGGAGCTTGGTTCCGGTATGAATGGTCGACAATGGTAAGGACGACACTCATTAAGTCGACCACTAATGGTCGACATTGACATGGTCGACATAGACAAATGGTCGACACATTAAAATGGACGCCACATGGAAGGTCGACACATGAAAAGGTTGACATGGATTTTTGGACTGGTTTTGGTGTAATTTTTTCCATAACATGACCAGGAACCCCAATTAGTGTACCGCGTCCCCTTGCATGGCTCACTTCGCTCGCAATACTGTGGGCAAGGTGCCTCGCTTCGCTACCGCTGCGCTCGGCACAGGTTACTGTTCTCAATCGTAGTCCACGTGGATGTAAAAAGTATGAAAAAGTAAAAAATCTAGTAAAAAAAAACCATGTCGACCTTTTCATGTGTCGACTTTTCATGTGTTGACCATGTTCATGTGTCGGCCATGTGTCCATGTTGACCATGTCAATGTTGGCCATTAGTGGTCGACCCAATGGGTGTCGACCTTAACACCTTCGACCATCTGAACGGATACCGTGGAGCTTGGGAGTAGATGGGGCCTTTCTGGTATATGTATGTATGCAGTCATGTATTTTTTGTGTGGGGTGTGGAATATTTTGACAACATCATGTTGACGTCAGAATGTTGATGTGGTTATAATGTCGAAATGCTGCACATCGACATGTTTGATATGTCGACATTGGCCATGTGAACATTTATCATGTCAACAATGTTGATATAATGTCCACAAAATGTTCCTGGTGGTCTGGTGGTGACTTACCTGGTTCAGCGGGTCTGGCTGCTCCATTGTTGTCTCTGGGTCTGGCGGTGATGTTCTGATGACTTTCTGCTCATCGTGTGGTGTAACTCTAACCTCCCCTTCTGCAGCCTAACCTTAACCCTCCCCCTAGTGCCTAACACTAACCTCCCTCCTACAACCTAACCCTAACCCTCCACCTAGTGCTTAACCCTAACCTCCCTCCTACAACCTAACCCTCCACCTAGTGCTTAACCCTAACCTCCCCTCCTGTAGCCTAACCTTCCCCCTAGTGCCTAACACTAACCTCCCCTCCTGTAGCGTAACCCTAACCCTCCCCTTGTGACTAACACTAACCTCCCCTCCTGTAGCCCAACCCTCCACCTAGTGCTTAACCCTAACCTCCCCTCCTGTAGCCTAACCCTCCCCCTCGTGACTAACCCTAACCTCCCCTCCCATAGCCTAACCCTCCCTCTAGTTCCTTCCTAACCCTAACCTCCCCTCCTGTAGCGTAACCCAAACCCTCCTCCTAATGCCAAACACTAAACCTCCTCCTAGTTTCTATCCCTAACCTTCCCTCCTGCAGCCTAAACATCCCCCTGGTTCCTAACCCTAACCTCTCCTCCTGTAGTATAACCCTAACCCTCCTATTGCCTAATACTAACCTCCTCTCCCATAGCCTAACCCTAACAATCGCCTAATACCTAACCCTAACAATCCCCTAACCTCCCCTTCTGCAGCCAAACCCTAACCCTCACCTAATGACTGGCACTAAACCTCCCCTCCCATAGCCTAGCCTACTGCTCTTCTTAGTGCCTAAAGTTAACCTCCCCTCCTGCGGTCTAATCCTAATCCTCTCCCTAGTGCCTAACACTAACCTCCCCTCCTGCAGCCTGACCCTAAACCGCCCCCTAGTTCCTAACCCTATCCTCCCTTCCTGTAGCGTAACCCTAACACTCCCCTCATGACTAACACTAACCTCCCCTCCTGTAGACTAACCCTAACACTCCCTCTCGTGCCTAACCCTAACCTCCCTTCCTGTAGCAGAACCCTAACTTCTCCATAGTGTCTTGCACTAATCTCCCCTTCTGCAGCCTAACCCTCCCCTTCGTGCCTAACCCTAACCTCCCCTCCCATAGCCTAACCCACTCCCTAGTGCTTAACCCTTACCTTCCTTCTTTCAGCTTAACCCTAATTTCCCCCTAGTGCCTAATGCTAACCGCCCCTCCTACAGCCAAACAGAAACCCTCCACTAGTGCCTAACAGTAACCTCCCCTCCTGCAGTGTAACCCTAACTATCCCCCTAGTGCCTAACACTAACCTCCCCTCTTGTCTAACCTACCCTCCTGCAGACTAAACCTAACCCTCCCTCTAGTGCCTAACTCTGACCTCTCCTCCTGCAACCTAATTCTAAGCCTCCCCCAGCCTAACCCTAACCCTGCTCTCCTGCAGCCTAACCCTAACACTACCTCTAGTGCCTAACTCTAACCTCCTTGCAGCCTAACCTTAACCCTTCCCCACCTAATCCTAAGTATCCCTTCCTGCAGCCTAACCCTAACCCTCCCCCACCCTAATCCTAAATATCCCTTCCTGCAGCCTAACCCTCCCCCACCCTAATCATAATTATCCCTTCCTGCAGCCTAACCCTAACCTCACCTCCAGGGCCGGTTCTACACCTTGTGGCACCCAGTGCCAGAGTCCCCATCCCCCACCCCCACCCCACCCCCGCGGCAAAACAGTTAGTGCCGGAGTCGCGCAGCAAAAATAGGGGCGTGACTTCATAGGGGAGGGGCGTGGCCACAGTTATGCCCCCAGCAGCTGTGCCCCCAGATTTTCCCCAAGTAGTTGTGCCCCCCAGTTGATTTGCCCCCAGTAGATTTTCCCCCTGTAGCTGTGCCCCCTGTAGCTATGACCCCAGTAGATTTGCCCCAGTAGTTGTGCCCCGTCGCTGTGCCCCCAGTAGTTGTGCCCCCTGTAGCTATGCCCCCAGTAGATTTGCCCCAGTAGTTGTGCCCCCTGTAGCTATGCCCCCAGTAGATTTGCCCCAGTAGTTGTGCCCCCTGTTAGTTTACCCCCAGTAGTTGTGCCCTCTGTTGCTGTGCCCCCAGTAGTTATGCCCCCTGTTGCTTTGCCCCCAGTAGTTGTGCCCCCTGTAGCTGTGTCCCCAGTAATAGTGCCCCCTGTAGCTATGCCCCCAGTAGATTTGCCCCAGTAGTTGTGCCCCCTGTTGCTTTGCCCCCAGTAGTTGTGCCCTCTGTTGCTGTGCCCCCAGTAGTTGTGCCCTCTGTTGCTGTGCCCCCTGTTGCTTTGCCCCCAGTAGTTGTGACCCCTGTCACTGTGCCCCTTAGTAGCCGCTTACAAACACATACAAAAAAACAACAACAATACTTACCACTGGCCCGCTCCTGCTTCCCGACAGCTGCTGCTGCTCCGTCTTGCCTCCCGCGGCTCCTCTCTATGGGAGAGACGTCATGACGTCTCTCCCATAGCAGCGCAGCACAGACACTAGAGGTCAATAATGACCTCTAGTGTCTGTCACTGGAGGCGGCTGCAGCGGACGCCCACACAGCCCACGGCGTCTGCTGCAGCAGGGAAGCCGGGTGCGGGTAGGCAGCGGTGCCTGCGGGGTGACTGCGGCCGCGCCCCCAGGCCGCAGCGCCCAGGGTGCAGGCACTGCTTGCCCGCTCCTGCTCACCTCCTACAACCTAACTCACTCCTACCCTCCTGCATCCTAACCCTAACCATCCTATTCCTACAACCTAACCTTAACCATACCATTCTGCAGCCTATCCCTAACCCTTCGGTCTCTACTGAATGTCGCCATTTCACATGTCGACACTGTGAACATGCCACCATTCTGCACATGCCAACATGTTCAATGTCCAGGGTCCAGGATGAGGCCCCACCCAGTTGATACAGCAACTTTCTTTGATTAATTATATTAATACCTCCCCTCTGTATCTCCTGATAGGGAGGTATGAAAAATAAGCAAGTATACACCTGTTACATGCTTGCGTAGTACAAACTGCAGCATACTCTATAATCTAGCTGCAGCGCAGTCAGGCAGCATGTGTATTTTATATGTTGTATTTTAAATAACTGTATCTGTAAAAGAATCTGCAGTTACAAATTAAGGAAGTGAATCCAGAATACTGGAGTATAAAGCGTAGCTATGGGGAAGTCACAGTCATGATTTTGGAATTCTCAGATATCGCCACTTTGAACTTTCATTTTTCTCAATTCATACAGGAAACAGCGCAGCAGGGAGTTGTGTGATTACTAATGCAATTTCATAGTGACTGGAGGAGTTGTTGAGAGATTCATCACAGGAACCTATAACAAAATTAGGTGGGTGGCAGCAGACTTTACAGTTTTAAAAAACAAATAACGAGACCACACGCCACCAATGGAATTTAGTGTTTAATTTACTTATTAAGATGCAGGACATTTTGCGGAATATTCCTGTAATTCTGTGACGGAAACCCATGAAGAAGAAATCCCGCAGAACTTGATGGACAATAATAACTATGATAAAGTATGGCAGAAACTAATGACTAATAATCTGTAATCTAGTGTACTGCAACGGCAAACAGAATTTGTTTTGTAGACACAATTTATTAATTTATGATTTAATAATTAATGTTTAGTAACCCTAATCATATAGTTTATAACTTGTGCAGCATCAAAGTTAAGGGTTCCGGACTATGGATAGACACTGTCAGTCAATCGGTCGACCCCATATGGTCAATATGCAATAGGTCCACAGGGTCAAAAGGTTGACATGTATAAAAAGTCAGCAGGCTCAAAGGTCGACATGACAATGGTCGACACAAGTTTTTTTGAGCTTTCACATTATTTTCAACTATTGCTTGGTTTACCATCCACGTGGACTATGATTGGGAATAGTGACCTGTACTGAGAATATCGGTAGTGAATCAAGGCACCTTGCCTGAAGCATGGGTCTATCTATGTTACCACTAATTGGGGTCACAGGCAGTGGCGGATCCAGAGGTGGGGCTGCAGTACAGTCCACATTTCAAATAGGGGAGCCACATCAACTGTCATCCCAAACTGGCTCCCTAGCAGTTGGTGTGGCTCCCCTATTTGAAATGTGGACTATGCTGCAGCCCCACCTCTGGATCCGCCACTGGTCACAGGTGATGAAAATACAAAATGACACCAAAAATCATGAAAAACTTTTTTACACCTTTGGGGGTACCACTGGACATATACGGCAGTATCACTGGATTTATACCGCAGTACCACTGGACATATATGGCAGTATCACTGGACTTATAACGTCAGTATCACTGGACTGGATTTATACGGCAGTACCACTGGACATATACAGCAGTATCACTGGACTTATACTGCAGTATCACTGGACTGTATTTATACGGCAGTACCACTGGACATATACAGCAGTATCACTGGACTTATACGGCAGTATCACTGGACTGTATTTATACGGCAGTACCACTGGACATATACAGCTGTATCACTGGACTTATACGGCAGTATCACTGGACTGTATTTATACGGCAGTACCACTGGACATACACGGCAGTATCACTGGACTTATACAGCAGCATCACTGGACTGGATTTATACGGCAGTACCACTGGACATATACAGCAGTATCACTGGATTTATACGGCAGTACCTCTGGACATATATACAGCAGTACCTCTGGACATATATACAGCAGTACCACTGGACTGGATTTATATGGCAGTACCACTGGATTTATACAGCAGTACCACTGGACATATACAGCAGTATCACTGGACATATACGGCAGTATCAGTGGACTTATACGGCAGTACCACTGAACTTATACGGCAGCACAGGGACACCACCACTGGACTGATGCAGGACAACACAGCACCACTGCAATGGACTGGACTTATACAGCAGTACTGGACATATGGCCACAGAGGACACCACCATTGTGACTGGACTGATGCAGCACAAGACACCACCACTGGACTGGACTTATACAGCAGCACTGGACATATGGCAGCAGGGGACACCACCACTGTGACTGGACTGATGCAGCATAAAACACTACACTGGACTGAGCAGCACAAGACAGCACTGGAATCGCCTTCCCACTTTCCCTCTGGCACAGATACTGAGGACGGAGACTCGTCCTCTCGCTACACTCTCCAATTCTGGACTGAAAATGGCGGCGACGCGCGGCTCCTTATATGGAATCCAAAACCCGCGAGAATCCAATAGCAGGATGATGACGTTTTGCCTCATTCTGGTTTCCGAGTCTGGCGGGAAGTCCCAAGCCGAACTTGGATCCGGGCTCGGGATATGAAGTTCGGGGGGATTGGGTTCTCTAAGAACCGAACCCGCTCATCTCTAATATGTGTATATATATATATATATATATATATAAAATAATAATTTTATTTATATAGCGATCTTTCTCCATCAGGACTCAAGGTGCTTTACAGACATCAAAAACAATGCACATAATAGGGAGGATCTAAGTAATACAGCAAAAGATAAGCCACACAGACATACAAGAAAACCTTAAGCATCAGAAAGCATAATGCATGATTGGTGTAGGCATTTTGGTTAATAACTTCCAAGGGTTGTGTATTCCACCCTCACAAGGTACCAGATGCGGCAGCCATCTTGTGCGCACAGTGTAGGATTACCCAGAGTGGAAAAGTCTATCTCTAGAAGAGATGACACACAATGGGAAGATTGCAGAGTTCTAAAGTTCAGAGTAGGGTTCCAACAAAACTACCAGGTCCATGTATTTTTCATCCCAACCACAAGTGTACCATATGGGGCAGCCTTGTTGGGCGCACTTCGAAGGTTACACTGTGGGAGGTGAGCTATACAAGGGCCCAGTGCATATATGGGAAAACTGACACTTGTG
The DNA here is from genome assembly GCF_028390025.1 of Pseudophryne corroboree. NCBI lineage: Eukaryota > Metazoa > Chordata > Amphibia > Anura > Myobatrachidae > Pseudophryne > Pseudophryne corroboree. The sequence continues at coordinate 103,182,750 of NC_086444.1, read as the reverse complement.
TACAGAGCCGGCGCTACCCGCTCAGCAAGGGTATGCAATGCAGGGAGGCGCTGAGGTGAAGAGGCACTCTCCCTGCTCTGCTACCCTGCTGCTGCCGGCAGCCGCTGTGCCTGTCAGACTGGATGACAGGTAGCGGCGCTGGCAGCGGGTAGCGTGGCTCCCTCCCCCACCTCCTCCAGAGTGAGACTGCAGCAGGCAGCGCGCACTGTGCATACTCACCCCCTCTCACAGCGCCGCTGCCGCCGCCGACCTCTCGCGCTCCGAATTGTATTGGGGGCGTGGCCTAATCGCGGGAGGCGTGGCCACGGCCCCTTATGGAAATCGTAAAAACAAAAAAATCTTTATAGTGCCTGATGATCCCTGTACCCTCAGCCCCTCAGCCAGGGTCATTTCGGTGTGGGAGGGTGATTAGTGTGATCACTCCACCCCCCACCTCCCCCACCTGTACAGGAACAGGCAGAGGCTCAGCATTAGCAGCATGTGCTGTGCTCCCAGGATGAGAGCCTTATGCTGCTGCCTAGTAAAGAGCAGTGCCGTTTCTAGCGGCGGGCGAGCCGTGCAACCGCACGGGGCGCCCGCCGCGGCACTTTGTGACTCCTTATCTCCTCTCCCCGAGCGCTCCTGCTCGGGGGGCGGAGTTTCGCGGAATGACGCGTTTGCGTCGTGACGTCACGACGCAAACGCGTCATTCCGCGAAACTCCGCCCCCCGAGCAGGAGCGCTCGGGGAGAGGAGATAAGGAGATACGCATGGAAGGAGGAGGCGGCCGGCGCGAGGGAATTGAGGCGGCGGGACCGAAGAGCGGGAAGATGTAAGTATCCTCTCTCTCTTTCTCCCTCTTCCTTCCCCCCCACTTGAAACCTGCCTGCCGCACTGTGTAAAATGGGGACACCTGCCTATGGGGATACCTGCCTGCCGCACTGTATAAAATGGGGACACCTGCATATGGGGTTGCCTGCTGCACTGTATAAAATGGGGACACCTGCATATGGGGTTGCCTGCCGCACTGTATAAAATGGGGACACCTGCCTATGGGGTTGCCTGCCGCACTGTATAAAATGGGGACACCTGCCTATGGGGTTGCCTGCCGCACTGTATAAAATGGGGACACCTGCCTATGGGGATGCATGCCGCACTGTATAAAATGGGGACACCTGCCTATGGGGTTGCCTGCCGCACTGTATAAAATGGGGACACCTGCCTATGGGGTTGCCTGCCGCACTGTATAAAATGGGGACACCAGCCTATAGGTTGCCTTCCGCACTGTATAAAATGGGGACACCTGCCTATGGGGTTGCCTGCCGCACTGTATAAAATGGGGACACCTGCCTATGAGGTTGCCTGCCGCACTGTATAAAATGGGGACACCTGCCTATGGGGTAGCCTGCCGCACTGTGTAAAATGGGGACACCTGCCTGCCGCACTGTGTAAAATGGGAACACCTGCCTGCCGCACTGTGTAAAATGGGGACACCTGCCTGCCGGACTGTGTAAAATGGGGACACCTGCCTGCCGCACTGTGTAAAATGGGGATACCTGCCTGCCGCACTGTGTAAAATGGGGGCACCTGCCTACGTACTGTGTAAAATGGTGATATCTGCCTGCCGCACTGTGTAAAATGGGGATACCTGCCTACCGTACTATGTAAAATGGGGATACCTGCCTACCGTACTGTGTAAAATGGGGATACCTGCCTACCGCACTTTGTAAAATGGGGACACCTGCCTGCCGCGCTGTGTAAAATGGGGACACCTGCCTGTCGCGCTGTGTAATATGGGGACACTTGCCTGCTGTAATGTGTAAAAAGGGGACTTTTTTTATTTTTTTTCCCCTGTGGTGGGTGTGATGATATCAGACGAGGCTGCGCCCACTTTAATGAGACCACACCCATTTTAATCAGGCCACACACCCTTGTCGGGAGCGCGCGCGCCTTCGGCGCGCGCATGCTTTTTCTTTTTACGGCTATATGGGGGGGGGGGGGGGGGCGCATTTTGAAATCTCGCACTGGGAGCCAAATTGTCTAGAAACGGCCCTGGTAAAGAGGGATGGTGCTGGGAGTGCTGCAGACCAGGCTAAGTCCCAGGCCCGGGTAATTAGCACCCGCTCCCTCCAAATTCCCCCCCCCCTCGGCATCACTACCGACATCCTACAGCCGTTGCTGCTGAAGTAACAGAGCCTGCAAGAAACCGGAGGCAGAGAAGGAAAAGGAGGAGCAGCGCCTGAGCCGGGACCTCCTGCAGGTAACGGGGCTGCACTGTGGAGGGAATGTTGTGCTGTACCTGGCATAGGGGGTTATTCAGAGATGAATGCAGATGGATGCTTAGGCAGCCGGATCTGCGTTCATCTCTGCACATGCTGAGGGCCGCCCAGCACAAGGCAAGGCCGCCCAGCATGTGTGGCGTCGCCTCCTGATGCATCCGAAATTTGATTGAGGATGCATCTGATCTAAGGTTGACCCCTGGCAGCGTAGCCTGGTCAGCAGCCATTTTTTGGGGGGAGCGGCTGCGTGTGACATCCCGGCCTGCCCCCATTTTTCCAGCGTCACCCCAGCAACAACTTAACTCCACTACGCTGTCGCCTATCAATCACTTTGTGGTCGCATCCATTGGGGAAGTGACCGCAATGTGTGTGGCCTCACGCCCACTGTGCATGCACAGTTTGCTGCACTGGCAAACTGCGCTGAGGGCCGCCATTGCAGTGGGGTCTCAATGACCTTCATAATGTGTATAATGGGCTGTACCTGGCATAATGTGTTTAATGAGCTCTACTCTGGCGTAACATGTAATAGCGGCTCTCCTGTATGGCATAAGGTGTATAAGGGTACTACTGTGTGGTGTAATGTGACTAACGGACACTGCTGTCCGGTGTAATGTGACTAACGGACACTACTGTGCGGTTTAACGTGACTAATGGACACTACTGTGCGGTGTAATGTGACTAACGGACACTACTGTGTGGTGTAATGTGACTAACGGACACTACTGTTCGGTGTAATGTGACTAACGGACACTGCTGTCCGGTGTAATGTGACTAACGGACACTGCTGTCCGGTGTAATGTGACTAACGGACACTACTGTGCGGTGTAATGTGACTAACGGACACTGCTGTGTGGTGTAATGTGACTAATGGACACTACTGTGCGGGGTTATGTGAACTGGCACTATTCTGTGGCCCTAAACTTTTTGCGCGCGCCTTCGGCGCGCACTGTCCCTGTCCTGAGCATGGCCAGAGGAAACTATTGCCCTGAGGTCTTCAAGATCTAGAACTGGCCCTGTCATCGATTTTAAATGTGAATAAGTGGCACTATTATGTGGCATAATATGAATCAGGGGCACTACGTTTGGGTTAATGTGCATAAGATTGTAATATTGTGTGGCGTAATTTGAATTGTGTGTACCTTTGTGGTCACGCCGCTTCCTTGTGTGGCCACACCCCTTTTTGCAGTGCGCGCTATCCCTTTTTTACGGATGGGAGGGCGCAAATGTATTATTTGCAGGGGGGCGCCAAATACTCTAGCACCGGCCCTGCTTGTGTAGTAGTATGATGTACCCTGTATGTAGGGCGCAATGGCAAGGTGTGCAATCAGTGGAGGTAAACATTACAGGAAAAAGCACACAGTGGGGTGGAAGAGAGAGAGAAAAGAAAAAACAGTGGGAAAGAACAATTGCAGGTAACCAGTGGCAGAAGGAAAATTGGGATAACATTATTTTGATAAGATCATAGTACGGGTGGGTATGAGAATGTGGGGAGTACACTCAGGAGCAATGGGGATGTCCCTGCTGAGCCTGGTCCTGGTGCTCTCCCCCCCCCACAGTTCCCTGCTCATCTTGAGGGTTAGGCCCAGGGGCAGACTTGATGTTCTCAGCCGGTGAGGTGGTAAGCCTGGTCCTGGAGTTCACACGGTAGAAGTGAGGAGAGGCCACATAATGATCCTGAGTTTTGTGGTTGTAACATACTCCTTCTGTTATCTTGTTAGTTTGTTTGCCTTCTGTTTTCCTTTGCTTTAACACAGGTATAACACTGCTATTGATTTTAGCTGCCACTTTATAACTAGACACTTCATATACTAGGCACTGCATTGTCCTAAAGACTGGTGTCCTGACCTATACTGAATAAATAAGTCTACAGACACATGTTCATCCTGATTACAACCCCCTCCACAACACAACAACCCTCCACCTCCAGCAAAAGGTGTTAATCAATATTACAAAAACAAACAGCGTTAGTACAATGCGGGTCATTCCGACCCATTCGCATGCAGCGGTTCTTCGCTGCAGTGCGAACGGGTCGGAGCTGCGCATTGCGCACGCGCATCGTTGCCCGGTGCAACGACGTGCACAGCGGAAAAAAAGAAGCACCAGCGCCGATCGCAAGAAGATTGACAGCGGAGAGGTGTTCCAGGGCGGATACTCACCGTTGGCTGCCGTTTTCGAGGAGTGGTCGTCCGAACGCAGGCGTGTCCATGCAAACAGAGGGCGGATGTCTGACGTCAAAGCCGGGAAGAACGTCGCTGGATCCGTCGCACAGGTTAAGTAGCTCCAGGGTTACTCTTCCACTGCACAAAACTTTTTTAGCTAAGCAGGGCTGCACAAGCGAACGCAGCACTGCTAAGCTAAAATACACTCCCCCATAGGCGGAGATTAGTTGATGACACCAGCAGCAAAAAGTTGCTGGCTGCGATCAACTCAGAATGACCCCTAATATCATAAGCAGACAGGTGTGTATGATAAAAAAGTAGTATGATATTTATTTTAAATTCCCCATTAATAAATGGTATTAGACATTAAAACAATAGGTATTAAAATTACCAATAAAAACAGAAAAAATAAAAAAAATTACAAATTGGCAAAAGAAGGGAGCCAAAAGGTCTTTTGGTTGTATTGGACACTTGGGCCGATGGCAGTAGTTATCCAGTGGTAGGTGGACCTTAATGCTGGTGGGACCATCTATTCCATAATATTAGCAAGCAAAGATAAAGTACTTCCCTTAGCGGTGGTCCAGATGGCACAGGCTCCAGCGCACAGATGACGGAGTTATGGAAAAGATATTTTACAGGATGGCACACCAAGAGTCCCACATTTTTATAGATCCACTGTCCGATTAATCTGGATGCTGCTCTCAAGTCCTTTTGGGGTACAAATAATGGTACTTACGCGTTTCACTGTCACAAGGGGCAGCTTTGTCAAAGGTCCTTTGTTAAAGGTGTTAATCAAATCTAACAAATATAAGGTCAGTAAGCCCCACTCTATCACTATAAGTTCTTTGCATGGTACAGTTATAAAATCAATTACAACAGCTTTCTAAAGTTTTAACCATGCAATGTAAGTAGGAATAGTCTGCAATATGGGTTATCTAGTAATACTTCAGTAAAAACAGTTGAAATAGTCTGCAATATAGTTTACCTAGTAATACTTCTGTAAAAACAGTTGGAATAGTCTGCAATATTGTTTACCTGTTGATGAGGAGGAGTCAATTTGCAATCAATATCAGTTGAATATGTAACTAATGACATTAAGGTATAACACTGCTATTGATTTTAGCTGCCACTCTATAACTAGCCACTTAATATACTAGGCGACCTACACTGAATAAGTATATATATATATATATGTTTGTTTGTGTATGTATGTATGTATGTATGTATGTATGCATATGTATGTATGTATTGTATATACAAAACTTCCAGAAAGCGGCACTCGGAGACTGTTATCTTACTGTAGCAGTGAATAAATTTCAAACAGTGGTGTGTGTGTGACTCCCCCCCCCCCCTTCCCCTTATCCATCCCCCCAATCATTTTAGCTGCATACAGCTTGATAAATACAATACCCGAAACAACGTATCACAGATTCTGCATTAAAAAACTGGCATATTTGTTGACTTATGCAAAAGCACATTTGGGAATATGGAACTATTGAAAACATTGGAAATGACTATTTCAATTTATTACGCTTTCCTGACTGATGCTACGATACCTTTGTTCTTTTGTTATCTGAGGCTAATAAATAAATTCATTCCTCATTCTTGTCATCAAGTTGAAAAATTGTAACCAAGCTCAGATTTAATGCTGGCAGTGTCAGAGTAGGGATCCTGCCAGGAAAAGAGAGTATGGAGGAATTTCCATCCAAGAGCCGAAATGCGATATTGTCATTTAGCACTGGGAAGGCAGCAGCCCGATTAGCCGAAACCGTAGAAATGTGTGCTGACGCTCATAAGGGGATTCGCAACAAACATTAGGATCCTGCTGTTATTAATATACTGATGATTATGGGGGAATTATATCAAACCTTCCACAGAGTGGAGCAGTGGGAAAATGGAAAGTAGCCCAAGGCTTCTAGCTATCATTTATCAAGTACATTATAAACTGATAGGTAGCAGTGCTGTAACTACACATTTTAGCACTGTGTGCAAGAAAAAGCATCAGCGCCCCCCCATATAGAAAACAGGGCCAGTGTATGCCTTAGGCGCGCATAAAAAACATAGTGGCCTGACTTCATTGGAAGGTGCGTGGCCACAAAATAATACCAATTCATATTATGCTGTACAGAAGCCTCCATTATTCAAATTACACTGCACAGTAGCACCACTTACACACATAACACCAGGTAGAGCCCTTGTCACACATTACGCCACGTAGAGCTCCTGTCACACATTACATCAGGTAGAGTTTCATTTTATACATTATTGCAAGTAGAGCCCCCTTTTACACTTCACGGCAGGCAGAGTCCTCTTTTAGACATTACGGCTGCAGAGTCCACCTTTTTACACAATAAGTAGGCAGAGTCCCCCTTTAGCACATTATGGCAGCAGAGTCCCCCTTTTTACACATTAGGCAGAGTCCCCCTTTAGCACATTATGGCAGCAGAGTCCCCCTTTTTACTCATTACGGCAGACAGCGTTCCCTTTTTACACATTATGGCAGAGTCCCCCTTTAGCACATTATGGCAGCAGAGTCCCCCTTTTTACTCATTACGGCAGACAGCGTTCCCTTTTTACACATTATGGCAGCAGAGTCCTCTTTTTACACATTAAACAGAGTCCCCTTTTTACTAGAGATGAGCGGGTTCGGTTTCTTTGAATCCGAACCCGCACGAACTTCACTTTTTTTTTCACGGGTCCGAGCGACTCGGATCTTCCCGCCTTGCTCGGTTAACCCGAGCGCGCCCGAACGTCATCATGACGCTGTCGGATTCTCGCGAGGCTCGGATTCTATCGCGAGACTCGGATTCTATATAAGGAGCCGCGCGTCGCCGCCATTTTCACACGTGCATTGAGATTGATAGGGAGAGGACGTGGCTGGCGTCCTCTCCATTTAGATTAGATTTAGAAGAGAGAGAGAGAGAGAGAGATTGCTGTGATACTGTAGATTAGAAGAGAGTGCAGAGTGCAGACAGAGTTTAGTGACTGACGACCACAGTGACCAGTGACCACCAGAGACAGTGCAGTTGTTTGTTTTATTTAATATATCCGTTCTCTGCCTGAAAAAAACGATACACAGTCACACAGTGACTCAGTCTGTGTGCACTGCTCAGCCCAGTGTGCTGCACATCAATGTATTGTTTATAAAGCTTATAATTGTGGGGGAGACTGGGGAGCACTGCAGGTTGTTATAGCAGGAGCCAGGAGTACATGATAAATAATATTATATTAAAATTAAACAGTGCACACTTTTGCTGCAGGAGTGCCACTGCCAGTGTGACTAGTGGTGACCAGTGCCTGACCACCAGTATATTAGTAGTATTGTATACTATCTCTTTATCAACCAGTCTATATTAGCAGCAGACACAGTACAGTGCGGTAGTTCACGGCTGTGGCTACCTCTGTGTCGGCACTCGGCAGGCAGTCCGTCCATCCATAATTGTATTATATACCACCTAACCGTGGTTTTTTTTTTCTTTCTTTATACCGTCGTCATAGTCATACTAGTTGTTACGAGTATACTACTATCTCTTTATCAACCAGTGTACAGTGCGGTAGTTCACGGCTGTGGCTACCTCTGTGTCGGAACTCGGCAGGCAGTCCGTCCATCCATAATTGTATTATAATATATACCACCTAACCGTGGTTTTTTTTTCGTTCTTTATACCGTCGTCATACTAGTTGTTACGAGTATACTACTATCTCTTTATCAACCAGTGTACAGTGCGGTAGTTCACGGCTGTGGCTACCTCTGTGTCGGAACTCGGCAGGCAGTCCGTCCATCCATAATTGTATTATAATATATACCACCTAACCGTGGTTTTTTTTTCGTTCTTTATACCGTCGTCATACTAGTTGTTACGAGTATACTACTATCTCTTTATCAACCAGTGTACAGTGCGGTAGTTCACGGCTGTGGCTACCTCTGTGTCGGCACTCGGCAGGCAGTCCGTCCAACCATAATTGTATTATATACCACCTAACCGTGTTTTTTTTTTCATTCTTTATACCGTCGTCATACTAGTTGTTACGAGTATACTACTATCTCTTTATCAACCAGTGTACAGTGCGGTAGTTCACGGCTGTGGCTACCTCTGTGTCGGCACTCGGCAGCCCGTCCATAATTGTATATACCAGTGACCTAACCGTGGTTTTTTTTTCTTTCTTTATACATACATACTAGTTACGAGTATACTATCTCTTTATCAACCAGTCTATATATTAGCAGCAGACACAGTACAGTGCGGTAGTTCACGGCTGTGGCTACCTCTGTGTCGGCACTCGGCAGCCCGTCCATAATTGTATATACCACCTAACCGTGGTTTTTTTTTCTTTCTTTATACATACATACTAGTTACGAGTATACTATCTCTTTATCAACCAGTCTATATATTAGCAGCAGACACAGTACAGTGCGGTAGTTCACGGCTGTGGCTACCTCTGTGTCGGCACTCCGCAGCCCGTCCATAATTGTATATACCAGTGACCTAACCGTGGTTTTTTTTTCTTTCTTTATACATACATACTAGTTACGAGTATACTATCTCTTTATCAACCAGTCTATATATTAGCAGCAGACACAGTACAGTGCGGTAGTTCACGGCTGTGGCTACCTCTGTGTCGGCACTCGGCAGCCCGTCCATAATTGTATACTAGTATCCAATCCATCCATCTGCATTGTTTACCTGAGGTGCCTTTTAGTTGTGCCTATTAAAATATGGAGAACAAAAATGTTGAGGTTCCAAAATTAGGGAAAGATCAAGATCCACTTCCACCTCGTGCTGAAGCTGCTGCCACTAGTCATGGCCGAGACGATGAAATGCCAGCAACGTCGTCTGCCAAGGCCGATGCCCAATGGCATAGTACAGAGCATGTCAAAACCAAAACACCAAATATCAGTAAAAAAAGGACTCCAAAACCTAAAATAAAATTGTCGGAGGAGAAGCGTAAACTTGCCAATATGCCATTTACCACACGGAGTGGCAAGGAACGGCTGAGGCCCTGGCCTATGTTCATGGCTAGTGGTTCAGCTTCACATGAGGATGGAAGCACTCAGCCTCTCGCTAGAAAACTGAAAAGACTCAAGCTGGCAAAAGCACCGCAAAGAACTGTGCGTTCTTTGAAATCCCAAATCCACAAGGAGAGTCCAATTGTGTCGGTTGCGATGCCTGACCTTCCCAACACTGGACGTGAAGAGCATGCGCCTTCCACCATTTGCACGCCCCCTGCAAGTGCTGGAAGGAGCACCCGCAGTCCAGTTCCTGATAGTCAGATTGAAGATGTCAGTGTTGAAGTACACCAGGATGAGGAGGATATGGGTGTTGCTGGCGCTGGGGAGGAAATTGACCAGGAGGATTCTGATGGTGAGGTGGTTTGTTTAAGTCAGGCACCCGGGGAGACACCTGTTGTCCGTGGGAGGAATATGGCCGTTGACATGCCAGGTGAAAATACCAAAAAAATCAGCTCTTCGGTGTGGAGGTATTTCAACAGAAATGCGGACAACAGGTGTCAAGCCGTGTGTTCCCTTTGTCAAGCTGTAATAAGTAGGGGTAAGGACGTTAACCACCTCGGAACATCCTCCCTTATACGTCACCTGCAGCGCATTCATAATAAGTCAGTGACAAGTTCAAAAACTTTGGGTGACAGCGGAAGCAGTCCACTGACCAGTAAATCCCTTCCTCTTGTAACCAAGCTCACGCAAACCACCCCACCAACTCCCTCAGTGTCAATTTCCGCCTTCCCCAGGAATGCCAATAGTCCTGCAGGCCATGTCACTGGCAAGTCTGACGAGTCCTCTCCTGCCTGGGATTCCTCCGATGCATCCTTGCGTGTAACGCCTACTGCTGCTGGCGCTGCTGTTGTTGCCGCTGGGAGTCGATGGTCATCCCAGAGGGGAAGTCGTAAGCCCACTTGTACTACTTCCAGTAAGCAATTGACTGTTCAACAGTCCTTTGCGAGGAAGATGAAATATCACAGCAGTCATCCTACTGCAAAGCGGATAACTGAGTCCTTGACAACTATGTTGGTGTTAGACGTGCGTCCGGTATCCGCCGTTAGTTCACAGGGAACTAGACAATTTATTGAGGCAGTGTGCCCCCGTTACCAAATACCATCTAGGTTCCACTTCTCTAGGCAGGCGATACCGAGAATGTACACGGACGTCAGAAAAAGACTCACCAGTCTCCTAAAAAATGCAGTTGTACCCAATGTCCACTTAACCACGGACATGTGGACAAGTGGAGCAGGGCAGGGTCAGGACTATATGACTGTGACAGCCCACTGGGTAGATGTATGGACTCCCGCCGCAAGAACAGCAGCGGCGGCACCAGTAGCAGCATCTCGCAAACGCCAACTCTTTCCTAGGCAGGCTACGCTTTGTATCACCGCTTTCCAGAATACGCACACAGCTGAAAACCTCTTACGGCAACTGAGGAAGATCATCGCGGAATGGCTTACCCCAATTGGACTCTCCTGTGGATTTGTGGCATCGGACAACGCCAGCAATATTGTGTGTGCATTAAATATGGGCAAATTCCAGCACGTCCCATGTTTTGCACATACCTTGAATTTGGTGGTGCAGAATTTTTTAAAAAACGACAGGGGCGTGCAAGAGATGCTGTCGGTGGCCAGAAAAATTGCGGGACACTTTCGGCGTACAGGCACCACGTACAGAAGACTGGAGCACCACCAAAAACTACTGAACCTGCCCTGCCATCATCTGAAGCAAGAAGTGGTAACGAGGTGGAATTCAACCCTCTATATGCTTCAGAGGTTGGAGGAGCAGCAAAAGGCCATTCAAGCCTATACAATTGAGCACGATATAGGAGATGGAATGCACCTGTCTCAAGTGCAGTGGAGAATGATTTCAACGTTGTGCAAGGTTCTGATGCCCTTTGAACTTGCCACACGTGAAGTCAGTTCAGACACTGCCAGCCTGAGTCAGGTCATTGAAGAAGGAGCTAAAAGGGAGCGATTCCGCTAGGCATGTGGGACTTGTGGATGCAGCCCTTAATTCGCTTAACAAGGATTCACGGGTGGTCAATCTGTTGAAATCAGAGCACTACATTTTGGCCACCGTGCTCGATCCTAGATTTAAAGCCTACCTTGGATCTCTCTTTCCGGCAGACACAGGTCTGCTGGGGTTGAAAGACCTGCTGGTGACAAAATTGTCAAGTCAAGCGGAACGCGACCTGTCAACATCTCCTCCTTCACATTCTCCCGCAACTGGGGGTGCGAGGAAAAGGCTCAGAATTCCGAGCCCACCCGCTGGCGGTGATGCAGGGCAGTCTGGAGCGACTGCTGATGCTGACATCTGGTCCGGACTGAAGGACCTGACAACGATTACGGACATGTCGTCTACTGTCACTGCATATGATTCTCTCAACATTGATAGAATGGTGGAGGATTATATGAGTGACCGCATCCAAGTAGGCACGTCACACAGTCCGTACTTATACTGGCAGGAAAAAGAGGCAATTTGGAGGCCCTTGCACAAACTGGCTTTATTCTACCTAAGTTGCCCTCCCACAAGTGTGTACTCCGAAAGAGTGTTTAGTGCCGCCGCTCACCTTGTCAGCAATCGGCGTACGAGGTTACATCCAGAAAATGTGGAGAAGATGATGTTCATTAAAATGAATTATAATCAATTCCTCCGCGGAGACATTGACCAGCAGCAATTGCCTCCACAAAGTACACAGGGAGCTGAGATGGTGGATTCCAGTGGGGACGAATTGATAATCTGTGAGGAGGGGGATGTACACGGTGATATATCGGAGGGTGAAGATGAGGTGGACATCTTGCCTCTGTAGAGCCAGTTTGTGCAAGGAGAGATTAATTGCTTCTTTTTTGGGGGGGGTCCAAACCAACCCGTCATATCAGTCACAGTCGTGTGGCAGACCCTGTCACTGAAATGATGGGTTGGTTAAAGTGTGCATGTCCTGTTTTGTTTATACAACATAAGGGTGGGTGGGAGGGCCCAAGGATAATTCCATCTTGCACCTCTTTTTTCTTTTCTTTTTCTTTGCATCATGTGCTGATTGGGGAGGGTTTTTTGGAAGGGACATCCTGCGTGACACTGCAGTGCCACTCCTAAATGGGCCCGGTGTTTGTGTCGGCCACTAGGGTCGCTAATCTTACTCACACAGTCAGCTACCTCATTGCGCCTCTTTTTTTCTTTGCGTCATGTGCTGTTTGGGGAGGGTTTTTTGGAAGGGACATCCTGCGTGACACTGCAGTGCCACTCCTAGATGGGCCCGGTGTTTGTGTCGGCCACTAGGGTCGCTAATCTTACTCACACAGCTACCTCATTGCGCCTCTTTTTTTCTTTGCGTCATGTGCTGTTTGGGGAGGGTTTTTTGGAAGGGACATCCTGCGTGACACTGCAGTGCCACTCCTAGATGGGCCCGGTGTTTGTGTCGGCCACTAGGGTCGCTAATCTTACTCACCCAGTCAGCTACCTCATTGCGCCTCTTTTTTTCTTTGCGTCATGTGCTGTTTGGGGAGGGTTTTTTGGAAGGGCCATCCTGCGTGACACTGCAGTGCCACTCCTAGATGGGCCCGGTGTTTGTGTCGGCCACTAGGGTCGCTAATCTTACTCACACAGTCAGCTACCTCATTGCGCCTCTTTTTTTCTTTGCGTCATGTGCTGTTTGGGGAGGGTTTTTTGGAAGGGACATCCTGCGTGACACTGCAGTGCCACTCCTAGATGGGCCCGGTGTTTGTGTCGGCCACTAGGGTCGCTAATCTTACTCACACAGCTACCTCATTGCGCCTCTTTTTTTCTTTGCGTCATGTGCTGTTTGGGGAGGGTTTTTTGGAAGGGACATCCTGCGTGACACTGCAGTGCCACTCCTAGATGGGCCCGGTGTTTGTGTCGGCCACTAGGGTCGCTTATCTTACTCACACAGCGACCTCGGTGCAAATTTTAGGACTAAAAATAATATTGTGAGGTGTGAGGTATTCAGAATAGACTGAAAATGAGTGTAAATTATGGTTTTTGAGGTTAATAATACTTTGGGATCAAAATGACCCCCAAATTCTATGATTTAAGCTGTTTTTTAGTGTTTTTGGAAAAAAACACCCGAATCCAAAACACACCCGAATCCGACAAAAATAATTCGGTGAGGTTTTGCCAAAATGCGTTCGAACCAAAAACACGGCCGCGGAACCGAACCCAAAACCAAAACACAAAACCCGAAAAATTTCAGGCGCTCGTCTCTACTTTTTACACATTATGGCAGCAGAGCCCCCTTTTTTACACATTAGGCAGACAGAGTCTCCCTTTTACAATGAGAGATAAAGAGAGTGTGAGAGAGAGAGAGGGGGGGTAAGGACAGAGGGACAGAGAGAGTGGGGGTGAGGACAAAAGAGAGAGAGAGGACAGAAAGAGAGAGAGAGAGTCAGTCAGGGCATATATACATCCGCACTTACCCTGGCCGGGGAGGGGGTGGGGGGGGGGGGCACACTCTCCCTGCAGTGCTGAAGCTGGCTCTGAGCTGTGCTGCTGCTGGTGCCAGGATCCCAGACTGCATGGGTGGAGGCCGGCAGGACTGCTCCTCAGTACCAGGGGCTCAGGAAGGCTGGACACCTGGCAGTGCTTGTGGGCGGGTAGGCGCCATTGCTGGGGCTGCTGCTGTTCCTCGATCTTCTCCGCTCCTCGGTCACCACACGCTGCCGATGGGGCTGCTGCTGCTCCTTGATCTTCCCTGCTTCTCGGACTTCTCCCACCACCTCGTCCACTCTCAGAATGCCGTGCGTGATGGTGTGGTGTCTTCATCGGCATTCTGGGAAGGTGGGGAGAAAGAGGAGATAACAGAGAGAGGCGGTGGAAGTGTCGAGTGGGAGGCGCGGCTGCTCAGGCAGGCAAGAGGACAGCCAGACCGGCCATGCATATACTTAGCCACATTTCATGTTCACCACTCCGGAACTGTCCTGCCTCTTACTATATTCAGTGCTGTGGTTTCCGGACGACTCCTGGCTGACCCCGCAGTGCAGTGGTGGACTCTCCATCACCAGCAAGATGCGCTCCCTCTACAAGTGCGCTGTGTGCAAGGCACACGCTACGCACACCTAGTTACGGCCCTGATACGTAGACTTTGATTGGTTGCTAGGGACAACTTCTCCACTCTTCAGAAAGTTTGACACATTTCCCCCTACATTTTTACAATATGAAAAAGTACAACAGCGCAGAGGCCCAAGAGTCAATACTGATGACTTTGAGTGTCTTTGCCAAATCAGCCTCTGTCCAAGCCTCCATAGTCTAGTAAGTGACACAAAAATGTTATTATTAACCTTTATTTATATATTGCCAAAATATTACGTGGCACTATAATGAGAATGTTTTAATAATTAATTGCAGACTATTTTCTAATGTTAGCCTATGTTTTTGGACCATGGGAGATAGTTCGGGCACTTAGAGGTGCTGGGAGAGCATATAAACTCTATACACATGGGGGCTAATTCATGCCTGATCGCTCGCTAGCTGTATTTTGCAGTCCTGCGTTCGCATAGTCGCCGCCCACCGGGGAGTGTATTTTAGCTGTGCAAGTGTGCGATCATATGTGCAGCCGAGCGGTACAAAAAAACTTTGTGCAGTTTATGACCTGCCCAGGACTTACTCACCCGGGGCCAGAATTGACGTCAGACACCCGCCCTGCAAACGCTTAGACACGCCTGCGTTTTTCCAACCACTCCCTGAAAACGGTCAGTTACCACCCACAAACGCCTTCTTCCTGTCAATCTTCTTGCGATCGGCTGTGCGAATGGATTCTTCGTAAAACCCATCGCACAGCAATGATCCGCTTTGTACCTGTGCGACGCACCTGCGCATTGCAGTGCATACGCGTGCGCAGTTCTGACCTGATCACAGCGCTGCAAAAAATGCTAGCGAGCGATCAAGTCTGAATTACCCCCATGGTTAGAACAGAACTCATGGCCCCAGCACTGTTACTATATGTAGTAATGCTGAATAGTGTACCGTCTGATAACCACGAACTGTCAGAAATTTGTTCTTTAAAACCACTTAACTGGCATTGTCAGATCACATGTGACCACGCCACCCCACTGTGTCCCCAAATTTTTGATGAGAAGATCCGTTCTGCAGATGCGCATGATATAATATTTAACAATTTAAAAAAACACCTTTTAAACTATATTAAATTTAAAAAATTTAAAATACAACTATATGAACAGTTTTATAGGGGAAAAATCGTCAGTTAAGTGGTTAAATGACATTACAGTGTAATTTTGAGTGGATCACTGGCAAACATTCCAACTAAATCCAGCTTGACTCTGTGCGAGAGACTGAGAGACACATATATATATATATATATATATATATATATATATATAATCCCAGGTCGGCCGGCACATACCATACGATGGTGTATGGTATGACTTGATAAAGGGGCGAGAGCTCCGAAACGTCGATCTACAGACCGTTTGTGCTGTTTATTTGCCTCCTGAGTGTCTTTCATTGTTCCTGTTTTTGGAGCTATATATATATATATATATATATATATATACAATATTCAGAGGGCGCTCAACGTATTAGAAACCAGCGTGATCTGAAAGAACGATGATTTTAATAAAACAATAAATTTAAATCATACAATTGTACAATATTTTATAAGTACATTATTTGTTTGTACAGAAACAAAGCACTTCATAAATATTTTCATAAAACCCAACGCGTTTCATCCATTACGGACTTCATCAGGGGTACGGGTCGTAGCTGGTGGTGTAAAATGGAGGAAAATGAGAGAGAACAAAGAGCAGAAGAAGAGAACATCAGTTGGTATCATACAACGCATTTCTTAACGTTTCAATTAGACAATTCTTTTTAACAGCAATGGAGAAACATAAAAAATAATTCTATTGTTGAGCAAATGGGATCTAAAAGATGATAAATTACTACAGTTCATAAGATAACAATCATTTGAAAAAAGGAGAGACTCTCCAACCTTTTACAGGACATTTAAAAATGAGACATTGAGAAAAAAAGAGGTATTCTCTATGATCGTAATAATGATTATAGTTCTGTCGAGATGGTAAAGGTAATTACTTACTATGGGTATAATTAAGATGATCCCCTACAACCATATGAACTTCTCACTGAGGATTAGGATATTGTGTAGTGGGCAATTCTAGAAGGAAATGAGATCTTATTCAATTTACAGTCTAATTTAGACCTAAACAAAATATACTAGGTAGTAAGATTTATCACTCACATTGGTTTTGAAAGACTTCTCTTGTTGGAAATCAGATAGTCTTTTTAGATATAATGAAGGTATCTAAAGAAAATTGATATCTCTATAAAGATCTTTTTTATTTCTATTTTAACCATATGTTATTGTATATCATTATACTCACATCTCAATTCTAGGAATGACAATAACGAATTATGAATTGTCTTCCAGGATTAAGGAAATACCGGAAAATATCTAAATAAATTAAAACTGAATGAGCAGATGTTCCAAATTAGGACTATATCAGAAGATGTAATGACAACTTACTTTTAATAAAATCAGTTATACCGAACCAAGAGTCCAGAGGGATAGGGAATATCCAACTACAAAAAATTAATTAATTAATTAAGTAAAGTTTACATTAATTAAAAAGGATGAATTATATTATGATTGAGAGTCAATAGTAATTACTTACAATGCAGAGTTCTGGACCTGTGTGGCTACCTCCTCTCCTGAATGTCAAGTGTTACCTCACTTCCTTTGACCTACTGATTGGTCCATAACAATTAATGAAAAAAGTGGATACTACACTAATGATAATAAAGTCTACCATTCAATTAAAGGTTAGAATAAACTCATAAGTGAAGGGGGTCCTCAAGGGATAAGTCATTAGGTTTATTTCTCTATAAACGGTTCACTTCCGGTCATGCGTTCCACCTGCCGCATGGTGGAACGCATGTAATTCGATCCCAACGTTCCACTGTCTGTTATGGTGGTGGACGTGATGTACAGGGCACTAAGTTTATTAAGCCCAGAGAGGTAAAACTCCTGATCTGGGACATCTAAGTGTCCCAGATCGGAGAACAGACCTCTCCTCCCACGGCGCGGACCCGTGCGTTCCATCCATAATAGCGATGGAACGCAACACGTCACTTCCGCGACGTGGACCTGTGCTTTCCATCTACGTCATAGATGGAATGCAGCGCGTCACTTACGGGCTTCACTGTGCGTTCCACCGGTGCAAATGGTGGAGCGTACCATGCATGTTGTGGATGATACCAATATACTCAGTATCAGCTTCACTACAGATAATATGTGTCACAGTGATCCCAACATTCTATAAAGAAACAATGTGGTTCTTTAGACCACATAAAGTTCATACTTAAGCATCCCACATTAAGGGATAGATAGCAATTGGGTATATAATAACCAAGAATAGAACAATGTTTTCTCAATGTCTTTACAAATGCTGGATTAATAACAATTATAAAATATGTAACATACCTGAGTCCTATATGCACAAAATTAGAGTCTTAAATTAAGGAACAGATAACAATTAGGCATATAAACCTACCATTGGCCAAGACTAGGATAATGTTTTCTCAATATCTTTACAGATACTAGATTATTAACAGTTATATAACATACATAGATCCTATATACACAGAATTAAAGTAATAAATTGACATATATGACATATGAGCATTTTTATCAAAGCGTGATAAAATTGTCACATAAAAGCAGCGTTCCATCAGCGTTAATTTATCTTCAGCTGATATTGATTGTGAATTGACGTTTCTTCTCTTCTTGTCACCTACAGGTAATTACAATTGACTACAACCACCAACATATTCTGCTGTACTATATCTGTATATGCAAAGCTAATTCTGATAGGTAATTACAATTGACTACAACCACCAACATATTCTGCTGTACTATATCTGTATATGCAAAGCTAATTCTGATAGGTAATTACAATTGACTACAACCACCAACATATTCTGCTGTACTATATCTGTATATGCAAAGCTAGTTCTGATAGGTAATTACAATTGACTACAACCACCAACATATTCTGCTGTACTATATCTGTATATGCAAAGCTAATTCTGATAGGTAATTACAATTGACTACAACCACCAACATATTCTGCTGTACTATATCTGTATATGCAAAGCTAATTCTGATAGGTAATTACAATTGACTACAAACACCAACAAATTCTGCTGTACTATATCTGTATATGCAAAGCTAATTCTGATAGTTTTGAAGGATATAGACCCAGTTTAATGTTTGTGGAATGCCTGGTTGTTTGTGTAAGGTAATTTATTGCTTGCCATTTGAGGGGGTGGGGTGTGGCTACAGATTTCAATTATTGGTTTCACTTGTAGTTGTCTTCTACTTAAGTTCAATGGTGTAGGCTGTGCAAAGCCGTTTGGCTGTGCATTTAATATCTAAGCGAGCATTTTTATCAAAGCGTGATAAAATTTTCACATAAAAGCAGCGTTCCATCAGCGTTCAATCGAAGTGAAAAAGAAGGAAAACAGAAGCACACCAATCTAACAAAACAAAAGAAAACTGAAGAACTAATAACAATTGTGAGTCACTTCTCAGATCACACACCTCCTGATTGTTCCATCTGCTTAAATAGCACGGAACTACCTTACTTGGACAATTCAAAAACTATCCATTTCACCTACAAATGCTTGTATCTGTATTATTGTAATTTTGTTTTTTGAAGCACAGCTGCACCAATGCAATTTTACCTGCAAACACTTAAAACATCTAAC
This sequence comes from Pseudophryne corroboree, assembly GCF_028390025.1. Classification (NCBI taxonomy): domain Eukaryota; kingdom Metazoa; phylum Chordata; class Amphibia; order Anura; family Myobatrachidae; genus Pseudophryne; species Pseudophryne corroboree. The sequence goes on along the minus strand of NC_086444.1, from coordinate 103,163,579 downwards.
ATAATTACCATCGCTTCTTAAACCTCTCACAATCCTTTCATTTCTTACACTCCAAATACATTTCTACACCCACTTTATCTACGCTTTTGACTAATTTCATACTAAATCTACACCCATTGAGCCTACACTGCTTTTCTCATCTGCATTCTTCTGCTCGGATTCCCTTACAGCCTCCATTCCTACTTTCACTTTCTCTCAACCTATTTACCTACTTAACACTATGTCAAGGCTTTCTTATACTCCCCACATCACTCAGTGTCTACCTAATAATATATCTTTATCCTTCCCCCCTAGTCTCTTACACCTCCTCCTCTCTCCCCTCCTCTGTCTCCCCTCCATCCCTCTGTTTCCTTCCACCTCCTTTCCTGTTACCCCACTTTCATTCACCTCTGCCCCATGGTCCTGCTACCCCACAACTCAGCCCTGCTCCCTCTCTCCCTTCCCTGTCACCTCCCCACACCCCCATTCACATCACACTGACCTCCCTCCCTGCCCACCTCCTGCAGTTTCCCCTCCTAGCTCAGGCACCCGTACCATCACTACTCTCTCATCATCCCTGCCCTCAAAGTTAATCTCACCTCATCGCTACAGCAACCCTGATAATCTCATTCACATCTCTCCCGCAAACTCATACCCCCTACAGCAACCCTGATAATCTCATTCACATCTCTCCCGCAAACTCATACCCCCTATCCTGTGCCCTCTGGAATGCCAGATCTGTTTGTAACAAACTGGTCCCCACTCATGACCTTTTCATTTCCAACTCTCTACACCTACTAGCCATTACTGAAACTTGGATTACGCCCTCTGACACTACTTCTCCAGCTGCTCTCTCTGCTGGGGGCCTCACATTCACACACACACCCCGACCTGGGGGTCGCCATGGGGGTGGTGTTGGGGTCCTTTTACCTTCTAGTTACTCCTACCAACTCATACCACCAGAACCATCCCATACATTCTCTACATTTGAGGTCCATGCCATACGCCTCTTCCAACCAGTACATCTTAAAGTAGCTGTCATTTACCGCCCCCCTGGCACTGCTTCCAAATTCATCGACAACTTTGCTTCCTGGCTTCCTCACTTCCTCTCTTCTGACATTCCCTCCATTATCCTAGGTGATTTCAACATCCCTATTGACATCCCCACACAATCTCCGGCCTCTAAACTCCTTAACCTCACCTCTTCACTTGGCCTCTCCCAGTGGACCTCCTCACCCTCCCATGTGAATGGGAGCTCACTGGATCTGGTCTTCACTCACCGCTGTGATATTTCTGATTTTTCAAACTCCCCATTTCCACTCTCTGACCACCACCTGCTTTCCTTTAACCTATCTCTCTCGACTTCCCATCTCTACCTCCTAAGGCTACCATCACTAAGCGTAACATTGAAGCTATTGACATCACATTCCTTTCCTCCCTGTTTGACTCACTTCTCTCTCCTATTCTCTCTCACTCATGCCCTGAACAAGCCACTTCCACATACAATGCATCCCTTACTTCTGCTCTTGACTCTGTTGCTCCACCAACCACTATTCACCCTCGCAAATTAACACCTCAACCCTGGCACACCAAATGCACCAGATATCTGCAAAAATGCTCACGTACTGCTGAGCGACACTGGAGGAAATCACGCTCTAAGGCAGACTTCCTCCATTTCAAACTTATGCTCTCATCCTTCAGTGCTGCCCTTTCTCTTGCTAAACAGTCATACTTCAAGAACCTCATCTCCTCCCAGTCTTCCAACCCCCGGCGCCTCTTTGCCACTCTCAACTCACTCCTCTGCCCACCTCCACCTCGTCTCCCATCCTCACTCTCTGCTCTTGACTTTGCCACGTACTTCACATCCAAAATTGACTCCATACGTCAGGACATCACATCACAACAGACCATTAGTAACCAGCCTTCTCTCATCCCTTACCAACCCTCCCCATCCCTCGCACCAACTCTGACATCTTTCTCCCATGCATCTGGAGAGGAAGTCATGGCCCTCATTCGTTCCTGTCCCCTCACCACCTCCCCACTTGACCCTACCCCCTCCCGCCTCCTCTGCTACCTCTCTCCTTCTGCTTGTTCCCATCTTTCCCACCTTCTCAGTCTCTCCCTCTCATCAGGCACTGTCCCCTCTGCCTTCAAGCATGCACTCATCTCTCCTATTCTTAAAAAACCTACCCTTGATCCAAACACTCTTTCCAACTACCGACCCATCTCTCTCCTCCCTTTTGCCTCCAAACTCCTTGAGCGTATTATCTACAACCGCCTTACTTCCTTTCTTTCATCACACTCACTGCTTGACCCATTCCAGTCTGGCTTCCGTCCTCTCCATTCCACTGAAACTGCCCTTACAAAAGTATGCAATAACCTCCATGTTGCTAAATCTAAGGGACACTACTCTCTATTTATTCTACTTGATCTCTCTGCTGCTTTTGACACTGTGGACCATCCTCTCCTACTGCAAATCCTTCACTCCATTGGTCTGCGTGACACTGTCCTCTCTTGGCTGTCTTCCTACCTTTATGACCGTTCATTCTCTGTCTCCTCTCATGACTCCACCTCCCCCTCACTTCCACTAACTGTAGGGGTACCCCAAGGTTCTGTCCTTGGTCCTCTTCTCTTCTCTCTCTATACGTCCTCACTAGGTAAGCTCATTAGTTCTTTTGGTTTCCAATATCATATCTATGCTGATGACACTCAAATCTATCTTTCCTCTCCAGACCTCTCCCCTGCTCTCCTCTACTTGTATCTCCAACTGTCTCTCTGCTACCTCTTCTTGGATGTCCCAGCGCTTTCTTAAACTTAACATGTCTAAGACCGAGCTGATCATCTTCCCTCCCTCCCGCATAACCTCACCTCCTACAATCTCATTATCTATTGATGGCACTACTATCTCCTCTAGCCCCCAAGTGCGCTGTCTTGGAGTAATCCTTGACTCCTCCCTCTCCTTTAAACCACACATTCAGCATCTCTCACAAACCTGCCGTTTTCATCTAAAAAATATTTCCAGAATCAGACCCTTTCTGACCCAGGATGCTACTAAGACTCTTATCCACTCACTGGTCATCTCCAGACTGGACTACTGTAATCTCCTCCTGACTGGCATTCCTGACAAATACCTGTCTCCACTCCAATCTATCCTCAATGCTGCTGCCCGGCTCATTTTCCTCACCAAACGCACTACGTCCACCTCTCCTCTCTTACTAGACCTTCATTGGCTCCCCTTCCCTTTCAGAATCCATTTCAAGCTTCTCACACTTGCTTACAAAGCCCTCACCCACTCCTCTCCCATCTACATCTCTGACCTTATCTCCCTTTACACTCCCACACGTCCTCTTCGCTCTGCTAATGCACGCCGACTCTCCTGCCTACGGATTACTTCCTCCCACTCCTACCTCCAAGATTTTTCACATGCTGCACCACTTCATTGGAATTCCCTACCTCTCCCCCTCAGACTCTCCACCTCTCTACAAAACTTCAAACGGGCTCTCAAGACCCACTTCTTCACCAAACCCAGCCAAATCTCATCCTAAACCTCTGTTCCATGCTCTCTATGTACCCCATCTGTCTCATCCCTGTCTGTCTACCCCTCCCCTTTAGAATGTAAGCTCTCACGAGCAGGGCTCTCTTCCCTCATGTGCTTATCCTTTTCTTACTCTAATAATATTCAACTGCACCAAATCCAGCAGTCTTCTGCCACCTGATACTTATTCCAGTGTCATCTGCTGATGTAACTATGTTTATTTACCCTGTACTTGTCCTATATTGTCGTCAACTGTAAGTTGCTGTTTTCCTGCTTGATTATTTGTTTATGTACTCTGTAATTGGGCGCTGTGGAACCCTTGTGGCGCCATATAAATAAAGGATAATAATAATAATAATAATTTTAATAATAATATATCAGGTATCCAGGGATTTCCCATATATCAAGAATTATTCAACATTTAAGGCAGTATTAGAGTGACACACACATATCACATTAACACAGGATGTTATTATAGATTATATATTAAAGGAAGTGAAATTTCTCTTAACAACCTAGGAAGGAGACCATATCGATATTTTCATTGAGACCAATCGGATATAAAGTATTCAATGTATAAATCCAATATGATTCTCGTTTCGCTAATAATAAATCTCTGTCTCCTCCTCTTTTATCAGGTTTAATATGTTCTAATACTGTGAAAGTTAGTCCAGTCACATCTGCTTTATGTACTTCTGCAAAATGTCTAGGCAGACTATGTGACATCATTTTGTTTTTAATATTCCTTAAATGTTCTTGAACTCTAATTTTCAGCTTACGTTTAGTTTTACCCACATAGGAAAGACCACATGGGCAATTCATTTTGTATATGACGTATTCTGTGATACAGGTAACCCGATCTTTTAATACATGGAATCTACCGTTATCCAATTCCAGTTTCACAGTGGCCTTCTGTATATATTTACAACAGATACACTGGGTACAAGGGAAACATCCCCATTTGTTGCCCAGAAAAAGGTCATTTGATTGATTCGAGAGTTTCTCTATTTTAAGACTGCTTGGTGCTATTATGCTTTTTAAATTCCGTGCTTTTTTATAGACCAACCGTGGTTTATCAGGCAATGTGGGGCCTAAAATAGGGTCTTTCTGAAATATGCTCCAATGTTTTGTCATTATTTTCTTTATTTTATTAGCATCCTTACTATACTGGGTAACGAATGGTCTAAAGTGATTCGTGCTACACGAAATAGTAGGAGGTTTTTCTCTTATCAATTCTATCCTTGGTCTTTTAGAGGCTTTCAACCTAGCTTCATTCAAGAAGCTGGCATCATAACCTCTTTCTATGAATCTATTGTACAAAATGAGAGATTGTTCCTGTCACACTCGCGGCGCTGCGGCTGCCGCGCTTACCGCTCTGGGTGCGCTGGGTCTCCCGGCGGTCGCCGCCCTCGGTGGGCTCCGGGTTGTTGCGTCTTGCTGGCGCTGCCTCTGGCGGGTACCCGGGGTATGGGTGCCGCCATTGCGCCTGTCATTCACGGGAGCATGGTGGGCGAGTGACGTCATCAGCCCCTTCCGCCAATTGGGAGAGAGCGGGAAGTTCAAAGGAAGACGCCGTGCAGAGCTCCGGCGCCTGAGTATCGTCTCTTCTATGATCACCAGTGCTAGCAGCGTTCAGTGAGTTCTCTAAACTGAACGTCTCCTGTGTACCAGCATTTGCAGAGTATCTCTCAGTGGAACATTCCTTGTGCTTCCAGCGTTTGCAGAGTATCTCTCAGTGGAACATTCCTTGTGCTTCCAGCGTTTGCAGAGTATCACTCAGTGGAACAATCACTGTGCTACCAGCGTTACAGTGTATCACCTAGTGGAACATTCACTGTGCTACCAGCGTTACAGTGTATCACTCCGTGGAACAATCACTGTGCTACCTGCGTTACAGTGTATCACTCAGTGGAACATTCAATGTGCTACCAGCGTTACAGTGTATCACTCAGTGGGACATTCTTTGAGTTACAGTGTTTCTCTTAGGGGGACACCTCCTGTGTTTCCTGTATTACATGATATCTCCAAGTGGAACGCCTTCCATACTTCCAGAGTTACACTGAATCTTAAATCCTCATTCATTTCTTCAACATCGCTCACAAGCTACTCATTCTTCAAACATCGCTCACAAATTCTTCATTCTTCTGTGTGCTTCACCATCGTTCTCAAATCATCATTCATTTCTTCAGCATCGCTCACAAGTTCTTCATTCTTTTGTGTGCTTCACCATTGTTCTCAAATCCTCATTCATTTCTTCAGCATCGCTCACAAGTTCTTCATTCTTCTGTGTGCTTCACCATCGTTCTCAAATCCTCATTCATTTCTTCAGCATCGCTCACAAGTTCTTAATTCTTCTGTGTGCTGCACCATCGTTCTCAAATCATCATTTAATTCTTCTTCATTATACGCCAGTTACTACGGCTAGTTCTGCATGAGGAAAACCTACATCCGGCCATCCCTGCTCCGGCCCAGCTGTAGTTCCTCTTTCCGATCATCGGAAGAACCCCCGAGTTCTCAACACTCCGAACCCAGGTCAGTGACAGTATACTTAGGCCTCATGGACCTGGGGGATCGGAACCCAGAATCAAGTGCCATCCAAAACTTAGTTTCCCGAGTTCAGAGTCAGGAGGCGGCACAGGGCCAGGTCATGCAGTATCTCCAGGAATTATCTGGCCGGCTGGATCAAATTCAGGCTTTCCTGGCTTCTGTAGTTCCGGCTCCAGTTCCAGTACCCGCTCCAGTGATTGCCACCAGTAATGTTCAATCCTTGTCCGGAACCAGGTCACGCCTTCAGCTTCCCACTCCCTCTCGCTATAATGGGATTCCAAAGAATTGCTGTGGTTTTCACAATCAATGCGAGGTGCATTTTGAACTTCTCTCACACAACTTCCCCACGGATCGGGCCAAAGTGGCATACATTATTTCCTTGCTTGAAGGTTCAGCGTTGGATTGGGTGTCTCCGTTGTGGGAGTGATCTGACCCTTTGGTTTCCAGTTACACCAATTTCATCGCGTCAATCCAAAGGATTTTTGATGAGCCCGGCAGAATGACCGCTGCTTCCTCGGACCTGCTCCGAGTCCGTCAAGGCTCCCGTTCAGTGGGACAGTATGTGATTCACTTCCAGACCATAGCCTCGGAACTACGCTGGAATAATGATGCTCTCCGGGCCGCTTTCTGGAACGGGCTCTCCGACCGTCTAAAAGACGATTTGGTCACTAGGGATCTGCCAGATTCCTTAGAACAGTTGATCTCACTCTGCGTTAAGGTGGATCTCCGCATGCAGGAACGAGGTGGCGAACGTAGTCAGTCAGATCGATCCAGATTCCGGTCTCTCCCGTCTAAGCAAACAGTTACCCCAAGTTCGGATGAACCAATGCAAATCAATCGATCCCGGCTGTCCCCGGAAGAACGACAGCGCCGTCGTGAGGGTAAACTCTGCCTCTACTGTGGAGCCGCGGATCACTTTATCAAATTCTGCAAGTCCCGTCCGGGAAACGGGCAGACCTAGCTTGTTCCGGAGAAGTCGAGTTATGGGTTACATCTAAATCTTCTACGACAGTGGATTGTTTACTCTCCGTGTCTCTATTTTCTGAGTCTATAGCTAAACCTGTTAAAGCCCTGCTGGACTCTGGGGCTGCAGGGAACTTTGTTTCTCTTTCTTGTGTTCAGAGTCTGGGTTTACAGTTACAGTCTGTCAAACGACCCATTACGTTGACCGCCATCAATGGTACCAAAATATCTAATGGTCTTATTACAAGTCGCACAGAGCCAATCAAGCTGCAGGTCGGAGCTCTGCATCAAGAACATCTGGAGTTCCTAGTAATTCCGGAGATGCCTCACGATCTTGTTCTTGGTCTACCTTGGCTTAGAATTCACAATCCTCACGTCGACTGGAAGTCGTCACAAATAGTGTCCTGGAGTTTGTTTTGTCACTCTAATTGTCTCACTCCTGTTTACCCGCTCCGTGCATCTTCCAAGTCGGATGAGGAGCTCATTCCAGAGGCCTATCGGGAGTTCACAGACGTATTTTCAGAACAGGCGGCCGATCAGTTACCACCGCATAGACCCTGGGACTGTCCCATTGTGCTTATCCCGGGGAGAATGCCACCTCGGGGACGCACATATCTCTTATCATTACCCGAGACCCAAGCTATGTCGGACTACATCAAGTCTAATCTGCTGAAAGGATTTATTCGCCCCTCTACCTCCCCGGCTGGAGCAGTTTCTTTTTCGTGAAGAAGAAGGACGGAGGGTTAAGACCATGTATTGATTATCGTGGCTTAAACGATATCACCGTTAAGAACAAATACCCTCTACCGCTAATCACAGAGCTATTTAATAGGGTTCGTGGAGCCCACGTTTTCACTAAGCTCGACTTAAGAGGAGCCTATAATTTGATATGTATCCGACAGGGGGACGAATGGAAGACGGGCTTCAATACCAGGGACGGGCATTACGAGTATCTGGTAATGCCGTTTGGCCTCAGCAATGCCCCTGCCGTTGTTCAGGGATTTGTAAATGAAATCTTCAGAGATATGTTATATCAAAGCGTAGTGGTGTACTTGGATGACATTCTGATATTTTCTAAGAATCTTGCAGAGCACCAAGTACAGGTCAAAGAAGTACTTCTTCGCCTACGAAGGAATCGTCTCTACGGCAAGATTTCCAAATGTGTCTTCGAGGTCCCTTCAATTCCATTCCTCGGATATGTCATCTCAGGTACGGAGCTTCGCATGGATCCGGAGAAACTCACTGCCATTCGGGACTGGACTCAGCCTCTCTCCTTGAAAGCGGTACAAAGATTTCTGGGCTTTGCAAATTACTACCGGAAATTTATAAAGGGATTTTCTACCATTGTTGCACCTATTACTGCCCTAACCAAAAAGGGGTCTGACCCAAGTCACTGGTCTTCAGAAGCTGAAGTAGCATTTGCCCGGTTGAAATCAGCCTTCATGTCTGCTCCGGTACTCCAACAACCAAATTTTTCTAAACCATTCTTCTTGGAAGTCGATGCTTCTTCAGTAGGCATCGGTGCCGTTCTTTCACAGTACTCCACTGATGGGAAGTTACATCCATGTGGTTTCCATTCTCGTAAGTTCTCTCCTGCTGAACGAAACTACACCATTGGAGATCAGGAGCTTTTAGCAATAAAATCTGCCCTAGAAGAATGGAGGTACTTATTAGAAGGTGCTAAACACCTAATTACGATCTATACCGATCACAAGAACTTGTTGTATATCAAGACGGCCCAGTGCTTGAATTCCCGTCAAGCTAGATGGGCGCTCTTTTTCACTCGATTCTCGTTCGTTATTAAGTACCGGGCCGGGACTCTCAACGCTAAGGCTGATGCTCTGTCTCGTTCTTTAACGGCCTCGGATGAGGAGAATTCCTTTGAAAAGAGTTTGATTCTCAGTCCAGTCTCTATTTCAGCAGCTCCCACTACTCTGGGTCCTCCTCCTGGGAGAATGTCTGTACCAGTTGAATTTCGTCCAAAGTTGCTGCAGTGGGCTCATATCTCCAAGTTTTCCGGTCATCCTGGTGTTCAAAAAATGTGTGAATTTCTACGAAGGTCATATTGGTGGGACACCATGAAGAAGGATATACAAGATTATGTCAACTCATGTCCTCAATGTGCTCAGCACAAAACTCTTCGTCTGCCTCCTGCGGGGTTGCTTCGTCCACTGTCCATTCCTAAGAAACCCTGGACCCATATTTCCATGGACTTTGTTACCGAATTACCCCTCTCCAAGGGTTACAATACCATCTGGGTGATTATTGACCGCTTTTCTAAAATGGCACATTTTGTTCCGTTGTCCGGGTTACCAACGGCTCCCAAGTTGGCTTTACTATTTATTCGTGAACACTTCCGCCTGCACGGGTTACCCCGGGAGATAGTCTCTGATCGAGGGGTACAGTTCACTGCTAGATTCTGGAGGGCCCTCTGTTCAGCTTTACAAATAAAACTCAAGTTCTCATCTGCTTACCATCCACAAACCAATGGGCAAACTGAATGCGTCAATCAAGATTTAGAGACTTTTTCCGCTTTTATCTTTCTCCTTCGCAGGACGATTGGGTGGAACTGTTACCCTGGGCCGAGTTTGCCCATAACCATCTGTATCACTCTTCCACTGGTGAGTCTCCATTCTTCATTAATTATGGATTCCATCCACGAGTCCCAGAATTACCCATCTCTCCTTCGGCGGATGTTCCTGCTGCAGCTTCTACTCTCCAGCACTTCAGTCAAATCTGGAGTAAGGTTCATGCTAATCTCAAAAAAATCTCTGGCCGCTACAAATTCTTGGCGGATAGAAAACGGCGAGCAGACCCTCAATACAAAGTTGGTGACAGGGTATGGCTCTCTACCCGCAATCTTCGTTTAAGAGTGCCCGCTATGAAATTTGCTCCGAGGTTCAACGATCCTTACCCTGTTTTGCAAGTCCTGAACCCGGTTGTCTGCAAATTGGGGTTGCCTTCCCACTTTCGGGTACCAAATTCGTTCCATGTTTCTCTTCTTCGTCCCCTCATCTTAAATCGGTTCCATTCAGAGTCTCCTAGGCCGACCTCGGTAGAGACTGAAGCTGGAACAGAATTTGAAATCAAAGCTATTCTTGACTCTCGTTATCTTCACAAGAATTTACAGTATCTGGTAGAATGTAAAGGTTATGGTCCTGAGGAGAGGAGCTGGGTCAAAGCTTCTGAAGTCACTGCTCCACAACTAGTCCGGATCCTTCATTCTAAGCATCCCACGAAACCAGGAAAGTGTCCAGGGGCCACTCCTAGAGGAAGGGGTACTGTCACACTCGCAGCGCTGCGGCTGCCGTGCTTACCGCTCCGAGTGCGCTGGGTCTCCCGGCAGTCGCCGCCCTCGGTGGTTGTTGCATCTTGCTAGCGCTGCCTTCGGTGGGTTCCCGGGGTGTGGGTGCCGCCATTGCGCCTGGTGTTCACGGGAGCGTGGTGGGCAAGTGACATCATCAGCCCCTTCCGCCAATTTGGAGAGAGCGGGAAGTTCAAAGGAAGACACCGTGCAGAGCTCCGGCGCCTGAGTATCGTCTCTTCTATGATCACCAGTGCTAGCAGTGTTCAGTGAGTTCTCTAAACTGAACGTCTCCTGTGTACCAGCGTTTGCAGAGTATCTCTCAGTGGAACATTCCTTGTGCTTCCAGCGTTTGCAGAGTATCTCTCAGTGGAACATTCCTTGTGCTTCCAGTGTTTGCAGAGTATCACTCAGCAGAACATTCCTTGTGCTATCAGCGTTTGCAGAGTATCACTCAGTGGAACAATCACTGTGCTACCAGCGTTACAGTGTATCACCTAGTGGAACATTCACTGTGCTACCAGCGTTACAGTGTATCACTCAGTGGAACAATCACTGTGCTACCTGCGTTACAGTGTATCACTCAGTGGAACATTCACTGTGCTACCAGAGTTACAGTGTATCACTCCGTGGAACATTCACTGTGATACCAGCGTTACAGTGTATCACTCAGTGGGACATTCTGAGTTACAGTGTTTCTCTTAGGGGGACACCTCCTGTGTTTCCTGTATTACATGATATCTCCAAGTGGAACGCCTTCCATACTTCCAGAGTTACACTGAATCTTAAATCCTCATTCATTTCTTCAACATCGCTCACAAGCTTCTCATTCTTCAAACATCGCTTAAAATTCTTCATTCTTCTGTGTGCTTCACCATCGTTCTCAAATCATCATTCATTTCTTCAGCATCGCTCACAAGTTCTTCATTCTTTTGTGTGCTTCACCATCGTTCTCAAATCCTCATTCATTTCTTCAGCATCGCCCACAAGTTCTTCATTCTTCTGTGTGCTTCACCATCGTTCTCAAATTCTCATTCATTTCTTCAGCATCGCTCACAAGTTCTTCATTCTTCTGTGTGCTTCACCATCGTTCTCAAATCATTTCATTCTTCAGCATTATACGCCAGTTACTACGGCTAGTTCTGCATGAGGAAAACCTACATCCGGCCATCCCTGCTCCGGCCCAGCTGTGGTTCCTCTTTCCGATCATCGGAAGAACCCCCGAGTTCTCAACACTCCGAACCCAGGTCAGTGACAGTTCCCAATAGCTATTAATGTCGCTGCACTTTTTTCTGATCCTAACGAATTGGGAGTAAGGTACTCCACTTTTCCAAACTGGATGATGGCAGCTATCATTTGGGATGTAGCTGTTTGCATCTACGGATTTGAAATGGGTCTTAGTAGTTATTCCTCCTAAACTACACCCATTTAATTCCAAATCCAGATACTCTATAGTGGTGGGGTCTGTTTTACAAGTGAACTTCAGATTATATTTGTTCGTATTCAAATGAGCCATGAAGGTTTCAATACTTTTCAGATCCCCCTGCCATATGAATAGCAGATCATCAATATATCTTTTATATAGTCTTATATTGACCTTTTCAAATTCAGTATTGTACACAAATTTATTTTCCCACTCTCCCATCAGTAGGTTGGCATACGATGTGGCAAACTTAGTCCCCATCGCGGTGCCCTGTTCTGTAGGAGGAAGGTACCATTAAATTCAAAAAAATTATGTTCTAAAATAAATCTAATACAGTCAATAATGAATGTGACCTCTAACTGTGTATTCTTTGGGTCTCATTCAAGGACATGCTTAACTGCCTCTATTCCCCTATCATGAGGGATAGAGGAATAGAGTGCTTGTACATCCACCGTTAGCCATCTGTTGTTAGTGGACCAATCATGGTTATCAACGAGTCTCAAAAGACTAGTGGAGTCTTTGAGGTGGGATTTATTAAGCAAGACATATGGCTGTAGCTTTAAATCGATATAATGTGAGAGGTTAGATGTTAAAGAATTTATTCCTGCAATAATTGGGCGTCCCGGTGTGAGTTCTCTATTTTTATGTACCTTGGGTAGTTGGTAGAATATAGGCATAATGGGAAACTTCTTATACAGATAGTCAAACTTATCTTTGCAGATTAAGCTATTGTTCTTAGCGTTATTTAAAAGTTTATACAGTGAGTCCTGGAACTCTACGGTAGGATCTTTAGTAAGTTTGGTATATGTTGATTCATCATCCAATATGTTATATGATTCCTTCAGGTATAATGATCTATCTTGAAAGACCACTGTGCCCCCCTTGTCAGCTGATTTAACTATTATATTTGGGTCCTTCACTAACTTCTTGATGGCATTCTTTTCTAACGGAATGATATTGTTATATTTACTATCATAAGTTTTTATTTTCCTAAAGTCATCTCTAATGGACTCATAAAATATATCAACATGACTCCCAAGGGACTCAACGGGGTAGAACTTAGAAGGGAGAGAGACAAGAGGCTTATCTTTGGGCTCATAAGCTAACTTAGGAACAGGATTTTTTAAGAAGTTAATACAACAAATATCTGGGCGCTGACAATAATTACTATAATGTTAAAAATCACTGATTTGAGGCTGCTGCTTCACCAAGAGGTCACTGCCAACCTCACTAAAATTCCAAAAGATATATACACAATAATGAAGCGCTGTCCAAATCAATGTATATTTAAAACATAAAACATTTATTTAACCAATACATGACAAACATATCACACGGCGTGTGCATGCGTGAGCTATGGAAACAGGAAAGAGAAGGTGGCGCCTGTTTCCTGTTAAATACAGAGCTGTGTAATACACTATTATTCATTCATTCTCTCTGAGGAAGCCGCCGAGTCGCACATGGGCCCTCATTCCGAGTTGTTCGCTCGGTATTTTTCATCGCATCGCAATGAAAATCCGCTTAGTACGCATGCGCAATGTTCGCACTGCGACTGCGCCAAGTAACTTTGCTATGTAGAAAGTAATTTTACTCACGGCTTTTTCATCGCTCCGGCGATCGTAATGTGATTGACAGGAAATGGGTGCTACTGGGCGGAAACACGGCGTTTCAGGGGCGTGTGGCTGAAAACGCTACCGTTTCCGGAAAAAACGCAGGAGTGGCCGGAGAAACGGTGGGAGTGCCTGGGCGAACGCTGGGTGTGTTTGTGACGTCAAACAGGAACGACAAGCACTGAACTGATCGCACAGGCAGAGTAAGTCTGAAGCTACTCTGAAACTGCTAAGTAGTTAGTAATCGCAATATTGCGAATACATCGGTCGCAATTTTAAGAAGCTAAGATTCACTCCCAGTAGGCGGCGGCTTAGCGTGTGTAACTCTGCTAAATTCGCCTTGCGACCGATCAACTCGGAATGAGGGCCATAGGCGGGGAAACGCGTTAGAAGAGTGCTATCCTCGGCTGGGATCAATTGCCTTTCCTAAACAGCACTACAAGCGTGAGGACCGGCTAGGAGTCTAAGGAGTGAGACGTCACCCAGTTTAATCACCATCCAGGTCTGAAGACACGCAGAGTTGCTGCTTAATAAGCGTGGCCACGCTGGACTGTTAAGTATATAACTATTCTACTAAAAGCTGTTGCAGTGGATCTATCGAAGCAAAGGGATTCCTGCACTAATACGCTCTACACTAATAAGTTCCGTGCTTTGAACTTTATTAACCTTCTATCAGCTGAATGAGTTTTTATGCTTTGAACTTTTCTAATGATTTCAAGCCTTCTACTATGGCATGATTAATGGCTACTAACATCTAGTGCACTAAATAAGCTTATTAACCCCGGAGTGGCTATACTATATTATATATGTTTTAAGTGAGATATATATTAGGAAAACACCGGCCGTGTGATATATGGGGATCCGGTCTGAAGATCGACAGTATCTAGGTCGACAATGTTTAGGTTGACCACTATAGGTCGACAGTCACTAGGTCGACATGGATGGAAGGTCGACATGGTTTCTAGGTCGACATGTGGTAGGTCGACAGGTTTAAAGGTCGACATGAGTTTTTCACATTTTTTTTCTTTTTTTGAATTTTTTCATACTTAACGATCCACGTGGACTACGATTGGAACTGTAATCTGTGCCGAGCGAAGCGGTAGCGGAGCGAAGGCACCATGAGAGGGGACGCGGTGCACTAATTTGGGATCCCGGTCACTCTACGAAGAAAACGACACCCAAAAAAAAATCCTCATGTCGACCTTTAGGCCTGTCGAACTAGCACATGTCGACCTAGAAACCCTGTAGACCTTCCATCCATGTCGACCTAGTGACTGTCGACCTATAGTGGTCGACCTAAACATTGTCGACCTAGATACTGTCGATTTGATGAACCACACCCGATATATGTTTGTCATGTATTGGTTAAATAAATGTTTTATGTTTTAAATATACATTGATTTGGACAGCGCTTCATTATTGTGTATATATCTTTTGGAATTTTAGTGAGGTTGGCAGTGACCTCTTTTTGAAGCAGCAGCCTCAAATCAGTGATTTTTAACATTATAGTAATTATTGTCAGCGCCCAGATATTTGTTGTATTATTTTCTTGTTGTTTTTTTACTGTCTTCTGGGCAGCAGACAACTATACCGCTGATATGCCTTTATTACAATGTGTTACTGAAAGGTTAGAAAGGAGGAGTGGCTATCTAACGGGTAAAGAAATTGGTCCAGGTATGATTAAAGAATCCATAGGGGAGCAGAATGGAATGCATCAATTATTTAATAAATTGGAACATTTATGCATTCTAGAAACTAAGCATTGGTGGGATCAGATCACTGCAAAAATACCTGGACAATAATCTCATACCGAGAGGATTACGCATTTTAAAAAGCGCCACCTTCAATGATGATGAAAAATTTGTAAATGAGTGGAACTCACTTTTAGATAATTGTTCTAATAATTTAATGAGGCTTTTAATTAGATTTAGGGAGGAAAAGGTTAATGTGATTAAAGAGGAGATAGACAAAGTTCAGGAAAAATTAAGCAATTTTGCAGGTGATGTGGGTTTCAAGGAAAGAGATTCTAAGGTTAACAAAAAAGTAGAGGAGTTTGAATTATCCTTGATAGAAAAGAAAGATGCCAAAATGAATAGAGACAAAGGTGATTACACAAAAGGTACTGTAAGGACATATAATAGGATCAATAGAGACCAACAATAAAAAACACCTAAAAAATTCCCATATCGTCATAATGGAGATAAATGGGGGAGAACATCTAATTACAATATGTATTCACCCATGAAATATAACACTAAAAGGGAACGTGTTAATTTCGCACATAAAAATAGGTATGATGTGTTAGATGTAGAGGAGGACTTAAGGGATAGTCTGGTTACACCTAATTGGAGGAAACAAGGATCATTTAGACCTAGGTGGAGTAGTGGTAATGAAAACGCAGGATATTCCCCAAGACATACTGATTTTTTAGAGCAAAGACCCAGGATGCCAAAGAATATGGGCATAAGAAGCGAAGCCACAAAAAGAAGAAGAGAACAGAATATAGAGCATGTAGATGGGGAAGGAGGAAACAGAGGAAAAAAATGTTCATCTCAATTAGAACCCAAAGGTATATTTAATCTATCTTCTAAGGAATTAACCAAGGATGAGCTCAAACTTATGTCCAAAGGATTACATTTTGCGCCGGCCTGTAAACCAAACATCTTCACATTGTTTGTAGATCTTAATAAATATGTTAGGACATTGAGTAGGAAACGTTACTTTGCCTCCAAATATTTAGATAGAGTAGAGAGCAATGATAAACCCATCATTCTAGATGAAAATGATACAATTGCATTGTCCATTTTAGAAACATTAGATACAGGACATGACTCTGATATAATTGGTACATCATTTGAAAAAGTATATGATATAAATCCCGGAAAATAATTTAGGCGAAAATCTGATTTCTAGTCTACCCACTACAACACAGGGGTCCCTATATAGAAAGTTTTTATAAAAAAAACTTTGGAAGATTTAAGGGTCATGTGTAGTAAAGCGGATAAAAATAGAATAAAAGATAATTTGACCTTTAATGAGAGAATGGCGATGAGGGATTTATGTAGAAACCAAGAGTTGATCATTAAATCTGCAGATAAGGGGGGAGGGTTGGTAGTTCAAAATCTAAGTGACTATTTAATAGAAGCGAAAAGACAATTAACGAATACTGACATTTATAAAAATCTGGGGGGTAACCCCAGAGTTATTTCAATCAAAACCGAAAACCATGCTGCGAAAGGGTTTGGCGGAGGGAGCTATATCCAAGGAGACTTATAATTTTTTATTGACTACACACCCTGTCACACCCACGTATTATCATTTACCAAAAATACATAAGTCATTTATGCATTCTAGAAACTAAGCATTGGTGGGATCAGATCACTGCAAAAATACCTGGACAATAATCTCATACCGAGAGGATTACGCATTTTAAAAAGCGCCACCTTCAATGATGGTGAAAAATTTGTAAATGAGTGGAACTCACTTTTAGATAATTGTTCTAATAATTTAATGAGGCTTTTAATTAGATTTAGGGAGGAAAAGGTTAATGTGATTAAAGAGGAGATAGACAAAGTTCAGGAAAAATTAAGCAATTTTGCAGGTGATGTGGGTTTCAAGGAAAGAGATTCTAAGGTTAACAAAAAAGTAGAGGAGTTTGAATTATCCTTGATAGAAAAGAAAGATGCCAAAATGAATAGAGACAAAGGTGATTACACAAAAGGTACTGTAAGGACATATAATAGGATCAATAGAGACCAACAATTAAAAACACCTAAAAAATTCCCATATCGTCATAATGGAGATAAATGGGGGAGAACATCTAATTACAATATGTATTCACCCATGAAATATAACACTAAAAGGGAACGTGTTAATTTCGCACATAAAAATAGGTATGATGTGTTAGATGTAGAGGAGGACTTAAGGGATAGTCTGGTTACACCTAATTGGAGGAAACAAGGATCATTTAGACCTAGGTGGAGTAGTGGTAATGAAAACGCAGGATATTCCCCAAGACATACTGATTTTTTAGAGCAAAGACCCAGGATGCCAAAGAATATGGGCATAAGAAGCGAAGCCACAAAAAGAAGAAGAGAACAGAATATAGAGCATGTAGATGGGGAAGGAGGAAACAGAGGAAAAAATGTTCATCTCAATTAGAACCCAAAGGTATATTTAATCTATCTTCTAAGGAATTAACCAAGGATGAGCTCAAACTTATGTCCAAAGGATTACATTTTGCGCCGGCCTGTAAACCAAACATCTTCACATTGTTTGTAGATCTTAATAAATATGTTAGGACATTGAGTAGGAAACGTTACTTTGCCTCCAAATATTTAGATAGAGTAGAGAGCAATGATAAACCCATCATTCTAGATGAAAATGATACAATTGCATTGTCCATTTTAGAAACATTAGATACAGGACATGACTCTGATATAATTGGTACATCATTTGAAAAAGTATATGATATAAATCCCGGAAAATAATTTAGGCGAAAATCTGATTTCTAGTCTACCCACTACAACACAGGGGTCCCTATATAGAAAGTTTTTATAAAAAAACTTTGGAAGATTTAAGGGTCATGTGTAGTAAAGCGGATAAAAATAGAATAAAAGATAATTTGACCTTTAATGAGAGAATGGCGATGAGGGATTTATGTAGAAACCAAGAGTTGATCATTAAATCTGCAGATAAGGGGGGAGGGTTGGTAGTTCAAAATCTAAGTGACTATTTAATAGAAGCGAAAAGACAATTAACGAATACTGACATTTATAAAAATCTGGGGGGTAACCCCAGAGTTATTTCAATCAAAACCGAAAACCATGCTGCGAAAGGGTTTGGCGGAGGGAGCTATATCCAAGAAGACTTATAATTTTTTATTGACTACACACTCTGTCACACCCACGTATTATCATTTACCAAAAATACATAAGTCACTTATTGCACCCCCTGGGAGACCTATTATTTCGGGAGTGGGTTCTTTAACTAATAATTTATCACATTATGTTGATTCATTTCTACAAAGTCATGTGAAAGATTTAAAATCTTATATAAAAGATACGACACATTTTCTGAATTTGATTAATGGTCTAAGGTGGAAGGATGGGTACTGTATGGTTACTTGTGACGTAGAGTCACTTTATTCCAACATCCCACAAGATCAAGGCATACAGGTTATTGATCTATATCTATCAAAGGATGATTCAATGACCAATGACCTTCGTGACTTTATATTGAAATCAATCAAATTTATATTACATCACAATTACTTTATATTTGATTCACGTTATTATTTACAGACACTGGGTACATCGATGGGAACCAGGTTCGCACCGAGTTTCGCGAACCTATACATGGGCAGTTTTGAGGACCAACATGTGTGGGGGAGCGCGCTCGGGACGGGCCTGGTTCTCTATTGTAATTTTATAGATGACTTATTTTTTGTTTTGGGATCACACTAAAGCACCTCTTACACCTTTTCTAAATAGTCTTAATAATAATCACTATGGACTCACTTTCACTAGTAATTATAATTTCACTAATATTACTTATTTGGATATAGCTCTCTCCGTTGAAAATAATACATTGGTTACAGAAACCTATGTTAAGGAGGTAGATCAGCATGGGTTTTTAAATTATCAGAGTAATCATCTGAGGAAATGGCGGGATAATATCCCGAAGGGACAGTTTATTCGCATGAAACGGAATTGTTCGTCAGAATCAGGCTTTGAGAGACAAGCACAGAGATTATATATGTCCTTTATAGAGCAGGGCTACCCTGGAGAGGTGATAGATAGAGCTTATAAGGAAGTGCAGGGAATGAAAAGAGAACCCATGCTCATGAGGTCTAAAAATATAAATAAAGGACAGTTAGGGGATAGAGAAATTGATAGGTCATTGAATTTTATAACCCAATACAATTCACATGCTCTAGAAATTAAAAATATTATAAGAAAGAATAGTCAACTCTTAGTGCTAGATAATTATATTGGGGATCTTATCGTACCAGAGAAAGGAGTAACGTTTCGAAAAGCAGGAAATATTAAAGGTAAACTAGCCCCTAGCCATTACAAAAAGACAAGTATAAATAATGAGAACAAAGGGGAAAATTGGTTATCTATAAAGCGACCTATGGGTTTCCACAGATGTGGGAAAGATAGATGTGAGACTTGTAAGTTTACCGAAAAAAAGTCTACTATTGTAAGATCATTTGTTACGAATGAATGTCATAGTATCAAGGATTTTATCAATTGTAGCTCCAATTACGTGATATATGTATTAACTTGTGGTCTGTGATCTTTTAAGTCTATCCATAAATACAGGCATAGTATACTGCAGCGAGTTAGGGGTAACTATCAGAATAAAATAAAATTAATCAAAAAGTACCCTTATCTCACGCTGTAATTCAATTTAGGCAGCACCGCATGAAAGAATCTCCCTGCTAGTAGGAGATGAACATAGGTTATAGATACAATATTCAGAGGGTGCTCAACAATTAGCTAAACGTATTAGAAACCAGCGTGATCAGAAAGAACGATGATTTTAATAAAACAATAAATTAAAATCATACAATTGTTCAATATTTTATAAGTACATTATTTGTTTGTACAGAAAGAAAGCACTTCATAAATATTTTCATAAATCCAACGCGTTTCGGCCGTTATGGACTTCATCAGGGGTACGGGTCGTAGGTGGTGGTGTAAAATGGAGGAAAATGAGAGAGAACAAAGAGCAGAAGAAGAGAACATCAGTTGGTATCATACAACGCATTTCTTCACGTTTCAATTAGACAATTCTTTTTAACAGCAATGGAGAAACATTTAAGGAATATTAAAAACAAAAAGATGTCACATAGTCTGCCTAGACATTTTGCAGAAGTACATAAAGCAGATGTGACTGGACTAACTTTCACAGTATTAGAACATATTAAACCTGATAAAAGAGGAGGAGACAGAGATTTATTATTAGCGAAACGAGAATCATATTGGATTTATACATTGAATACTTTATATCCGATTGGTCTCAATGAAAATATCGATATGGTCTCCTTCCTAGGTTGTTAAGAGAAATTTCACTTCCTTTAATATATAATCTATAATAACATCCTGTGTTAATGTGATATGTGTGTGTTACTCTAATACTGCCTTAAATGTTGAATAATTCTTGATATATGGGAAATCCCTGGATACCTGATATATGTCAATTTATGACTTTAATTCTGTGTATATAGGATCTATGTATGTTATATAACTGTTAATAATCTAGTATCTGTAAAGATATTAAGAAAACATTATCCTAGTCTTGGCCAATGGTAGGTTTATATACCTAATTGTTATCTGTTCCTTAATTTAAGACTCTAATTTTGTGCATATAGGACTCAGGTATGTTACACATTTTATAATTGTTATTAATCCAGCATTTGTAAAGACATTGAGAAAACATTGTTCTATTCTTGGTTATTATATACCCAATTGCTATCTATCCCTTAATGTGGGATGCTTAATTACGAACTTTATGTGGTCTAAAGAACCACATTGTTTCTTTATAGAGTGTTGGGATCACTGTGACACATATTATCTGTAGTGAAGCCGATACTGAGTATATTGGTATCATCCACAACATGCGTGGTACGCTCCACCATTTGCACCAGTGGAACGCACAGTGAAGCCCATAAGTGACGCGCTGCGTTCCATCTATGATGTAGATGGAACGCACAGGACCACGCCGCGGAAGTGACGTGTTGCGTTCCATCGCTATTATGGATGGAACGCACGGGTCCGCGCCGCGGGAGGAGAGGTCTGTTCTCCGATCTGGGACACTTAGATGTCCCAGATCAGGAGTTTTACCTCTCTGGGCTTAATAAACTTAGCGTCCTGTACATCACGTCCACCACCATAACAGACAGTGGAACGTTGGGACGGAATTACATGCGTTCCACCATGCGGCAGGTGGAACGCATGACCGGAAGTGAACCGTTTATATAGAAATAAACCTAATGACTTATCCCTTGAGGACCCCCTTCACTTATGAGTTTATTCAAACCTTTAATTGAATGGTAGACTTTATTATCATTAGTGTAGTATCCACTTTTTTCATTAATTGTTATGGACCAATCAGTAGGTCAAAGGAAGTGAGGTAACACCTATATGGGTATAAATAGACTAGATCCTCACTCTCCAGTTCACTTGACATTCAGGAGAGGAGGTAGCCACACAGGTCCAGAACTCTGCATTGTAAGTAATTACTATTGACTCTCAATCATAATATATTTCATCCTTTTTAATTAATGTAAACTTTACTTAATTAATTCCTTTTTTTAGTTGGATATTCCCTATTCCTCTGGACTCTTGGTTCAGAATAACTGATTTTATTAAAAGTAATTTGTCATTACATCTTCTGATATAGTCCAAATTTGGAACATCTGCTCATTCAGTTTTAATTTATTTAGATATTTTCCGGTATTTCCTTAATCATGGAAGACAATTCATAATTCGTTATTGTCATTCCTAGAATTGAGATGTGAGTATAATGATATACAATAACATATGGTTAAAATAGAAATAAAATAGATCTTTATATAGATATATCAATTTTATTTAGATACCTTCATTATATCTAAAAAGACTATCTGATTTCCAACAAGAGAAGTCTTTCAAAACTAATGTGAGTGATAAATCTAACTACCTAGTATATTTTGTTTAGGTCTAAATTAGACTGTAAATTGAATAAGATCTAATTTCCTTCTAGAATTGCCCACTACACAATATCCTAATCCTCAGTGAGAAGTTCATATGGTTGTAGGGGATCATCTTAATTATACCCATAGTAAGTTATTACCTTTACCATCTCGACAGAACTATAATCATTATTACGATCATAGAGAATACCTCTTTTTTCTCAATGTCTCATTTTTAAATGTCCTGTAGAAGGTTGGAGAGTCTCTCCTTTTTTCAAATGATTGTTATCTTATGAACTGTAGTAGTTTATCATCTTTTAGATCCCATTTGCTCAACAATAGAATTAATTTTTATGTTTCTCCATTGCTGTTAAAAAGAATTGTCTAATTGAAACGTTAAGAAATGCGTTGTATGATACCAACTGATGTTCTCTTCTTCTGCTCTTTGTTCTCTCTCATTTTCCTCCATTTTACACCACCAGCTATGACCCGTACCCCTGACGAAGTCCATAACGGCCGAAACGCGTTGGGTTTTATGAAAATATTTATGAAGTGCTTTGTTTCTGTACAAACAAATAATGTAATTATAAAATATTGTACAATTGTATGATTTTAATTTATTGTTTTATTAAAATCATCGTTCTTTCGGATCATGCTGGTTTCTAATACGTTGAGCGCCCTCTGAATATTGTATCTATAACCTATGTTCATCTCCTACTAGCAGGGAGATTCTTTCATGAGGTGCTGCCTAAATTGAATTACAGCACAATATAAGGGTACTTTTTGATTCATATATATATATATATATATATATAAATATATACATACATATATATATATATATATATATATATATATTTCTATAGTATTAGGCTGAAGATGGGGGACTCTGAAGATAAATATTGATATTCAGGTTGGAGCCAGATAGAACAAGGAGAGTGAGATACTAAAACCATATAAAACAACGCACCAGGTAGATATATTGCATGAACAATTTGGTTTATTAACAACCATTAAGTTACTGTACATTTCAGATCTATGAGACCCTTTGTCATATAAAAACATTGATATCTGATAGATCCAAAATGTAGCTTAATTGTTGCAAATAAACAAAGTGTTCATGCAGTCGGTGTCGAGAGAGGTTGGGAGAGGGTACAAATTACCCGGGTCTATGTCTGATGGAGGGGCCCAGTGAGGGTCCAGTAGGTCCCAGGACCCCTCCCCCTTACCTGGCAGCAGCAGCTCTTTTCCTCAGACCAGCACACACTGCTGTGTGTACTGGGCTGCAGTGTGGCCATGGAGGCAGAGGCGGAACTACCGCCAGTGCAACCAGTGTGTTGCACTGGGGCCCGCCTCTGTCCAGGGGCCCAAAGCATGTAATGAGTCAAACTGACTCATTACATGCCGCTGTGTGCTGCGGGCAACCGCTGCCCGCAGCACACAGCTGCCCGGACAGAGAGGAGAGAAGCAGCGGTACTGGGAAGAAGGAGGAGGGAGCCGCAGCAGCGCTTTGTTACTGGTTGAGGCGCTGCTGCTGCTGTCCCTCTGCTTCACTATAGGCTGTCTTCCGAGAACAGCCTATAGTGAAGCAGAGGGACAGCAGCAGCAGTGCCTCCACCAATAACACAGCACTGCTGCGGCTCCCTCCTCCACCTCCCTCCTCCTCCTTCTCTCCTGCCCGGGAATCGTGACCAGAAGCTGCACCGAGGAGCCTGAGCCAGCAGAGAGGGTAAGTATAATTCTCCTTTCTTTCTTTCTTTCTTTCTTTCTTTCTTTCTTTCTTTCTTTCTTTCTTTCTTTCTTTCTTTCTTTCTTTCTTTCTTTCTTTCTTTCTTTCTTTCTTTCTTTCTTTCTTTCTTGGGACTGTCTGCCGTAATGTGTAAAAAGGGGGAATCTGTCTGCCGCAATGTGTAAAAATGGGGAATCTGCCTGCCGCAATGTGTAAAAATGGGGAATCTGCTTGCCACAATGTGTAAAAATGGGGAATCTGCTTGCCGCAATGTGTAAAAATGGTGAATCTGCCTGCCGCAATGTGTAAAAAGAGGGAATCTGCTGCCGCAATGTGTAAAAAGGGGGAATCTGCTTGCCGCAATGTGTAAAAAGGGGGAATCTGCCTGATGTAATGTGTAAAAAGTGGGAATCTGCCTGATGTAATGTGTAAAAAGGGGGAATCTATCTGCCGTAGTGTGTAAAAAGGGGGAATCTGCTTGACGCAATGTGTATAAAGGGGGAATCTGCTTGCCGCAATGTGTAAAAAGGGTGAATCTGCCTGATGTAATGTGTAAAATGGGGAATCTGCTTGCCGCAACGTGTAAAAATGGGGAATCTGCTTGCCGCAATGTTAAAAAGGGGGAATCTGCCTGCCGTAATGTGTAAAAAGTGGGAATCTGCCTGATGTAATGTGTAAAAAGGGGGAATCTGTCTGCCGTAATGTGTAAAAAGGGGGAATCTTTGCCGCAATGTGTAAAAAGGGGGAATCTGCCTGACGTGATGTGTAAAAAGGGGGAATATGCCTGCCGCAATGTGTAAAAAGGGGGAATCTGCCTGCCGTAACATGTAAAAAGGGGGACGCTGTCTGCCGTAATGTGTAACAAGGGCACGCTGTCTGCCGTAATGTGTAAAAAGGGGACTCTGTCTGCCGCTATGTTTAACAAGGGCACGCTGTCTGCCGTTATGTGTAAAAAATGTACGCTGTCTGCCGCTATGTGTAACAAGAGCACGCTGTCTGCCGTTATGTGTAAAAAGGGGACCCTGTCTGCCGTTATGTGTAAAAAGTGCACGCTGTCTGCCGTTATGTGTAAAAAGGGGGACGCTGTCTGCCGTAATGTGTAAAAAGGGGACGCTGTCTGCCGTAATGTGTAAAAAGAGGTATCTGTCCGCCGTAAGGTGTAAAAGGGTCTCTACCTGGTGTAGTGGTGCTACTGTGCGGCGTAATTTGAATAATGGAGACTACTGTGCTCCGTTTTATGAATTGGTATTATTTTGTGGCCACACCCCTTCCCCACGAAGCCACGCCACTATGTATTTTTGCGCGCGCCTACGGCGCACACACTGCCCCTGTTTTCCGATGCCGTTTCTTGCACACAGTGCTAAAATGTCTAGTTATGGCACTGTTGCTAGGTATCCATTTCTCTGGCCCTGAGCAGGTCCCCCTCACCAGATCCTCTCCAGGGGTGAGGGGGTGGACTTGGATGGGATGGGGGGGGCAAAGCATTTTGTCGCACCTGGGCCCACCGCTCGCTAGTTCCGCCACTGCATGGAGGTGCTTAAAATACATGACCACACCTCCTGTGATTAGGCCACACCTCTTGAAAAGTACCTGGGCCCAGCTCTCGACTGCCCTGCATGCAGTATATTTACCTGGATTGCTGTTTTTATGGTTCCAAGATACACTATGTGGACAAAAGTGATTGGACACCTACACAACCGAAAAGTTGCGCTCCCGCAGCAGACACATGTTTGTGAAGGTATATAACGGGTAGAGGGGCTCTGATTAGATCATTTGCTAACGAAATGGCTTGCTGGAAGGAGTTTACCGAGTTTGGAAAGGGGATCATCGCAGGCTGCTCAATCGGTGGTACGAGTGTGAGAAGAATTGCGGATGTTAGAAAGATCCCTAAAGCCACTATGTCTTTTGGCATTAATGCGTGGAAGAAGAACGGTCATTTCAGGAATGTACCTCGCCCTGGAAGACCGCCTGAAGCTACAGCCCAGGGACCGGAGAGTATTAACCAGGGAGCTGCAAAGGAACAGGGGTCATCCCATGCATACTACTGCACACAAGTTCCAAATGCCCAATAATGTGTCGATTTCGACAAGTACACTTCGCATAGAGGCCCATGCACTTGTATATTAGGGGCAAGCAGCTGATCATAGACCTCTAATCGCAAAGAAGAATGCAGTCCATCACTTATGATGGTGTAAAGAGCGCAAAAACTGGACAGTGGAACAATGGTGGAGAGTGTTGTGGAGTGACGAATCACGGTTTACACCTTTCAGATCAGATGGATGTGTTTGGCGGTTGCCAGGAGAACATCTGATGCCACAGTGTACAGTACCTACAGTAAAGCATGGAGGTGGTGGGGTTATACTGTGGGGCTGCTTTAGCTGGTTTGGCATGGGTCCACTAGCTGTGATGCATTGTCACATTAACTTTGAGAAGTACAGAGATGTTCACGATAACTCTGTGCTCCCTACATTTTGGCAGTTCTACAGAAACAGCAACTGTTTTTATCAGGACGACAGTGCCACATGTCAAGTGTCCAGGGTGAAGCCGGACTGTTATACAGAGAATTCAGTAACGCAGAAGGACAGGACAGCTTAGAGTCCAGACCTTAGCCCCACTGAGAAGCACTGGGATGAATTTGAGCGACAGGTGCGTTCTAGGCTGACTCGACAATCTTCAGTGTCACAGTTGGTCACTGTACTTAAGGTGGAATGGCAAAACATTACTGCTGGTGTCATCCAGGGACTTGTGGACAGTTTGTCAAGAAGGGTGTCTGAAGTAATTACTGCACGTGGTGGACCTATAAAGTACTGACGTCAATAAAATCTATTTCCTATCGGCAGTGCTTAAAGTGGTCCTAGAGAGGTGGTAGAACCCCCATCCCCCTCACAGGCACAGCACGCATTGCAAAAAAGGGCGTGGTATCAAAAAGAAAGGTGGGTGTTTACCCAATAGTATCCCCAATTCAAATTACGCCGCAGAGTAGCACAATCTTATTCACATCACACCATATAGTAGTGTCTCTTATTCATGTTATAATACACATTAGTGCCTCTTATACACAAAGCCCAGAGACGTCATGATGTCTCTCCCGTAGGACCGCTCAGCCGCACACAGCTTGAGCCGGAAACCGGAGCTCAGGAGTGAGTTCCTGTCTCCGGCTGCCGCTGAGGGGAAGGAGCTGGGGGCCCGCTGGTAACAATCTCAGCGGCCGCCCGTCATCTCCCCGCGGCACTGGGGTCACATTCTGGGTTAGGTGAGTCGGAGGAGGTGGAACTGGATCCATCTCCAAATGGAACTGATGGAACACAGTTCCGCCCTGTTCCGGGTCACTTTAACCTCTGCCCGTCGCTGTCCAATCACTTTTGTCTACTTAGTGTGGATAGATAATGATATTAAAGTTATTTGTTTATATTCATATACAATACAAGCTGGAAGAGAATATTAAATGAGAATGTTGTCTATTAAGAACCATTAATCCGTAAAATTGATGCTGGGCTTTGCACATCACGTTTACTTGTTTGGAACTGTGACACTGAAGACACATTGCTACTATTTGTCACTTAACCTTACATGAGTGGATCTCACAAACCAGTGCTGTTGCTTTTCAGGAAAAAGTTGCTCTGCAAGCTTGAATGAGTTACTGTATCCTTTCACAAGTACCTGAAGATGTAATATGACCGTTTTTTCCAATTTTAAAATCGGTGTCAGTTTTCGCTTCAAAAACAAATGTGATTTACAGTATCAGTATCAGCTATCTAATAGTTCATTCGGGAGATCATTATTAGGGCTCAATCCAATTACTTGCAATTTAATTGTGGGTGCACGTAAGTGTGGCTACATGCCGTGAATCTGTGGTGAGAAAAGGCTGTGAAAGGGGGTGAGTTACTTTCAATACAATTGCCGACATTTACATGCCATCGCAACAGCAACTTGCTCTCCCTTGAGTGCAGGGGCAAGTTCATTGGTTTAAGCCCCTTAATGTAGATCGAAATCTAAAGAGAAAACCAAACATTTAAATAAACTTTAGTACAAGTTAGTCTGACTCCTGAGAGGTCACATAGTGTTAAAAGTCACAACTAAATAAAGCAAACTTACAAGTCCTGAAAAAAAAAAAGTTATTCTCAAGAGTGTTAAGATAAACAAGCTTGAGCTGAAATGGAAAAGCGAGCAGTAGCATTTAAATTTTGGACATAAAAGTCAAATCAGTTTACATTGCGGATAAATGACGACTTTTTGAAGTCCTAATAAATTTTTTTGGCAAAAATAAAATACAGTGTACACATTTCTAATCTTCTTTGTAAATGATACACTGCTTTCCAAGCTGAAGTGCATTTCCAAAGGAAAAAAAGCAGATATTCTGCTAAAATGGCCATGTGAAACTCTGCAAATGATGTAACATTGACCATGTCATGATTTTGTTGTTACAGTTTTAGGCTTTTAAATTGTCTTGTTCTGAAGTTTGTTTTTTTCCCAAGCGGATTTATTATAAAATTAATAATTGCAGGAAGGTCAATGGGTGTTTAAAGGGAAAAAAATGGAACATTACATGTGGGAAGCGAAAACAAATTGTGTTCTTGGTGCCTACTTCAGAGAGCGTTGGTATCGGGATCCCGGCGTCTGGATGTTGGCTGCCAAAATACTGACAGCGGCATCCCGATGATTAAAATACCGACGCTGGCTAATTTAGACAGCTAAGCCTGATCCCTAACCCCCTAACCTTAACCCACCTTTACAGCAGCCAAAACCTACCCCCCCCATCCCCACACCCCACAGCCAAACCCTAACCATCCCAAGTGGTGCCTAACCCTCCCTCCCCGCAGCCTTACCCTAACCCTCACCCCCACCCCCCGCAGCCTTACCCCTCCCCCCCCCCACAGCCTAACCATAGCTTGCACCTGCAGCCTAAACCTAACACACACACACCTGCGTGCGGCTTACCTCTTTAGGGGCCCGTGCACGCATCGGCTTTCTGAGTAGCGTCGGGATTGCTGAAATCTAGTAAAATGATTATTGTACATTTGTTTAAAACAACCCAATATATTTCAGTACAGCATTTCTTATAGCATGAATATACCATCCTTTACAACAGTGCTGTATTTTAAGTACAGGACTGTATTTTCTTCTCATGGTAACAGGGACGTGCAGAGGCAGAGCCACCCTGTCATACTCCTGAGATTTTTTATAAAAATGATTAGAATAATACAAAGAAGATATTTATAACATAAACATCTTTGTTTATTGTAATCCTTTTTATAGGATAATATTATAGGAACTGCAGGGAGATGAGGCAGCAGCAGCTCTGCCTCGGTTCTACAGTCAGACACTGCTTTGCTGGGGCACACCATGGACAGTAACGCTACACAGAAAGGGCACTAATAGAGGCATGCCTCTCAATGTGGGGGAGGGCCTTGTGCACTGATGGACACTGTATGTGTCATGTGACCAGGAAGTGCACTGTAGTCAGAGCTCAGTCAGCAGCAGCAAGAGAACACACAGGGATGCAGGTAGGAGTCTGAGTGGACACTCTAGCTTAGGGGAACATGTACTAAGCAGTGATAAAAGTGGAGAAGTGAGCCAGTGCAGAAGTGGCTCATGGCAACCAATCAGCATTGACGTAACATTTAGAATTTGCATACCATAAACGTATACAGAGCAGCTGATTGGTTGCCATGGGTCACTTATCCTATGGCTCACTTCTCCACTTTTATCACTGCTTAGTACATGTCCCTCTTAGTGTAGTGAGGGGAGAGTTACAGTGAGTACAGGATGAGACAGCCTCCCAGCATTCAGACCCATCCCTTTGTCTGTCTCCCCAGCTATTCACCTCTCCGCACGTCACTGAATGGTAATTATTTAGGGGCCCCCTTTCGCATGTGGGCACCAGGCAATCCTATGGGAACTGAACGGCCGAGCTGATTGGCCAGGCTAAGCCATTATAAGTTAAAGATGTCTATGGCTACAATAGCTGCCTATGTAGAAAGTGGGACACATGGGAGACTTTGGTATATTGCACATCTGCACAAGAACTAAAAGGTTAATTGTAGTGTGAATTTGCACTTTCTAATGCACTTTTTTTTATACAAACGGTTACCTACAGTATTAGATTATTGAGGATTTAATTAAGGATAGCCCATTTTATCACATCCGTTTAATTAATAGAGGTCCTCAGGCCATATTGTACCTATAATCGGTAATGGGTGTATGGCACACATAGGCACCTGAATCCAGGGGGTTCCCGAACAGCACACTGTGCACCTGGTTCATTACCTTCTGCCCATCTGCTGCACCAGCGCCATTTCTTTCTCAGGGGGAGGATGCCTATAGACACCTGCACACGAGCCCCCTCCAGTCATAATCGCTCCTGACCTCAGGCCTATTTTCTTCCAGTATAGCAGAACTATGACTGTTCCCTACAGGTCTCCAATAAAGATTCTACAAGGTGTGCAGATTGTATGGTATGCTTGGGTCCTTCAGTGAAGAGTGTCATGTTCTGCCCACCCTGCACCCAGAGCTGGGTCTCACTTGGGTGTATCTATAATGGGTGCTGGCACACAGCCCCCTGGTCCATGGGTACGCACACCGCACACCAGGGACGTGCGGTGAGCTAAATGGCTCAGGAGGCACTGGCTAGCACCAGAGCCAGATTTACATGCAATATATGAGCCAAAGTGTACATGTGGGCATTATACACAGGTGCAGCAGTATATACATCTGGGCATTATACACAGGTGCAGCAGTATAAACTCCTGAAAATTTGGTGAGTTTTGATCAGAGATGTGCGGAAAAGATAGGCAGGGGTGTACTGCCTCACCTGCCATAGACTTTTTACTCCAGAGTTTTGGCTATAAAAATTATTAGAATAATGCAAAGAAGGTATTTCTAACAATTTCTTTGTATTTTTCATATGCTTTATATAGTAAAAACTCTGGCACAAACGTTAGTATGACAGGAAAGGCTCTGCCTCACCTTCCTCACCCCACCGCACGTCACTGCCGCACACCTTGTGCCCGTTCACAATACTTGCCCTTTCACAATTTGTTTTATATAGTAATATAGTATATGTTATTTTTACTTTAGTTATATTCAGTTATATGGGCATCACTGCTGGTTATTATTCTACCGTTTATGTAAGTTACATTGGATGGGAAAAAGTACACTTGATACGGGGAGTACACATCTGCTGCAATTCTACTCAACAGTGTTCAGGACATGCTCGGTTGATGCAGTGTAATGTGGGACTCTATACTGAAACAGGGTTTCTCATATTTTGGGGTACTGAGCCTTGGAGAGTGGTAAAGTGGAGAGAGACACAGTACCAGCCAATTAGCTCCTAGCTGCCATGTTACAGGCTGTGTTTGAAAAACTACAGGAGCTGGTTGGTACTTTATCTCTCTACACTTTATCTCTTTCCAAGGCCTAGTAGATCTGCCCCAAAATGTTTTAAAGTGCTTTATTTTAGACTATTCCATTGGTAAGAGTCCATTTCCTTGTTTTTATGTCTATTTTAAGCTCATCTCCTGTTTCTCTTCACAGTAAATTCTCCTGTGACATTCTTCCAACATCAGCCGTAATCTGTACCAAACTCTGCTGCTTATCACTGAATCTGAAGCCATCTGGAATTTATCAGCTGGGTCCGTAACCCTTCTGACCCCCAAAAAAGCCGTCCTTGGGTTTCATCTAGAACCAGAGCAGAGAGGTTGTGACTTCTGTCTGATGACAAAATAATTTTGTTCCAAGGATCTCACGATCATGAGGAGAGACTTCTAAAGTAGGACTATGTGCTCTGAAACCAGTGTGATAAGTGTAGAGGGGGTGTTCTGTATTTTGTATGTTCCCTTGATTGCAGTAAGAGCTCTAGGGGGTCATTCCAACCCAATCGCACGCTGCACTTCCTCGCAGCCGTGCAATTGGGTAGGAACTGCGCATACGCGGCGGCCGCATTGCGCAGTCACGTCATTGCCCGGCAACGGCCGTGCCGGGCAGCGACACCGCGAACGAAGAAAGCGGTCGCATCGGTGACCGCAAGAAGATTGACAGGAGGAAGGCGGATCCGGGTGGCAACTCACCGTTTTCGGGGAGTGGTGAGTCCAACGCAGGCGTGTCCAGGCGTTTGGAGGGCGGATGTCAGACGTCAATTCCGGGACCTGCATCGCTGGATCGATTACACAGGGTAAGTAACTCCTACCCTGGTCTTCTTTTACAGGAAACTTTTTTTTGCATAGCAGGGCTGCACAAGCGTTCGCAGCCCTGCTATGCAGACATACACTCCCCCATAGGCGGCGTCTAGTTGATCGCACGGGCAGCAAAAAGTTGCTACGTGCAATCAACTTGGAATGACACCCCTAGTTACTTAAAAAAAAGGTTCATAAGTTGCTTAGTGCATGCTGCCATGTTTCTATGGAAGTCCAGTCAACATCCCTAAATATTGACATTTATCTGTAAATCAACTGCCCTGTTAACACCAATGTATGCTATGACAGTTTTCAAAAACCATATTTGGATATTCTACCCATTATAATCTCCTTGATGTAGTGAAGAGGTATTTGAGGGATGGGAGGGGTGGTCATCCCTCTGTTATGACCTATTATTACTATTGGCAGGGCTGATGAAATTAACTTCTTGGCCACCCTTAGTTTGTGGCTTAAGTAACTATGCTGTGCACACAGCTTAGGAAAGGCCTGGCCTTGTGGACCCACTATAAGTTATTGGTCTGCCCAGACACTTTACAACATCTATAATCCTGTGCACATGGCTTCATATACCCGTGCCATAATAAAATAACCACTGATGGGCCCCATGGGTCTAGGTATTTTGGACCTTCTGTTGCCTGGATGAATACAGTCATTTTGCACTGCTAGCAGCTCCCGGCAGCTCCTGGCTAGAGAGGGCAGGGCATATTTGCTCTTATGGGCATGAAAAAAATAAGAATTTACTCACCGGTAATTCTATTTCTCGTAGTCCGTAGTGGATGCTGGGAACTCCATAAGGACCATGGGGAATAGCGAGCTCCGAAGGAGGCTGGGCACTCTAGAAAGATTTATGACTACCTGGTGTGCACTGGCTCCTCCCACTATGACCCTCCTCCAAGCCTCAGTTAGGACACTGTGCCCGGACGAGCTGACATAATAAGGAAGGATTTTGAATCCCGGGTAAGACTCTTACCAGCCACACCAATCACACCGTACAACTCGTGATACTATATCCAGTTTGACAGTATGAAAAACAACTGAGCCTCTCAACAGATGGCTCAACAATAACCCTTTAGTTAACAATAACTATTTACAAGTATTGCAGACAATCCGCACTTGGGATGGGCGCCCAGCATCCACTACGGACTACGAGAAATAGAATTACCGGTGAGTAAATTCTTATTTTCTCTGACGTCCTAGTGGATGCTGGGAACTCCGTAAGGACCATGGGGATTATACCAAAGCTCCCAAACGGGCGGGAGAGTGCGGATGACTCTGTAGCACCGAATGAGAGAACTCCAGGTCCTCCTCAGCCAGGGTATCAAATTTGTAGAATTTTGCAAACGTGTTTGCCCCTGACCAAGTAGCTGCTCTGCAAAGTTGTAAAGCCGAGACCCCTCGGGCAGCCGCCCAAGATGAGCCCACCTTCCTTGTGGAATGGGCATTTACAGATTTTGGCTGTGGTATGCCTGCCACAGAATGTGCAAGCTGAATTGTACTACAAATCCAGCGAGCAATAGACTGCTTAGAAGCAGGAGCACCCAGCTTGTTGGGTGCATACAGGATAAACAGCGAGTCAGATTTTCTGACTCCAGCCGTCCTGGAAACATATATTTTCAGGCCCCTGACAACGTCTAGCAACTTGGAGTCCTCCAATTCACTAGTAGCCGCCGGCACCACAATAGGCTGGTTCAGGTGAAATGCTGACACCACTTAGGGAGAAATTGGGGACGAGTCCTCAACTCTGCCCTATCCATATGGAAAATCAGATAAGGGCTTTTACATGATAAAGCCGCCAATTCTGACACTCGCCTGGCTGAAGCCAAGGCTAATAACATGACCACTTTCCACGTGAGATATTTCAGATCCACGGTTTTTAGTGGCTCAAACCAATGTGATTTTAAGAAACTCAACATCACGTTGAGATCCCAAGGTGCCACAGGAGGCACAAATGGGGGCTGAATATGCAGCACTCCTTTCACAAATGTCTGAACTTCAGGTACTGAAGCTAGTTCTTTTTGAAAAAAAATCGACAGAGCCGAGATCTGTACTTTAATGGAGCCTAGTTTTAGGCCCATATCCACTCCTGCTTGCAGGAAATGCAGAAATCGACCTAGTTGAAATTCCTCTGTTGGGGCCTTATTGGCCTCGCACCATGCAACATATTTCCGCCATATGGGGTGATAATGCGTTGCCGTAACATCTTTCCTGGCCTTAATAAGCGTAGGAATGACTTCTTCCGGAATACCCTTTTCCTTTAGGATCCGGTGTTCAACCGCCATGCCGTCAAACGCAGCCGCGGTAAGTCTTGGAACAGACAGGGCCCCTGCTGTAACAGGTCCTGTCTGAGCGGTAGAGGCCACGGGTCCTCTGAGAGCATCTCTTGAAGTTCCGGGTACCACGCTCG
This sequence comes from Pseudophryne corroboree, assembly GCF_028390025.1. Classification (NCBI taxonomy): domain Eukaryota; kingdom Metazoa; phylum Chordata; class Amphibia; order Anura; family Myobatrachidae; genus Pseudophryne; species Pseudophryne corroboree. The sequence goes on along the minus strand of NC_086444.1, from coordinate 103,129,213 downwards.
TCTTGGCCAATCCGGAACCACGAGAATTGTGTTTACTCCTTGCTTTCTTATTATTCTCAATACCTTTGGAATGAGAGGCAGAGGAGGGAACACATAAACCGACTGGTACACCCACGGTGTCACTAGAGCGTCCACAGCTATCGCCTGAGGGTCCCTTGACCTGGCGCAATATCTTTTTAACTTTTTGTTGAGACGGGACGCCATCATGTCTACCTGTGGTTTTTCCCAACGGTTTACCAGCATCTGGAAGACTTCTGGGTGAAGTTCCCACTCTCCCGGGTGGAGGTCGTGTCTGCTGAGGAAGTCTGCTTCCCAGTTGTCCACTCCCGGAATGAACACTGCTGACAGTGCTAGTACATGATTCTCCGCCCATCGGAGAATTCTTGTGGCTTCTGCCATCGCCATCCTGCTTCTTGTTCCGCCCTGTCGATTTACATGGGCGACTGCCGTGATGTTGTCTGACTGGATCAGCACCGGCTGGTGTAGGAGCAGGGATCTTGCTTGACTTAGGGCATTGTAGATGGCCCTTAGTTCCAGAATATTTATGTGAAGGGAAGTCTCCTGACTCGACCATAGTCCTTGGAAGTTTCTTCCCTGTATGACTGCCCCCTAGCCTCGAAGGCTGGCATCCGTGGTCACCAGGACCCAGTCCTGTATGCCGAACCTGCGGCCCTCTAGAAGATGGGCACTCTGCAGCCACCACAGTAGAGACACCCTGGTTCTTGGAGACAGGGTTATTAAGCGATGCATCTGAAGATGCGATCCGGACCACTGGTCCAACAGGTCCCACTGAAAGATTCTGGCATGGAACCTGCCGAAGGGAATTGCTTCGTAAGAAGCCACCATCTTTCCCAGGACCCGTGTGCAGCGATGCACTGATACCTGTTTTGGTTTCAGGAGGTCTCTGACTAGAGATGACAACTCCCTGGCTTTCTCCTCCGGGAGAAACACTTTCTTCTGGACTGTATCCAGAATCATACCCAGGAACAGTAGCCGTGTCGTCGGAACCAGCTGTGACTTTGGGATATTCAGAATCCAGCCGTGCTGGTGCAGCACCTCCTGAGATAGTGCTACTCCCACCAACAACTGTTCCTTGGACCTCGCTTTTATTAGGAGATCGTCCAAGTACGGGATAATTAAAACTCCCTTTTTATGTACGTGTTCAAGGATTTTAAATTTAAAATGGGTCTCACCGAACCGTCCGGTTTCGGTACCACAAATAGTGTGGAATAATAACCCCGGCCTTGTTGAAGTAGGGGTACCTTGATTATCACCTGCTGGGAATACAGCTTGTGAATTGCCGCTAGCACCGCCTCCCTTTCTGAGGGAGCAATCGGCAAGGCAGATTTTAGGAACCGGTGGGGTGGGGACGCCTCGAATTCCAGTTTGTACCCCTGAGATACTATTTGCAGGATCCAGGGATCCACCTGTGAGCGAGCCCACTGATCGCTGAAATTCTTGAGGCGACCCCCCACCGTACCTGGCTCCGCCTGTGGAGCCCCACCGTCATGCGGCGGACTTGGAAGAAGAAGCGGGGGAGGACTTTTGCTCCTGGGAACCTGCTGTTTGTTGCAGCCTTTTTCCCCTACCTCTGCCTCTGGACAGAAAGGACCCGCCTTTTCCACGCCTGTTTTTCTGGGTCCGAAAGGACTGAACCTGATAAAACGGCGCCTTCTTAGGCTGTGAGGGGACATGGGGTAAAAATGCTGACTTCCCAGACGTTGCTGTGGAAACTAGGTCCGAGAGACCATCCCCAAATAATTCCTCACCCTTATATGGCAACACTTCCATGTGCTTTTTAGAATCTGCATCTCCTGTCCACTGGCGAGTCCATAAGCCTCTCCTAGCAGAAATGGACAATGCACTTACTTTAGATGCCAGTCGGCAGATTTCCCTCTGTGCATCTCTCATATATAAGACTGAGTCTTTTATATGGTCTATGGTTAACAGGATCGTGTCTCTGTCTAATGTGTCAATATTTTCTGACAGTTTATCTGACCACGCAGCGGCAGCACTGCACATCCAAGCTGACGCAATAGCTGGCCTGAGTATAATGCCTGAGTGTGTATATACAGACTTCAGGATCGCCTCCTGCTTTCTATCAGCAGGTTCCTTGAGGGCGGCCGTATCCGGAGACGGTAGTGCCACCTTTTTAGACAAACGTGTGAGCGCTTTATCCACCCTGGGGGGTGTTTCCCAACGTGACCTATCCTCTGGCGGGAAAGGGAACGCCATTAGTACCTTCTTAGGAATTACCAATTTTTTATCAGGGAAAGCCCACACACTTCATTTAATTCATCTGATGGGGGAAAAACTACGGGTAGTTTTTTCTCCCCAAACATAATACCCTTTTTAGTGGTACCTGTAGTTATATCAGAAATATGTAACACCTCTTTCATTGCCTCAATCATGCAGTGAATGGCCTTAGTGGGCATCAGGTTAGACTCATCGTCGTCGACACTGGTGTCAGTATCAGTGTCGACATCTGGGTCTGCTTGTGGTAGCGGGCGTTTTAGAGCCCCTGACGACCCATGCGACGCCTGGGCAGGCACGAGCTGAGAAGTCGGCTGTCCCACATTTGGCATGTCGTCAATTTTCTTATGTAAGGAGTCTATACGTGCACTCATTACTTTCCATAAGCTCATCCACTCAGGTGTCTGCCCCGCGGGGGGTGACATCCCTTCTAAAGGCATCTGCTCCGCCTCCACATCATTATCCTCATCAAACATGTCGACACAGCCGTACCGACACACCGCACACACACAAGGAATGCTCCGAATGAGGACAGGACCCACAAAAGCCCTTTGGGGGGACAGAGTGAGAGTATGCCAGCACACACCAGAGCGCTAAATAATGCAGGGACTAACTGAGTTATGTCCCCTATAGCTGCTTTTTCTATATATTATATACTGCGCCTAAATTTAGTGCCCCCCCTCTCTGTTTTTACCCTGTTCTGTAGTGTAGACTGCAGGGGAGAGCCAGGGAGCTTCCTTCCAGCGGATCTGTGAAGGAGAAATGGCGCCAGTGTGCTGTGAGAGATAGCTCCGCCCCTTTTCCGCGGACTATTCTCCCGCTTTTTTCCATATTCTGGCAGGGGTATTTTCCACATATATAGCCTCTGGAACTATATATTGTGGAATTTTTGCCAGCCAAGGTGTTATTATTGCTTCTCAGGGCGCCCCCCCCCCCAGCGACCTGCACCCTCAGTGACCGGAGTATGAAGTGTGTATGAGGAGCAATGGCGCACAGCTGCAGTGCTGTGCGCTACCTTAGTGAAGACTGATGTCTTCTGCCGCCGTTTTTCCGGACCTCTTCTTGCTTCTGGCTCTGTAAGGGGGACGGCGGCGCGGCTCCAGGACCGAACACCAAGGACTGGGCCTGCGGTCGATTCCTCTGGAGCTAATGGTGTCCAGTAGCCTAAGAAGCCCAATCCGGCTGCAAGCAGGCGAGTTCGCTTCTTCTCCCCTTAGTCCCTCGCTGCAGTGAGCCTGTTGCCAGCAGGTCTCACTGAAAATAAAAAACCTAAATCTATACTTTCTTTCTAAGGGCTCAGGAGAGCCCCTAGTGTGCATTCAACCTCGGACGGGCACAAAATCTAACTGAGGCTTGGAGGAGGGTCATAGTGGGAGGAGCCAGTGCACACCAGGTAGTCATAAATCTTTCTAGAGTGCCCAGCCTCCTTCGGAGCCCGCTATTCCCCATGGTCCTTACGGAGTTCCCAGCATCCACTAGAACGTCAGAGAAATAGGGGGCAATTGTCTAAAAGAAAGTAACCACTTACACACCTGTACCTGTTTCAAATATTCAGAGCAAAGCATTTTTGTTATCATATAATGGTACATGCTGTCAGTATATACAACACTGGGGGTCATTCCGACCTAAATTTAGCACAGCTACGATCACTTACACTGACATGCGGGAGGACGCCCAGCACAGGACTAGTCTCCCCGCACTCGCACAAGTACAAAAGCATCGCTCAGCGGCGATGCTTTTTTACTTGAAGAGTAACTCCCGGCCAGCGCAGCTCCTGCGGCTAGCCGGGAGTTACTCGTCGCTGCCCTGGGTCGCAGCGGCTGCATGTGACATCACGCAGCTGCTGCGGCCCGCCCTCCGCACGCATGCCTACGTTGGCCGGTCTGCACCCACAAAATGGCGGCCATGTGCCGCCCCCTCCCGCCCAGCGACCGCCTCTGCCTGTCAATCAGGCAGAGGCGATCGCTGGGCAACGACAGCTGTCGGCTGTCAGCCATGTGCCGGCGCACTACGGCGCCGGCTCATGCGCAGTTCTAAACTGCAGCGAGCGATCAGGTCAGAATGACCCCCACTGTGCCATCCGGAGAGAGAACAACATGGCAGCTCCCAGTTAGCAAAGAAGAATAATGTAGAAATATGCTTTGTATTAATGTTGTATATACTGTCTGAATATATTTCTTTTACTTAAAATTTATAAAAGGGTATATTTTTTATTTTATTTTAGGTTCATATTAATAAATACTTGCACAACCTGAAAACAGAAGATGGGAAATTACATGCAGATGTGTCCTCATAAACATTTAACTTTTATATGGCGCATAACACCCAGCATACCACGTACATGTTCCTCAGTTTTGCTTCTTTTTCCATCATAGTTGGTGAATAGAAGCGTAATTGCGGTTGCAAAGCGGCTATTGTACGCACATCGGTCGATGTTTTGTTACTGCACATGCGTCTGAGCAGCAGTGCGCACGCGAGTGAATTGCGATTGTTGTCACACCAAGGGATAGGTTGCAAAGTGAGTGACAGGAAGACAGAATTTGGGGGTGGTAGCGGGGAGTGGTTGGGTAAACTCAGGCGTGTCATGGCCGTTCAGACGGCAGTTTTTGGGCATACATAAATTAGTAGCTGCATTCTTATTCGCTACTGGGGAGCCCTCTGCGCCTCGGGAGAGTAGCTCAGCCTGCGCGTCTACAGAGGCACTCACACTCTGTGACATGACCCAATTTGCGATGATGGTGCCGATGTATCAGCAATTATATGCCATCAGACAGAAATGATGCTACAGCAGTGGCCATCCCTATGCTCAGGTTAGCGTCTGCCCATATTAGCATATGATCGCACTCAGTGGTGGCTCTAGAGGTGGGGCTGCAGCCAGGGGCGCTTCTAGAGAGGAGGTATGCAGTTAGGAATTTTACTTACGGCATTACGAGGTTTTTTCTTCGTTCTGGTGATCGTAATGTGATTGACAGGAAGTGGGTGTTTCTGGGCGGAAACTGGCCGTTTTATGGGTGTGTGTGAAAAAAACGCTGCCGTTTCTGGGTAAAACGCGGGAGTGGCTGAAGAAACGGGGGAGTGTCTGGGCGAACGCTGGGAGTGTTTGTGACGTCAAACCAGGAACGAAACTGACTGAACTGATCGCAGTTGCCGAGTAAGTCTGGAGCTACTCAGAAACTGCTAAGAAGTGTCTATTCGCAATTCTGCTAATCTTTCGTTCGCAATTTTACTATGCTAAGATTCACTCCCAGTAGGCGGCGGCTTAGCGTGTGCAAAGCTGCTAAAAGCAGCTTGCGAGCGAACAACTCGGAATGAGGGCCAGTGTTAGATGTTTATAGCAGCTGGGATGCTTATATTTTGATCGTAGGATGCTTGCTGTTACTAACACCATGTCTTCTTATCTAATCATTTCTCTAGCAGCATGTCATAGAATGTAATAATGTCACAAACGATTTTTTTTTATTATTTTTTTTTGTCACAGTAACTTAAAAACCCTGCTACACTCTGTGGAGAAGGCAACAAATATGTACAGAATGGTAACAAAAATGCATCAAAAATATCTCCCAGTATCTTAGCTATAAGATTGCTTAATTAATTAAATCAGGGAGCTAATTTATCTGAATGCAGCAACTGCCAACAACAATGGCTTCCACTATACTAGAGCTCTGTAAGGCACTTTTACTTCATTTCAAAGGTGTTAAATCCTCAACTGACTCTTTGCTACAAGTCACTAATGGCCTCATTCAGCTTCAGACGCAGATGGCGGAAAACTGCAAACTGGCAATTTTCAGCTGTCTGCGCATGCACTGCAGCCGCATAGCGCATGTGCAGACTTTCAGATTGCAAACACATCCCGGAAGGATGCGATTGCAACTTGATTGACAGTGGCTGCCGTTGGGGGGCAGTGATGCGGCATTAGGGAGGAGTGGTTGGGACAACGCAGGTGTGTCTGGACCATTTTAGTGGCGGTTGTATGTGACGTCACGCTGCGGGAGCAAACATGACACTGGTGCGTCTAAATACGCAGCCATGCTGTGCATGCAGGGGGGCTACCGGTAATCCCAGCAGCTGTGATGCCTGAGTTGCGTTCGCAATTTTAAATGTGATCGCAGCGCTGGCCGGCGCTTCTCATGCTGGGCGGCCTTGCTCTGTGCTGAGCGGCATGAGATTTTTTCAGTAGTAGATTTTGCTATTTAGCAGAATCTGCTACTCAGAGCCGACCCTAGGCATATGCAAACTAGGCAAATGCCCAGGGCATTTGGTATACCTAGCGGCACAATCAGGTTCTGCTGATTAAAATTATATGCGGCATGCCTATATTCTGTGTGTGACTGTGGCTGTATCTGTATACGAAATGCTACTTTACAATGTATTCCTGGAATTAACTGTAATGTAGTATTTCATATGCAGATACAGCCGCAGTCACACACAGAATATAAGCATGCCGCATATCATTTTAATCAACAGAAGCTGCTTGTGCATCCTAGCTATATAGTAATGCAAATAAGACGCATTTTCATTTAAAAAAAAGGTGCCCAATATTATCAGAGCTGCCAGCTGACTCGTGCCTGGCATCTCCTGCTGCATTACGTATTGAGGAAAGATGTATGAGGACACATGTGTATCCAAGCAGAGGCAGAGGTCACAGTGTTAGCAGTGATGTGAGTGCTGTGTGCGGGTGGGTTGGTTGTGCAGTAGTGTTTAGCATATGTGTAAGGGGCATTATGTGTGTCATGTATAAATGCATTAATAATGTGGAGCATATGTGTAAGGGACATTATGTGTATAAGGGCATTAATAAAGGTTGGCATAATCTGTAAAGCACATTATGTTTATAAGGGTGTAGTATGGCTGACCGGTCAGCTCACCGATGCTGGGATCCCGACAGCATACCGACGCCGGGATCCCGACGGGGAGGGGCGAGTGCAGCAATCCCCTTGCGGGCTCGCTGCGCTCGCCACGCTGCGCTGCGCTCGCCAAGGGTTCTATTCCCACTCTATGGGTGTCGTGGACACCCACGAGTGGAAATAGTCCCTGTTGGTCGGCATGCCGACCATCGGGATACTGAGGGGTCGGGATTGTGGAGGAGGTCATGTGACTGTCGGTCTACCGACCGTTGGTCACATGAATACCACCCGTTTATAAGGACATTAATAATGTGTCATATGTGTAAGGGGCATTATGTGTGTCATTATGTGTATAAGGGCATTAATAAAGTTTGGCATAATGTGTAAGGTGCATTATGTTTATAAGGACGTTAATAATGTGTGTCATATGTGTAAGGGGCATTACTGTGTGGTATTATGCGTATAAATACATTACTGTGTGGCATTATGTGTATAAGGTGCTCTACTGTGTGGCGTAACGTGTAGAAAGGGCACTACTGTGTGGTCTAATGTGAATAAAGAGCAATATGGTGTGGTGTAATGTGAATAAGGAGCAATTCAGTGTGATGTAATGTGAATAAGGGGCACTAATGTGAGGAGTAATGTTTATAAGGTAAAGTGGTACTACTGTGTGATGTAACGTGAATTAGGGACACTGGAGCTGATGTATTAAGCATGGAGAAGGGATAAAGAAGTGATAAACGTAAGGTGGTAACGCACCAGCCAATCATTACAGATTTGAAAAATGACAGGAGCTAACTGGATGGTGCGTTATCACCTTTATCACTGCTTTATCACTTCCTTATCCCTTCTCCAGGCTAAATACATCTGCCCCAATATTGCATGATAAAATGTGAATAAAGTTGCACTACTGTGTGGCGTAATTTAAATTGAGGGTACTGTTGTGTGGCCATTCCCCTTTCTAGCAAGAACACACCCCTTTTTGGGCTGTGCACCGAATGTTTGCACTCTTCCTATTTAAAATATAGCAGTTAGGAACAACCGAAATGAGGACTGCTATGGGTGAGGGGTGATGGTGCTGGGAGAGAGGTGCAGGGTCAGAGGTGGAACTAGCGGTGGTGCTAGGGGGCACCAGCCAAAATCTTGCCTAGGGCATCATATTGGTTAGGGCCGTCTCTGCTGCTACTGAAGCTGAGTGAGAGCCAATGCTCCTTGCAAAAAGAAAACTCACACATGTACAAAAACAGTTTGCTTTGCAACAGTAACAAATTTAGATGTGTTTTAACAAAAAAACGATTGATTTAGACATAAGTTTGCATACGTATAAATGTGCAGCTTTATATGCTCCCTCAGTAAACTTCACAAACTAATAACCCTTTCACATCGCAAAAATAACCCGGTATCGACCCGGCATATTGCCGGGTCGACACGGGTCAGTGTGCGATGTGAAAGGGGCCTTGGAGAATTCCTCGGTCGCTTGACCTGGTAATTCAACCCGGGTAATAAGAAGGGTTATTCCCAGGTTGAATACCGGGTGAGGCACAGTGTGAATGGGTTGCCGGGTCAATGCGACCCGGTATCCATTCACAGTATAGGTAGTGGCAGTGCGGAGATGAGCTCATCTCCCAATGCCGTCCCTCCACCCCCGTTGCCGGCTCCGCCCCCCGCCACTATGGCAATCGATCTGGCATATTGCCGGGTCAGAAAGCCAGCAGTGGCAGCGCAGAGTCTCCAATGCCGGATCCCTCCCGGGAAGGACCCGTTTCCAGTTCTCGGGTGGGATCCGGCATTGGAGATGTGAAAGGGGTATAAGACAACCCACTTCATTTGAGTGTTGCTGCAAGGGTTCCACCTCAATTCTTTATTCGTTATTAGCCGCATCACCTCTATGTTTAAGGAACCATTTGGGCGGATGGGTAGCTGTCATCTATCAATACCAACATAAAGGAAAACTCCTTTAAAGTATATTAACAATGATACATAGTCCCTGAGAGGGTACATCCTATTTTTACGGGTTGCCTACTTCCCCACCCATCCTTTACCATTACTATTCTCTTTCCTACTATATTTTACTTATTATGTCTTATTACTAGAGATGTGCACCGGAAATTTTTCGGGTTTTGTGTTTTGGTTTTGGATTCGGTTCCGCGGCCGTGTTTTGGATTCGGACGCGTTTTGGCAAAACCTACCTGAAAATTTTTTGTCGGATTCGGGTGTGTTTTGGATTCGTTTTTTTTTTTTAAACCCTCAAAAACAGCTTAAATCATAGAATTTGGGGGTCATTTTGATACCATAGTATTATTAACCTCAATAACCATAATTTCCACTCATTTCCAGTCTATTCTGAACACCTCACACCTCACAATATTATTTTTAGTCCTAAAATTTGCACCGAGGTCGCTGGATGACTAAGTTAAGCGACCCAAGTGGCCGGCACAAACACCTGGCCCATCTAGGAGTGGCACTGCAGTGTCAGACAGGATGGCACTTAAAAAAATAGTCCCCAAAAAGCACATGATGCAAAGAAAAAAAAGAGGTGCACCAAGGTCTCTGGATGGCTAAGCTAAGCGACCCAAGTGGCCGGCACAAACACCTGGCCCATCTAGGAGTGGCACTGCAGTGTCAGACAGGATGGCACTTTAAAAAAATAGTCCCCAAACAGCACGAAGCAAAGAAAAAAAAGAGGTGCACCAAGGTCGCTGGATGGCTAAGCTAAGCGACCCAAGTGGCCGACACAAACACCTGGCCCATCTAGGAGTGGCACTGCAGTGTCAGACAGGATGGCACTTAAAAAAATAGTCCCCAAACAGCACATGATGCAGAGATAAATAAAAAAAAAAGAGGTGCAAGATGGAATTGTCCTTGGGCCCTCCCAACCACCCTTATGTTGTATAAACAGGACATGCACACTTTAACAAACCCATCATTTCAGTGACATGGCCTGCATGACTATTGGCGTTCCTGTCTAAGGAGGAAATTGACACTGAGGTAGTTGGTGGTGTGGTTTGCAGGAGCTTGGGTACAAGAGGAAGGGATTTAGTTGTCAGTGGACTGCTTCCGTTGTCACCCAAAGTTTTTGAACTTGTCAATGACTTCTGATGAATGCGCTCCAGGTGACGTATAAGGGAGGATGTTCCTAGGTGGTTAACATCCTTACCCCTACTTATTACAGCTTGACAAAGGCAACACACGGCTTGACACCTGTTGTCCGCATTTCTGTTAAAATAATTCCACACCGAAGAGGTGATTTTTTTTTGTATTTTGACAAGGCATGTCAATGGCCATATTCATCCCACGGACAACAGGTATCTCCCCGGGTGCCTGACTTAAACAAACCACCTCACCATCAGAATCCTCCTTGTCAATTTCCTCCTCAGCGCCAGCAACACCCATATCCTCATCCTGGTGTACTTCAACAGTGACATCTTCAATTTGACTATCAGGAACTGGACTGCGGGTGCTCCTTCCAGCACTTGCAGGGGGCGTGCAAATGGTGGAAGGCGCCACCTCTTCCTGTCCAGTGTTGGGAAGGTCAGGCATCACAACCGACACAATTGGACTCTCCTTGGTGATTTGTGATTTAGAAGAACGTACAGTGCTTTGCTGTGCTTTTGCCAGTTTAAGTCTTTTCATTTGTCTAGCGGGAGGATGAGTGCTTCCATCCTCATGTGAAACTGAACCACTAGCCATGAACATAGGACAGGGCCTCAGTCGTTCCTTGCCACTCCGTGTCGTAAATGGCATATTGGCAAGTTTACGCTTCTCATCAGACGCTTTTAATTTTGATTTTTGGGTCATTTTACTGAACTTTTGTTTTTTGGATTTTACATGCTCTCTACTATGACATTGGGCATCGGCCTTGGCAGGCGACGTTGATGGCATTTCATCGTTTCGGCCATGACTAGTGGCAGCAGCTTCAGCACGAGGTGGAAGTGGATCTTGATCTTTCCCTATTTTACCCTCCACATTTTTGTTCTCCATCTTTTAATGTGTGGAATTATATGCCAGTAATATATCAATAGCAATGGCCTACTGTACCGTACTGCTATATATATACTGGTGGTCAGCAAAATTCTGCACTGTCCTCCTACTATATACTGCGCACAACTACAATGCAGCACAGATATGGATAGTATATTTGATGACACAGAGGTAGAGCAATGGACTACTGTACCGTACTGCTATATATATACTGGTGGTCAGCAAAATTCTGCACTGCCCTCCTACTATATACTGCGCACAACTACAATGCAGCACAGATATGGATAGTATACTTGACGACACAGAGGTAGAGCAATGGACTACTGTACCGTACTGTTATATATATACTGGTGGTCAGCAAAATTCTGCACTGTCCTCCTTCTATGTACTGCGCACAACTACAATGCAGCACAGATATGAATAGTATACTTGACGACACAGAGGTAGAGCAATGGCCTACTGTACCGTACTGCTATATATATACTGATGGTCTGTAAAATTCTGCACTGCCCTCCTACTATATACTGCGCACAACTACAATGCAGCACAGATATGGATAGTATACTTGACGACACAGAGGTAGGGCAATGGACTACTGTACCGTACTGCTATATATATACTGGTGGTCAGCAAAATTCTGCACTGTCCTCCTACTATATACTGCGCAGAACTACAATGCAGCACAGATATGGATAGTATACTTGACGACACAGAGGTAGAGCAATGGACTACTGTACCGTACTGCTATATATATACTGGTGGTCAGCAAAATTCTGCACTGCCCTCCTACTATATACAGCGCACAACTACAATGCAGCACAGATATGGATAGTATACTTGAAGACACAGAGGTAGAGCAATGGACTACTTTACCGTACTGCTATATATATACTGGTGGTCAGCAAAATTCTGCACTGTCCTCCTACTATTTACTGCGCACAACTACAATGCAGCACAGATATGGCTAGTATACTTGACGACACAGAGGTAGAGCAATGGACTACTGTACTGTACTGCTATATATATACTGGTGGTCAGCAAAATTCTGCACTGTCCTCCTACTATATACTGCGCACAACTACAATGCAGCACAGATATGGAGCGTTTTCAGGCAGAGAACGTAGATATTTGCAAGCACACTGAGCACAGATATTTGCAGCACACTGAGCACAGATATTTGCAGCACACTGAACACAGAAACTGAGAGAACGCAGCCACGTCCTCTCGCTCTCATCTCCAATGCACAAGTGAAAATGGCGGCGACGCGCGGCTCTTTATATGCAATACGAATCTCGCGAGAATATGACAGCGGGATGATGACGTTCGGGCGCGTTCGTGTTAACCGAGCAAGGAGGGAAGATCTGAGGCTGCCTTGGAACCGTGTAAAATAGGTGAAGTTCAGGGGGTTCGGATCTCGAGGAACCGAACCCGCTCATCTCTACTTATTACGCTATATTTTATTGTTACAATTATCACAAAATGAATAGTTGGACAATAATTTTATTGTACGTTTATGCTCATATGTTCATTATCTTATTTATATCCTATTGTACATGTTATATAGTTTTTGGAAATATGTATTCTATGACAACTATTGTACTAAATAAAGAGATTTTTATATATATATATATATATATATATATATATCGATTTGTAATGTCCGCACTCACAGCAGTTAATAGTCACCATCGGGGTGCTCCTCAAGAAAGCCCAAATACGGACATCCACATATACCAAATGTATATCCAGACCATAGATCCAGAATAGAGGGCACTCACCAGTCCAGCTTCAATAAAAAAGTTTTATTGGTACATCAGAATCAACTCATAGTGTCGACGTTTCGGCTTAAAAAAGCCTTTTAAAGGCGGGGCGGTGGTGATTCAGGACTGGTGCCAGTATGATAGTGAGGTCAGACGCCAACTCCGTGATGAACATACGTATGTGAAGTTAAAGGGCAACCCTACTAATATGTATAAGAAAATCATAGATGAGACCATCGACTTGGGATTTGGGGCAGGTTGGATTGATGATGACACAGTTTCATTTTTGAAGGTTCAACATCCTGTTACACCAATATTGTATACCCTACCGAAAGTCCATAAACGGTTGGAGGACCCGCCGGGTCGTCCAATCGTTTCGGCTAAAGGGTCACTCCTTCAACCACTTGCTATTTATATTGACCAATTTTTGCAACCACTAGTAAGCAAAACCAGTAGTTATGTGAGAGACACATCGGATTTTTTGCTTAAAATCAAAGATATTGTGTTACCTGATACAGAGGTGTGGTTGGCAACATTGGATGTACAGTCGTTATATACTGTAATCCCGCACTCAGATGGGATTGAGGCAATTGAACAGCATTTAACTGAGGTCCAACACAAGAAACCACCGATAAGATTCCTAACTGATTTGACTACACTGGTATTAAAACATAATTATTTCATGTATGGAAGTGATTATTATGCCCAAATTAAAGGTACAGCTATGGGCTCTAATCTAGCACCAGCATATGCCAATTTGTATATGGCAGTATATGAATGTAAATATATAATATCTCAGTATGCACCTAAATTGATTAGATATATGAGGTTTATTGATGATATTTTTTTACTCTGGTCTGGCACAAGGGATGAATTGATCAATATGATAGATACCCTTAATGGATTGGCGGGACCTATCAGATTTACTTATAACATAGATCAGACTACGGTTACATTTTTGGATGTAACAGTGTGGAAAGAGGGAGCTGGACTTGGTACTACGCTTTTTCGGAAGGTGACTGATCGGAACACCACCTTATTAGCTACCAGTCAACATCCCCCTAAGTTAAAAGAAAGCCTACCGATATCTCAGTTCCTGAGGGTCCTAAGAATAAATTCATCCTATGAACTTGCTGTACTGCAGATAGACGAGATGAAAACTAGATTTCTGCAAAGAGGGTACTCACCAACAACTCTAAACAGATGTATCAAAAAGGCATATCATCGCTTCAGAAACCCATTGAGCAAAGCGGAGCGAGCTGTGAAAAGTGATCGAATGGTACATGTGAGCACATATGACCACACTTCACATATCACAGGTGACATCTATGAGCAACACTGGCCTATGTTAACATCAGACCCACAATTGAATCTCAAGGGTAGCAGCCCCCCAATGAGAGCCTATCGAAGGGGTCCGAATTTGCGCCAGTTGTTAATGCGACCAATGATGCAGCCAACTAAGACCTCTTCACACTGGTTGAGATCGGGTAGAACAGGTTGCTTCAAATGCAAAGGTTGCACCACCTGTAACTCGATGATAAGTGGAAGAGAGATCCGACATCCACATAATGGAACTAAAATCAAGATCCGCTACAATCTCACTTGCACGAGTGCCTTTGTCATTTATGTGGTTATTTGCCCTTGTGGCCTATATTATATTGGAATGACAAGCAGGTCATTCAGGGACAGAATGGCAAACCACAGATATTCGATCAGGACAGCGATTGATACAAAAGAAACTGACAAACCGGTAGCTAAACATTTCCTCCAATATAATCATCAGGTCTCATCTTTACGGTGTATGGTCATTGACCAGGTCCCGGAATTGGTGCGAGGTGGCGATCGAGCACTCGCATTGAAGAAACTTGAAGCACGTTGGATTTATACACTGGATACCGTTGTACCACGTGGGTTAAATGAGAATAACCCACTTAAATTCTTTATACATTGAAAGTTGAGTACAACAAAACAGCTTTGATCCTGATTGATCTTTAGTGAGAAGTACAATGAAAAAATGTTCCTATACCATTTATGAGTTAACCATTTTAAATTGTTTATGAACTTTTTAATATATGTCCCATATGGATTCGCTGACATTCACCTCTGACACTTTGGGTCTGATGTGGTATGGCTGGCGGTCCAATATGGGAGGGTGATGTGTATTTTAATGTGGTGTGGTGATGGCTTATGGGCTCCTCTATATAATGTTAGACACACTCTGTGTTAACAGTGCATATTTCTGACGAAGGGTATTCTATACTGGAGGTACTTTATGAAATGTGAAGCCCCTCTAGTAAATAATAGGTGGAACGCAAATTCTCCGTTGTGAGATGCAAGGGTCGCACTTCCGGTTATATGTTATTGTGCCACGGATGTGACGTGATATACTTCATGTATGGTTGTTAATGCGGGTGGAGTAATAGTGCATATTCCTGACGATGGGTATTTTATACTGGAGGTGCTTTAAGAAATGTGAAACCCCTCTAGTAGATAATAGGTGGAACGCAAATACTCCGCTGTGAGATGCAAGGGTCGCATTTCCGGTTACATGTTATTGTGCGACGGATGTGACGTGACGCACTTCAGGTATAGTTGTTAATGCTTGTGGAGAAACGTCCATTGAAGCCGGTGGAACGCAAATACGATCACTTCCGGTATGGACGTCAATTTAAAACCTCGGTTAGTACCTTAATCAGTTTATATGTTGATGATTGTCTGATATGTATATATAAGGCTAATATACTCTATGGCACTGTGACACGATATGCACTCTAAATATTATGATTATATAGTGAAGTAACACGGAGAGCCCAGGGTGGGTTAATGTGATGCATTTCCGGTAATTAAGATAATTAATTGATTGTGTGCAGTATATAGGGGAGCCCGTGAGAGGTTGTCAGTATGCTTATTCCTGGCATGCTGAGCAGATGTCTCCTGGGCTGTCTTGAAAAAGGCTTTTTTAAGCCGAAACGTCGACACTATGAGTTGATTCTGATGTACCAATAAAACTTTTTTATTGAAGCTGGACTGGTGAGTGCCCTCTATTCTGGATCTATGGTCTGGATATACATTTGGTATATATATATATATATATATATATATATGTTTCAATAGGGATGCAGTCAGGTTATCGACAGTCTGGGTCCCAGCGTTCATGAGCCCGACGCTGGAATCCCGACACACGCTGGTAACCCGTCAGCCGGCATCCCAACACCCGACCAATATTCATACTGGGTTCGTGAGTCCACGCCACCAGCTAAGTGGGAATAGAACCAGTGGCTAGTGCCACCGGGCCCGATGTGTGACGAGCGCAGCGAGGGGACTTGCTGAGGGGATTCACTGATAGGATATCGTATGTATCCTGTTTCAATATATAGCCAAAAACAGCCACAGAGAGACCAGTACACCACCAGTTAAATTGTAAAAAACATCAATATATTTCACATAATAGCAGCAAAAATTGTATAGAAACAAGCAGAGTATATAGGCGCAAGGTACAATACTTATCAACCAGCACAACTGCACAGGTATCTTTCGTCCTAGCTCAACATAAGCTCTACAGCTGTTTCAGTGGATATATATATATATATATATATATATATATATAGATATATATATATATGTACTAGGTGTGTTGGAGAATCCAACAGAGGGCACTCACCAGTCCATAAAGATTATAAAGGTTTTTATTGATACATCATGATCACCAGTAGTGTGTCGACGTTTCGACCCATAGGGCCTTTCTCAAGACAGTCAGAGAAGACATCCAAACAGCATGCCAGTTACACACATACTGACACTGCCTGCCGGGTCCCCTTATATAGCACATCAATACCAATCAATAATGTAATAAACCCAAACAAGACACAAGCAGTGTAATTCAAACCCCCTATTCTGCATATAGTATAACATCTGAACTCACAGAACAACACAGGAGTCATAATACATGCTGCCGGAATGGATATAATCTTCACAATTCAGCGATTTAAGACAGCTGGGGACGCTGTGCCGCGCGCCTGGAGCTACCGGAAGTACGTCAAACGTGTCACGCGTTACCATAGCTACGGAAGTCAAGTCATTAGCGTCTCCAGTGACCATAGCAGCGCGGCGCACATGTAATAGTGTGCTAACCGCGCACCAGAACGTGTCATATGTGTCACCCGTAGTCAAGGTAACACCAACAAGTTATAGAGCGCAAAACCCGGAAGCGCTGAGGAACCAGTATGCGTTCCACCAGCGCTCCAAGCTGCGCTAAACAATGGCTAGACTCCAACAAGCCCAAAGTCAGCAATGTATCACACTGCAACCCAAATGTTAGATAGTAAGACAGACACGAACTACCCACTAAACCCATATAAACAACTCTATTTATATCATGGACGTCCGGTATGGTATATCAAAATATTAGTCAGACATACGGTATACATAATATGTCAACGGCTAATTAATAAGAATATATGGTCATTAGTTAACATTATAAAAGTTGATCATCTATATATGTTAAACCAATACCACATTAGCACCACATCAGTGGTTTAAGGTAGTATCAAACTACATCAATAGGAAAATGAAATACAGAGACAGGGTTATAACACTACTAATGGGCTACAGATATAAATATAGACAATATATTAAAGTTTCTCAGCTCGTCATCGTATACGTCGTATCAATCATCATATCAATCCCAAACTCCCTCGGTGAGATCCCACCGATTGGATATAGGGATTGAATGTAAGACACATCAATCTAATAACATAGCAGGCAACCAAAGATGATGCTATAGAAGAGGACCCGGCAGAAGCAATACACCCAATAATACCCCCAACATAAAATCTCAATGTATGGTGATCAATATCACCTACACAAAAAGTAGCAACATTAAAAAGAAACAATAATATTACCAATGACCCTGTGCCTCTGGGAAAAAAAGGGTCTGTTATTAACCCATATTCAATACTAGTTAATGAATAAATATACTAAGTGGGTTATTTTCATTAAGACCGCGCGGAGTTATAGTGTCCAGCCTATGGAACCACCTTGCCTCACACTTCTTCAAAGTCAAAATACGATCTCCACCCCGAAGGGGTTCAGGAATGTGGTCAATGACCATACAACGTAATGAAGCTACTTGATGATTAGCAAGAAGGAAATGCTTGGCAACTGGTTTATCGGTACCACCTGATTCAATGGCCTGTCGGATGGAATATCTATGGTTTGCCATCCTATCCCTGAAGGATCTCTTGGTCAACCCTGTATAATAGAGTCCACAGGGACAGATGATTATATAAACCACAAAGGCACTGGTACACGTGAGATTATGTTTGATGGATATTCTAGTGCCATTATGCGGATGGCGAAAATCCTTACCACTGATCATAGAGTTACAAGTGGTGCACCCCTTGTATTTAAAGCATCCAGTCCTTCCTGAGCGCAACCAACTTGAGGGCCCAACATTTGGTTGCAAAGTGGGACGCATCAAGAGTTGTCGCAAATTGGGACCTCGTTTATAAGCATACATCGGGGGTTTAACACCGCGTAGTCTCAAACTTGAATCAGTGGTTAATAGTGGCCAATTCTTTTCATATATCTTCTTGGTAATCTGAGAAGTATGATCATATGTACTCACATGTATCATCCGATTATCGGTGGCCTTCTTAGGTAAATCGTCCTTTGCGTGATTATAGCGGTGGTATGCTTTATTAATACATCTATCAAGTGTATTGGGTGAGTACCCTCGTTGTAAAAACCTGGATTTCATCTCATTAATCTGTAGCTGAGCAAGTTCACTAGAGGAATTAATCCTGAGTACCCTCAGGAACTGGGAAATCGGTAGACTTTCCTTCAGGGTGGGAGGGTGTTGGCTCGTAGCCTGTAGCAGAGTGTTCCGATCCGTTTGCTTACGGAACAAGGTGGTACCCAGTCGGGGACCCTCCCTCCATACAGTTACATCCAAAAAATTAACAGAGTGTAGATCCATGTTGACGGTAAACCTAATTGGTTCATCTAACGCATTAAGCGTTTCAACCATACTAATCACTTCGTCCCCAGTGCCAGACCACAGCAAAAAAAACATCATCAATAAATCTGACATATATCAAACATTTATGTCCAAATTGGCGAAAGATATAATTACGCTCATATATGGCCATATATAAATTGGCGTATGCCGGTGCCAAGTTTGACCCCATGGCCGTGCCATTGATTTGGGCAAAAAATGTAGAGCCGTACATAAAGTAATTCTGCTTCAATACCAACTCAACCAAGCTAGTCAGAAATTCAATCGGTGGTATTGAAGCAGAATTACTTTATGTACGGCTCTACATTTTTTGCCCAAATCAATGGCACGGCCATGGGGTCAAACTTGGCACCGGCATACGCCAATTTATATATGGCCATATATGAGCGTAATTATATCTTTCGCCAATTTGGACATAAATGTTTGATATATGTCAGATTTATTGATGATGTTTTTTTGCTGTGGTCTGGCACTGGGGACGAAGTGATTAGTATGGTTGAAATGCTTAATGCGCTAG
This sequence comes from Pseudophryne corroboree, assembly GCF_028390025.1. Classification (NCBI taxonomy): domain Eukaryota; kingdom Metazoa; phylum Chordata; class Amphibia; order Anura; family Myobatrachidae; genus Pseudophryne; species Pseudophryne corroboree. The sequence goes on along the minus strand of NC_086444.1, from coordinate 103,109,842 downwards.
ATGAACCAATTAGGTTTACCGTCAACATGGATCTACACTCTGTTAATTTTTTGGATGTAACTGTATGGAGGGAGGGTCCCCGACTGGGTACCACCTTGTTCCGTAAGCAAACGGATCGGAACACTCTGCTACAGGCTACGAGCCAACACCCTCCCACCCTGAAGGAAAGTCTACCGATTTCCCAGTTCCTGAGGGTACTCAGGATTAATTCCTCTAGTGAACTTGCTCAGCTACAGATTAATGAGATGAAATCCAGGTTTTTACAACGAGGGTACTCACCCAATACACTTGATAGATGTATTAATAAAGCATACCACCGCTATAATCACCCAAAGGACGATTTACCTAAGAAGGCCACCGATAATCGGATGATACATGTGAGTACATATGATCATACTTCTCAGATTACCAAGAAGATATATGAAAAGAATTGGCCACTATTAATCACTGATTCAAGTTTGAGACTACGCGGTGTTAAACCCCCGATGTATGCTTATAAACGAGGTCCCAATTTGCGACAACTCTTGATGCGTCCCACTTTGCAACCAAATGTTGGGCCCTCAAGTTGGTTGCGCTCAGGAAGGACTGGATGATTTAAATGCAAGGGGTGCACCACTTGTAACTCTATGATCAGTGGTAAGGATTTTCGCCATCCGCATAATGGCACTAGAATATCCATCAAACATAATCTCACGTGTACCAGTGCCTTTGTGGTTTATATAATCATCTGTCCCTGTGGACTCTATTATACAGGGTTGACCAAGAGATCCTTCAGGGATAGGATGGCAAACCATAGATATTCCATCCGACAGGCCATTGAATCAGGTGGTACCGATAAACCAGTTGCCAAGCATTTCCTTCTTGCTAATCATCAAGTAGCTTCATTACGTTGTATGGTCATTGACCACATTCCTGAACCCCTTCGGGGTGGATATCGTATTTTGACTTTGAAGAAGTGTGAGGCAAGGTGGATCCATAGGCTGGACACTATAACTCCGCGCGGTCTTAATGAAAATAACCCACTTAGTATATTTATTCATTAACTAGTATTGAATATGGGTTAATAACAGACCCTTTTTTTCCCAGAGGCACAGGGTCATTGGTAATATTATTGTTTCTTTTTAATGTTGCTACTTTTTGTGTAGGTGATATTGATCACCATACATTGAGATTTTATGTTGGGGGTATTATTGGGTGTATTGCTTCTGCCGGGTCCTCTTCTATAGCATCATCTTTGGTTGCCTGCTATGTTATTAGATTGATGTGTCTTACATTCAATCCCTATATCCAATCGGTGGGATCTCACCGAGGGAGTTTGGGATTGATATGATGATTGATACGACGTATACGATGACGAGCTGAGAAACTTTAATATATTGTCTATATTTATATCTATAGCCCATTAGTAGTGTTATAACCCTGTCTCTGTATTTCATTTTCCTATTGATGTAGTTTGATACTACCTTAAACCACTGATGTGGTGCTAATGTGGTATTGGTTTAACATATATAGATGATCAACTTTTATAATGTTAACTAATGACCATATATTCTTATTAATTAGCCGTTGACATATTATGTATACCGTATGTCTGACTAATATTTTGATATACCATACCGGACGTCCATGATATAAATAGAGTTGTTTATATGGGTTTAGTGGGTAGTTCGTGTCTGTCTTACTATCTAACATTTGGGTTGCAGTGTGATACATTGCTGACTTTGGGCTTGTTGGAGTCTAGCCATTGTTTAGCGCAGCTTGGAGCGCTGGTGGAACGCATACTGGTTCCTCAGCGCTTCCGGGTTTTGCGCTCTATAACTTGTTGGTGTTACCTTGACTACGGGTGACACATATGACACGTTCTGGTGCGCGGTTAGCACACTATTACATGTGCGCCGCGCTGCTATGGTCACTGGAGACGCTAATGACTTGACTTCCGTAGCTATGGTAACGCGTGACACGTTTGACGTACTTCCGGTAGCTCCGGGCGCGTGGCACAGCGTCCCCAGCTGTCTTAAATCGCTGAATTGTGATGATTATATCCATTCCGGCAGCATGTATTATGACTCCTGTGTTATTCTGTGAGTTCAGATGTTATACTATATGCAGAATAGGGGGTTTGAATTACACTGCTTGTGTCTTGTTTGGGTTTATTACATTATTGATTGGTATTGATGTGCTATATAAGGGGACCCGGCAGGCAGTGTCAGTATGTGTGTAACTGGCATGCTGTTTGGATGTCTTCTCTGACTGTCTTGAGAAAGGCCCTATGGGTCGAAACGTCGACACACTACTGGTGATCATGATGTATCAATAAAAACCTTTATAATCTTTATGGACTGGTGAGTGCCCTCTGTTGGATTCTCCAACACACCTAGTATATGTGAAACCTTTTTGGGGTTATCATGAGGAGCACCCCACGGCGATGACATATGGGACGTGAGTGCGGACACTTCTATGGAATTATATATATATGTATATATATATATATATATATATATCTGTAATCACTGGTCTCATTGGTCTCATTGCATATTAGTATCATCAAATCCAAATAATACAATCTATCAATCTGTTAAATGCTCTGTAGGACACATATGGGCTGATGTACCATATACTGTAAATTAGAAGATTATTATACGTCACCTCTGAACTGGCATATTTACACATTCACTCATCTCCAAGGAGAATAATTTCCATGTTGATTTACAGCAGTGGGTGCATTATTCCTAATAAAATACATACGTTTTCCTAACAAACACTAAAACGATGACATAGGAATTCACCAATTATAATCAAGGACATCAGAACTCACATCTTATACAGACATCAATTAAAGGAGTTTATTTTAGCATCACTTGATTATTATATGGATATATTTAATGGTGAATTTTACCTTGGACCCCCAAATAAAATCCATCATCCCCAGAGACTGCTTCCCATTGGAGGCGCTGCCTGCTAATCACAGCCGGACAGGCAGTCTGAGACAGAGGTGATTTCTCCCAAATGAGCTGTACAGACTGCAATTAGCAGAGAGAGCACTTCCAACGGGAAGCAGTTCCTACGGCAGTCCTATCTGGCTTCTAGGGGCTGTAGCACTGGCGTAACTATAGAGGGTGCAAGGGGTGTACTTGCTATGGAGACCGGTGGCTACGGGGGCCCCATAGCAAACAACCCCCTGCACTGTTCAAGCTTTTTTTTTTTTTTTTTTGGCATGCGGATTCAGAGTAGTGGGCAGCAGGAAGCAGGCAGCCGGGCGAGCGGATGAGGAGAGGATGTCACTGGGACTGTGCATACTTCCACACACCGCGCTGCTACTGGTCTAGGTCTATCATCTTGCATGTCTCTTTTCACTAAGTGGCAGACGGGGATTGAGAGAGTGATGTGTGGTGCAGCAGTCGGTGTGATTCTGGGGTCTATTCATGAAGCAGTGAAAAGTGTGGAGAAGTCAGCCTGTGGAGAAGTTGCCCATGGCAACCAATCAGCTGCTCTGTACAATTGTATAGTATGCAAATTATAGATGTTACTTCAATGCTGATTGGTTGCCATGGGCAACTTCTCCACTGGCTCACTTCTCCACACTGTTCACTGCTTCATGAATAGAACCCCTTGTGAGTAACACCATACCTCCCAACTGTCCCGATTTTCGCGGAACAGTCCTGTTTTTTTGGGACTGTCCCGCTGTCCCACCCGCGGGCCGCTCCTGTACTCGCTGCGGTGAATAGACGCTGTGCGCATGCGCACATCGTCTATTCAGTGGAGACAGGAGGAGAGGGGGCATGCCAGCAGCTCACAGAGCGCTGGGCATGCCCCCTCAGTGACGAAAACGGGGGCATGGCTCGCGATTGCGGGCCCTCCCGTGAAGCCATGCCCTTTTTCCATAGGTCACGCCCCCTTTTCGGGTGGGCGCGCACAGATGTCCCTCCTTGAGGTAATCAGAAGTTGGGAGGTGTGGTAACACTGGTGCTGCAGCTGCTGTGGAACCAGAAAGTATCTGTCAGGCCTGTCTGTCTGTCTGTACACACACACACACACACACACACACACACACACACACACACACACACACACACACACACACACACACATGCTGTGATGGATTAAACACACTGTTTCCACATTTATAACTGAATCTAGTCTCTGAGTGCCGCTGCCTGTCTGATGTGCATGCTATATAAATACATATATATATCAAACAAATACTCTCCCTCTGCGCTAATTAGTCAAGATTGTCACCTTAAATAAAACACGGAAGATTTGATGAAGGCAGCCTAATTCATCTAAGTCCCCTGTTAGAAGGAACTAGGAATAGGGATATACAACAATAGAAGAATTGGCGCCAAGGGGTCATATCAACACCCAATTTTCAACCCTTAAATGGTTAACAATGTATTAAACAAGGTAATAAGTTTAACATGTTCCATCATAAAAAGTTTATTAAAAACATTACAACTTCAAAGTCAAAATTGATACAAAGGAGATGTGTTATTCCACACTTTAAGCAGTATGACTCTTAGCATTGAATACAATTGTAGATGGTTCACAACAGTCTCCGCCTTCTCCATATAGTTGGTTCGGAGATAACATCACAACACAGATAACCCAACGCGTTTCGTCTTATACAAAAGACTTCATCAAGGGTACATCTCAAATGACTGGAACATATAGTTGTTTATACAAATAGTATTTTACAAAATAGTATTATACGAAAAAACTCGTTCATACGTGCATGGTGGGAAATCCTGTTTTATGATTGGTACAGTGAGGTGCTGAGGGACTGAGCCTGTAGTGCTGGGTATGTTCTTTTTGTCATGTGAGGGCCAATGTGGTTTTTGTTAACCTCTCTATAGGGGTAATTCAGATCTGATCGCAGCAGCAAATTTACCCTGCACAGAAACAATATAACCCACCCAAATCTAACTCTCTCTGCACATGTTATATCTGCCCCCCCCCCCCTTCATGCAGAGCACATGGGCCCTCATTCCGAGTTGTTCGCTCGCAAGCTGCTTTTAGCAGCTTTGCACACGCTAAGCCGCCGCCTACTGGGAGTGAATCTTAGCTTATCAAAATTGCGACCGAAAGATTCGCAATATTGCGAAAAGACTTCTCTGTGCAGTTTCTGAGTAGCTCGAGACTTACTCTTCCAGTGCGATCAGTTCAGTGCTTGTCGTTCCTGGTTTGACGTCACAAACACACCCAGCGTTCGGCCAGACACTACTCCGTTTCTCCAGCCACTCCCGCGTTTTTCCCAGAAACGGTAGCGTTTTTTCACACACTCCCATAAAACGGCCTGTTTCCGCCCAGAAACACCCACTTCCTGTCAATCACATTACGATCACCAGAACGAAGAAAAAACCTTGTAATGCCGTGAGTAAATTACCTAACTGCATAGCAAATTTACTTGGCGCAGTCGCACTGCGGACATTGCGCATGCGCATTAGCGACTAATCGCTCCGTTGCGAAAAAAAATAACGAGCGATCAACTCGGAATGACCACCCTGGTTTTGCCCAACTACTAACAAATTTGTTGCTGCGATCAGATCTGAATTAGGCCCTAGGCCCTATGCCAAAAGGGAAAGGTGGGGGAGGGGCTTTTAAGATTTTGCTATGGGGCATACGCACATGCCGCACATTTAATATCTACAAATCCTTTGTCAAAAATACTCAAAATAAAATAACCTTGATGTATACCCAGAAATTGTCTGCACAGGAATGCATCATAAAACATGCAAAAAGAGTTCCCTTGTATTGTGAAATTTCACATGTGGCGCAAAACACAGACAATAGAATACAATTATTGATGGGTGGTGAGAGGTCTCATGTGTATTTGCTCCATACCACATTACAGACAATTTGGCTTTTGAACCATGGGTGTTTGGAGAACATTCATTGATGTCATCACACAAGTCACATGGCACAAGGAAATCTGTGTTTCATAATACACTTTAATATTCCACTCTACAAGGGGTAATGATTAATTACCACATCTCTCATCTGTGCTGTATTAGGCACTAACAATCATTAGATTTTAAGGGGATATGCATGCATTATTTTAAACAAGCAGAATATATACAAGTTTAATGTGATAAAAGCAAAGTTTTTTATGTTTGATTGCATCATTATGTTTGCATACATTTTATAGAAGCTATAAATCCCTCACAGCTTGGTGTAACGGTTAGCATTACTGAGCATACTTGCCTACCTGACCCTCTCCATGACGGAGAAAATGCTCTGTTCCCGGACTTTCCTGGTAATGTATTATTGCCATCACCTGTGGTGAAACACCTTTCTTATCAATTAACTAGCTCACCATAGGTGATGGCAATCATACATTACCAGGAAAGTCCAGGAACAGAGAATTTTCTCCCTCATGGAGAGGGTCAGGTAGGCAAGTATACATTACTGCCTCACAGCACAAAGGTCATGAATTCGACTCCCACCATTGCCCTAACTGTGTGGTGTTTGTATGTTCTCCCCATGCATGTGTGGGTTTCCATTGGGTAATCTGGTTTCCACTCCCAATTCAAAAATATACTGGGCGGGATGTACTAATGTACATCGCCGCCCATCGCCACGATGCTGATCGCATATGTACTAACATATGCGATCAGCATTGCGGAGGACAGCTCTTCCGATAAGAGCTGTCCTCGGCGATGCGCAGCGGCAGCCTGACTTCCGGTATTCGGCCCCAGGAGTCAGTCTGCGCATGCGCGGGGTGACGGGGATGGCCGCAGGGCACGCTGGGAGGGATCGGATCCCTCACACAGCGCCGCGGAGAGAAGCCCATAGGCTTCTATGGACGTACGCCAGCTAAAGCTGGCGTAACCCGCCGCAGCGCTGTCCTGCCGGCCGGGGGTTAGTACATCAGGAAAATGCGGTAAACAGGGAGTTTACCGCATTTTCCGCTTAGTACATCCCGCCCACTGATAGGTTAATTGGCTCCCGACCAAAAAAATAAAATAAATAACCCTAGTGTACATGTGATAGGGAATTTAGATTGTAAGCTCCACTGGGGCAGGGACTGATGTGAATGGCCAAATACTCTCTGTAAAGCGCTACAGAATATGTGTGCCAGGGGCGTTTCTAGAGAGGGGGTGTGCAGGCTCCGGCTGGGCCCCCTCTCTAGCCGGCAGTGCTATGTAGACTCTGGGCACTAGGGTCCCTAGGAGACCCTAGTGCTGTCCCAGAGTCTACAGCGCATGCGCAGACCTCTGGGAAAATGGTACAGCGGCTATTTCCCCAGTGATTTACCTACTGCGCATGCGCGAAACACCGGGAAAATGGCGCAGCACCATTTACCCAGTGATTTTGGCAGCGCTGCTGCTGCGCCGCCGGACTCCGGAGGGTAAGTATTTCTATTAATGGGTGCAGGGTGTGCGGTGTGGCCCCCCCTGGATCCTCGGGGGCCCGTGTGCACTGCACACACTGTACCCATTATAAATATGCCAGTGATGTGTGCGCTATATCAGGCCTGGCCAGCCTGTGGCCCTCTAGTGCCACAGTTTTGCTATTCGGGAATGCTAAAACTTTGGCACGGCATGCTGGGATGTGTAGTTTCACAACAGCTGGAGAACCACAGGTTGGCCATGCCTACACTTTATAAATAACTGGTAATAAATAAATAATGATGTATAGATAATAACTTAGATATATAGCTACAACATACTATGTCTTATACCCCTTTCACATCGTACAAATAACCCGGTATCGACATGGGATATTGCCGTGTCGAAACGGGTCAGTGTGCGATGTGAAAGCACTTTGGCCGAAATTCAATCCGGTAAAAAAGAAGGGTTATTACCGGGTAGAATACCGTGTTAGGCGCAGTGTGAATGGGAGCCGTTTCGATGCGACACGGCTCCCATTCACAGCATAGGGAGAGGCAGCACAGGAGATGGGCTTATCTCCCAGCGCCACCTCCACCCCCGCCCCTGCTGCTGCTGCGCCCCCCTGCTGCTATGGCAACCGACCCGGTATATTGCCGGGTCGGAAAGCCAACAAAGCAGAGCAAATGCCGGATCCCACCCGGTAAGGACACGTTTCTCTTACCGGGTGGGATCCGGCATTTGCGATCTGAAAGCGGTATAAGTGGTGCTATACCATTACAAAACATTTATTCATTAACACCAGTCCCTCGGAATTGAAATTCCGTAACACAGGCATACAAATTAGTCAGAGGACAATTAACCTGACAGTATGTTTTTGGACGTATAGTATAGACACAGCTGGGTAACCAGAGCTGGTGCTTCCACAGAGGAAGGGGTTGAATAAAGCTGCATGTTCCGCCATCCCAGAAGCCACCAGAACTGCGGCTCTTATGACTCCCTGGGCTATGGGGTTAGGGCAACAAACAAGATACAGCCAATGTATTCTCTAGAACAGTGGTTCCCAAACTTTTTTGAATCACGGCACCCTACAGTATAAGAATTGTTTTCACGACACCCTTACGTCAAAAGTTTTTTTATTGAGCAAGTTAGAATAACATATTAAATTAAGTAAATTGTGTTTATGTCATCCTAAGGCTGGGTACACACTTGGCGACATGTACACGATATATCATCCGATCCGGCTGATGTTCAGTGTGTATTCACTATATCGTTAACAATGCACGCTCACCTTGAAATCTAAAGGTATTGTACCCACGGCATGCACCTGGATGTGGGTGCACGCCGTCACTGACGAGTAGCAAACAGTATCGTTCAGTGTGTATGAACAATATCGTTTGCGGGGGGAGAGAGGGGGAATCTTGCACGATGTCACATCTAATGTGCCATTGACAAGAGTGTACCCAGCCTTAGGGTCAGTTATGTGGTATAGGACAGGATTTGATCTGTTTGTCCACATATTTTATGACTAGAAGCCACAAGCACTGGTATTACCTAGTACATTGACCATAAATAATTTGAACTAGGTGATTCATCACGCCCTATGGGCGCTCTTCACACCGTCGTAAGGGGCTATGCCCCCTTAACCTTTGCACACCCTTGTGGCGTGCAATATTTTTATTATATGGAATATTACCTCCAATCATAATTGTGCGAGTGGTTAAATATTGCACGGACAAAGGGCGTGCAATGGTTAAGGGATCATAGCCCCTTGCAACGGCGTGAACAGCGCACGCAGGGCCTGATGAATCACCTAGTAGGTGCTGTGGTTGGGAGCAGTGATGGGTGTGGGGGAGACACGGATGGGGGAAAGGGTCCGGGGGTGCCACGGATAGGGGAGGGGCGGTTGCGGGGGTGCCGCAGGTGGGGGAGGGGTTGGTGCCGCAGATAGAGAAGGGGGTCCGGAGCCACCGTGGGTGGGGGTGGAGCAGTTGCGCGGGTGCCGTGGGTAGGGGAGGGGGTCCGGAGCCATCGCGGATGGTGGAGGGGGTGTGTGGGGAGTGCTGCGGATGGGGCCAGGAGGTACTGCGAGTGGGGGAGGGGCAGGTAATGCTTCTCCTCCTGAAAGCAGCTAAGCTGCTGTCCTCCCTTTGGCAGTGGCTCTCCCAGAGACTCGCATAGCAGCCTAGCAGCCAGTCACTATTGTTAGCGCCGGTGTCCCAAAGGGCCGCATTACAGGGAAGAAGATGCACTATATCAACTACAGCTCCCAGCAGCCCTTTGAACCTGAATGCTTTGGCGCTAAGGGCTGCTGGGAGCTGTAGTTTATTGAGTGCATCTACTTCCCTGTAATGCAGCGTGTTGGGACACCGGCGCTAACAATAGTGACTGGTTGGCAGAACTGACTGATTCGCTGAAACTGATGTAAAAGGTGAGAGTGCTGTGCAGTGTCAGTGACACTGCACACCCACTGCACTGCACAGCACTGTCACCTTTTACATTGATTCAGCGTCCAGACATTACCCTCCGCGATATCACCCACTCTATCCATTACATTAGCCATCTTGGGGCTTCCAGGCCGGCAGCCCAGGTGCTGTGTTGCAGAGTCAGGGCCTCTGGGGATCTGGGTGCGGCTGTGGTGGGGAGGCACTTCTGTGACATCACACGCAGAGGAGGCTCCGGGTCTCAGAGAGTCTGCAGCGCAGGGAGGGCTATGAAAGCCTTCCGCTGCGCCGCTTTCATACACATCTATGCCGGTGGCCACAGCAGCTTTTGTTCTACCTGTGCCGTAGCTAGGGAGTGGGGATCATTGAAGCCAGAGGGGGCAGGAGGACTGGCAGGACAAAGGACGCTGCAGTAAAAAGATCTACAGTGCAGAGACTTGCTTCATACCCTACAACTGTACCTTTTTGGCATGTACAATACCTTTTTTTATGGTCTGTACCAATTTCTGTCTCTCCAAACTTCCATTGAAAGTATAGGAAAAGGGACGTGGCCACACCCTTTTACCCATGGTCACGCCCCTTTTTGAATTTTTATGTGTAAATTGTTGGAGGGTATGTTGCTGCAGATGCAGTGGGCCTATTTTGGGGTTTGTACCATCAGCCCCATTGTTAATCCTGCTCTGGGAACACACAGCAGTCAAAGGGCAGAGCCTCCCATTGGATGTAACCTGTGTGGGAGGGCGTTTCTCTCCCAGTCAGCTGTAGACTGGGTTTAATAGACCTGCTGCTAACCCAATGAGAGCTCCTAGCCACGCCCAGCATTATACACACAGTCACAGAGTCACAGATCTGGGCTATTATATATAGGAGATTGATCCTACACCACCAGTCCAGGGCACCCTTGCAAGTACCCTGAGTCACCCAGTTTGCACACAGCATCTATTCACGGGAGACAGAGGGACTGGGGGCATGCCAGCAGGTTCACACAAGCCGCGTCTCCCACTAGTCTTCTGGGCAAGTTGCTAGGTTCTATTACATCACACGCGCTGACGCGTTTCGACTGTGAAGAATTTGTTGAGGCACCTTCATTCAATACCGCATTCCTGTGATCTTTGTAATAGATATTATGGGGTTTATTCGTGAAGCAGTGAAAAGTGTGGAGAACTGATCCAGTGGAGAAGTTGCCCATGGCAACCAATCAGCTGCTACGTATCATTTTTTAGAATGCATTTTATAAATGTTACCTCAACACTGATTGGGCAACTGCTAGCTCACTTCTCCATACTTTTCACTGCTTCATGAATAGACCCCTATGTCTGGATAAGACCCAGATCAGCTCTGCTGTTGTACAGGTTGCTACTACATCCACAGAGCACATTTCGGTAATATCAAAGAATCAACCATATTAACAATTTTGCATGAATCAGTAAAGATAGAGCAATTGAATTAGATTTTAGCGTAGCATGTAAAATAAAATAAATGATAGTCTTATTAAAATGTAGAACCACTTTGATTATCCGCCAATTGCGCACAGTACTATACAAGTGGCTTTTGGATTGTACACTTTCACAGTTGGGACCAGACAGTTGGTAAGTGTTTTCCAAATCTTCTACACGATGAATATGCAGGGTGATCTATTAGGAAATTGTAATAAAATAGAAAACAGTTCCGCAATGTCCATTGCTAGAATAATTACTCAGTGAACCGACCAGCTTAAGTGCTTATTTAGCTCAGTCCTTATCATACTATTTCATGCACAAATGAAAGTTTGAGCAATGTCTTCTGAAAGAAGCTCATTACTCATTATGTATGGATGTAATTGGCTCTGCTGCCTCCAGTCTGTTTCCCATTTACTGCGTGCTGCATTCCAGAATTTGGATGAATCATATATTTCTCTTTATTTTTGCAATAACGAAAAATAGCATAATAGTATTAACTTCTGATGGATGGAAATACAAGATTTTCGAGTGTTTATAATTCCATTTTATGGTTCATTAAACAGGTGGATGTGAACATTTTGATCAAAAAAGAAACTTGTAGCAACACAACAAGAAAACAGCACGTTATGTAGCCAGGCACAGTGTCTATTAAGATGCGCTATATTTTATTACAGTCATAAAAGCTCTGTTGGAACTGGTTCCATTGTTGTTCTCTGATAATTAATAGTGCATGTCTCATGCACAAATGCTAGTCTTTTATTTTGGACTGGACAGTATTCATATTGATCATACAATAAATCAACAATTTCTGATTTCATAGTGTATCACAACAGGATTTAATGGTTAGTTGTTGGCTTTTTATACGGGTGGTCTTCAGTTTGCCGGCTGTCGGGATCCCGGCGCACAGTATACCGGCACCGGAATCCCGACAGCCGACATACCAACACTTTTTCTCCCTCTTGGGGGTCCACAACCCCCCTGGAGGGAGAATAAATAGCGTGGCGTGCGTAGGGGGGCTCATTTGCGCTCGCCACACTGTCGGTATGCCAGCGGTCGGGATCCCGGCGCCGGTATGCTGGTTGCTGGGAGCCCGGCCGCCCGCATACCATGTTACACTCTTTGGTGATTTTCTGTTTTCACATGTGAAATTCGGAGGAGTTACTGTTGGAAGGTTCTGAAGGAGCGTCTATTGAGAGGAGGAACCCTGTGGGATCATTCTGAGTCTCAGATGCTTTTTTGTCTATCATTAACCTGATAGACAAATTTAAGGGTACGAGTTTCCTCATAAAGACTTATAAGAAATGTCATAGAGATATAACACTATATTGTATTTTTGTTTCCTTTTGAGGTTATACTAATCCTCTGAAAGACCATTGAAAGATTCATCAAATTAATAAGTATCCTCTGTGTGCGCTATTCCATGTGGAGGTTTTCTATCTTTGTTTGTTTATATCTGTGAAGTGTTGGTGGAACTTCATTTCCTTCACTGAGAAAAGCAGCCATGTGTGCGCAATTGTAACTTTCTATCCATATCTGTCAGGCCTAAAATAACTTCTGGTGCTTGTATGATGTGTGACTTCTTTGTGACAAAGGAAGCCGCATGGTCTGTCCTCCATTTTGGACTAACCACATGGCCTGTCCACCATTTTGTGTAACCCTCATGAATGTGGAAGGGGGAGGAGCAGCGGCCATTTTGGGAAGGTCATTTTTATAAAAGGCTGATTTTCACTGATCAGAATAATCAGCTTTCCTTGGTCACATCAAACACCATTTATGAGTTACCAATGCATTTATTTAACCCATGCCATAGTCCAGAGGTTCTCAAACTCGGTCCTCGGGGGCACACACAGTGCATGTTTTGCAGGTCTCCTCACAGAATCGCAAGTGAAATAATTAGCTCCACCTGTGGACCTTTTAAAATGTGTCAGTGAGTAATTAATACACCTGTGCACCTGCTTGGTTACCTGCAAAACATGCACTGTGTGTGCCCCCGAGGACCGAGTTTGAGAACCTCTGCCATAGTCGATTACAAATAGTTTCAGCTGGGCCTAGTGAGAGTTAAGAGATGAATACTTAGTGTAAGAATTACACACAGATATAAAAAATAAAAAGTTTTTCTTTTCTTTTACCTTTAGGATTTAGTAACTCTGCTTGCTAGCTTAGGATAGCCATTGAAATGTTAATTAACCTGTCCCACTACCCTCTTGAACAGGCACATGAACCTCTGTTGATATGCAAATTAGAAGCACTGAATGGGTAAATGAGTCTCAGGAGACCAGTGAATGGTACATATATATAATTATTATAATTATGTGTATATTTATATCAGTGTATGTTCTGCAAGATAGCTATCCAATCTGAATCATATAATTTAAATTATTGATTATTGCTAGAGTCATTATAGATCTGTGCAGAGTCAGAACTCTGCGAGGCAACGGAGTCATCTGCTGCCGGGCTCCTGCTCTGAGGGGGGGCCACCTCTCCTCCCATTCTGTGACACCATTGAATTAAGTTAATTGATAGCTGCTGCTATCTTTTCAGTGGCCGACTTCCTCACTGGTCCCTGCACCTTACAAACAACACCCTTTTTTATTATACTGTAGATAAACATTTTACAAGTATCACACCCAGGATTAGAAACCACAACCTATTACACTGGAAGCAGACACCTTACTGATGAAGCTGTTTGCTCCTGTATAGGAAATATGAGAATTTTAACTATATGAAGATACTTCTCTGACAATTACACGTAACTTCATATAGTTAGAATTCTCATGCTTCCTCTACAGGAGCAAATATCTCCATCAGTAAAGTGTCTGCTGTCAGTGTAAAAGGTCATGGGTTCTAATCCTGGGTATGACTGCTAAGAAATGTGTGATTTAAAATAAAAGACAATTAAATGTATAAATACAGTATATCATTTTTTTTCAGAATACTCCATACACACACACACACACACACACACACACACACACACACACACACACACACACACACACACGCACACACGCACACACGCACACACATACATACATATATTTATCTTAATATAGGAAATAGGGGGGCACCAATATTTATCTTGCCTCCAGGTAACTGTGACGAACTTCTTACGCCACTGGATCTGTGTGAAATAGGATACATTTGTTGCTATATAGGTAAATTTATAGGTAAATTTGAAATAACAGTATTTTAAGGAAGTAAGCGTAAAGACACAAACGCAGGTCTGCATAAAAGTTTATACAGAACAAGTTGTGTCTAGTGGGCAATAGTAATTAGTATTGTTCACATTTATAGAGCTGTGTGATTTATTGCGGACGCAGGGTTTTGTACACGTGTCTCGGACAAAGTACAGGACTGCGCATGCAGCGTAAGAGACACGCACGGTCGCGTGTTTGCACAAAGTGCGTAAGAATGCGGGCGCTAAGTACAAATTATACAATAGTGTCGTTTAGTTCAAAGGTGGGATAGTAGACATTTAATACAATAGCACATAACTATCAGATTTCAAAAGCAGGTTACTCTAAATTTATTTTATAAACTGTATTGCCTCTGGGGTAAAGCTGCCTATCTGAATGAATTTAAATTTTCTGTACAGAAAAACAAAGGGTATTTGAGTGAGCGAACGTAGGAGTGATTGGATACTGAACCCAAGAACTGAAGTGGTCTGAAGTGGTAACACTGGGTTAGTGGAGGCCCGGTGGCGTAGGGTTCGCTACCCTGCGTTATTAGGAACTGAAGTGGTCTGAAGTGGTATCCCATACAACTAAAGTGGTCTGGAGTGGTCTAGGCTAAGTGGTCTACAGCAATCATAGGGCATATAGATAACTAGTATCTATAGGCTGTGCTATTGCATCACATGTCCATTTGTTCTGCACAGCACAACGTGATACCATTGTGTCATATGCGCTGTGGAAGAGCATACACAGACGTGATTGTATAGACAAAGGGGTTTTTCTTTGATGACGTCGGGAATTCTCCCTGGTGGGCTTCACTGGAAAGGGTGAAGGATAGTTATATAATTTCTCTGTTTTTCACCCTACAAACAATTCCAGTTGAAAGATACCGAAAAGGAATTTTTCGCTGCCTCTCTCAGGAAAATATTCCAAACATAACTTCCACCGAAAGAAATTACGGTGTTGTAAGGTCTGATAGGAGCCCTAAGTTGGGTACATTGCGATCCGCTACCAACAGTATATCGTTGTACTGGCCAGCGTGGGCGAGAGCGAGTGGAAGGCGCTCAGGGATACTTCCACCGTCTACTTATATTGAGTATTTTGGTGTTTGTGGGAATTTTTTTAAGTTATTAGAAAAGACCCACAAATATGGAAGCCAGTTGCTCAAGTAAGGGACGTTTAACCAGGGTTCAGGTTGAAGAACCGCGGCCCAGGGGGTTAGCGAAGTTTAAAGGAAAAAGTATTATGTATTGGAAATATGGTCCACACGCTGAAGACTTTTTGTCTGAATGGGAATGTATGACTGACAAAGATAGGGTACCATTCCCTAGGGTGGACAGTTTTGAACCAGAGGTATTGCAGAACTTAAGGATAAGAATATGTCTGATAAAATCCCAAAAACAAAGTGTCAGACATACAAATTGTTTAAACCTGTGACAGCAAGAGGGGTTGATGAATTTGATCCTAAGGTATTGCAGGTGGTATGTCTAACCAAAGTCATATAAGACAAGAATGGAAATATAAGAACTGTTTGAACTTGTAGCAACAATAAATAAGTAGGAAGAAAAAAAAAAAAAGAGAATGCAAGTACACTGCCATATGTAGATGTCTAAGCAGTTACGGCCAGCATACAACTATAGAAAATAATAAAAATATGAAAAATATGACTGTAACCTATATATGTACTAATGAATGTTGAAGTTTTATTTAGGAGGAGAAGGTGACCTGATCGTTTTCAGCCATTTCTCATGCACCCAGAGGAGTATCCAACCGGTAAAAGAAGAGCAGTAGCCTGTGGGGGAAGTGGCTGAGACCAGTGGAACAGGTAAGTATGGTATCATTCGTGTACATATATAGTAAAACCCAAAAATAAAACAAAAAAAATCAAGAAAGTAACGTCAGAAATGGAGAATATCTGTCCGCACATTAGTATTTGCCAGTAGGAAAGCGGTCAGAGACAAGGTAACCCCAGGGTATTTCTTTCAGTTACCATATAAGAAGTATTCATTCCTAGTAATGCCCCTAGTAAAGATGAGCTTGGAAATGTTTGTTGGACCATGTACAGTCCCTTAATACGGGATGAGAAGGATTGAATGAAATACTTTGCATGACCTAGAAGCTTGTTAAAATTTTTTTGTTTTTGTCTTTTGCAGAAATAGAAAACTCTCCATCTGGATAAGACCACTGGTAAACACTAATTCGGCAAATGGGAGGTGGCTGTCTCTGTGCAAATGGAAGGGCTCAATAAGGCATTGAGTGTCAGGATGCAGACTTCTTTGCAAAATTGGAAAGGTCACAGTAACTAATTTTAGATAGTGTGCTATTAAACATCACAAGAATAGTGTTAGGCCCAGAGAACAACAGGTGGAGAGGTTGAGGACTGTAAGTATACTGGCACATACAGGAAAGACCCATCAGTCCAAACCCCAGATCCCTAATGGTCAATAATATGTTACACTTGTAGGAAGGAAGGGCATTTTGCCAGAGATTGTAGGAGTAGTAGGACACATAGTCAATATAGATCCCCTAGACAGAAAACACAAGCCACATTATTAAACACATAGACGGGACCAAGGGACATATAGTAAGGAATCATAAGCCATATAGAAAACACAGATTCGGTTAATGGGAAGAACAGAATAAATGCAACTTACTAATGTTACATTTCACTGTTCGAGATGCATGTCCATCACAGGTAGAGGAAATTAACTCACAGATACCGGGTTCCCTATGAACTTAGGATGGACAGGACACTGGATTGATGGCTGGGATAGTCCCAGTAGAGATAAGACACACAGAATTTTTTTTTAAGGGGAGTAGACCAAGTAGAGAATCACATTCCCGTAGTGCCCAATCCAGTTGTCAATTTTTTTATAAAATCTTCTCCACCTCTACAAACTCATCTGTCACCAACCTCTATTCTGTTTCTCTACAATTTCCTCTCCATCTTTTGCGTTCACACAGGGTGGTATAATACATGGACCCAAGTAAAGTTTAAACTCCACATGCCTAGGTCCTTCAGAGTTCTGCCCAAACCCAGTATATCTCAACAGCACGATGACACCAGTATTACTGCAGTGTGCCTTGTCATGCACAAAGGGTGGAGAATGGGAATACTGGTGAAGGGAAATTTTGTATAGACACTGATATGCCTGTTGGTGAATGGCAAACCTGACATTTTCTTTTTCATTTTCTTCTTCTTTCTCTCCTCTAGAGATATTTCTTTTTTCTTTTTTTTGAGTTATGCTCATGGTACTCTACATTGCAAACACACGATAGTTAAAAAAAGATACAAAAATTTGTGTTCCCTGCAGGAAGAGGCAGTCTGGAGGACAAAGGGGTATGGCCAGGAGTCCTCAGGACTGTGGGCAGGTGGACATGGTAAGCCAGTAGCCCCCAGAGCATACCTTCCAAGTCTAGCTGAGGTGGCACACGGTCTGACTCATCTAGGCAAAGAGGGTAGGTGCAGGCTGATGAGAGCCTACTGGTGTGCGCCAGGATTCTATTCTCATGCAGGTAAAGAGAGCAATGACCTGTCTAACTTGCTTGAGGAAGAATATTGGTAAAGCAATACCAACAGAGCCATCCCATATCCCTCCTGCAGACGGATCTTTTTAGGAAATACAAATCGACTTCGTACAGTTAACACCCTTTAGGAATTATTATTATGTATTGGCGTGCACTGATGTTTTCTCAAACTGGGTAGAGGCATTTCCTGCCGCCACGGATGCTGCTGTGTTTACCGCAAAGAAAAATTTCGCAGAAATTTGTGTGTAGATAATGGTACCCCTAGAAGTAGGAGCAAAGCTTGAAATTGTACTATTGTGATCATAGATACTGCCACTAGTATTATGTAGCTTCGGAACCACTCCCAGATCTTCACTCGACGAATCACCCTCTTCGAAATTTGTTTTGGTATTTGTGTTTTTTTTGGGTTGTTTTTGGAAGACAACCTCATGTCATGATTGATCCGCACAATGATCAGAAATACACCAATGAGGTGACAGTACAGTACCTTGTTGAGATGAGCCAGCATTTGAGAACTTGACAAAAGAACTTGAAACTGTTGATTGCTGGTATGCCAAATGCTAATTGTCTTGATTGTGAACCAAGACACTGTGTGATTGCTCTTACGCTCAGGTTGCCTAATAGACAGGTGGGAAGGACCATACCAAGATTTGTTGACAGCACTAAAGGTCGCCGAAAGAGAGACTTTGGTCCACTCGTCCCACTGCAAGAAGGTCGCTGACCCGGAGAGAACTCGTGACAAAGTAGTTTATTGCTCACATTCATCGAGTCTGTGTGTTCCAAGTGAATTGTGTGTTCAAAGAGCAAGGTGGAGAGCAAAGTGAACTGTGTGTTCCAAGTGAACTGTGTATTCAAAGAGCAAGGCAAAGAGATCGCAAAAGTATCACCAGAGACTCTGTTCCGTGAAGACTGAGAGGCGACACTGTTGAACACTACCTGAGCGTACTAAAAGACTGCAGAAAGACCAGTCATTGTAATTGATTTGTTATGAACTAGAGTTGTTTTGTTCTATTTCTCTTTTCTCTCTTTCCCGCTGACAAACATTTTCTTTCAGGATATTCTATTTTTGCGAGGTTTTTTTTTATGAGGAGTCGAGTGTGGGACTGGAACTGGTTCTGTAGGAAGGAGTGATTTCCTTATAGGATCCCAGGATTAGCCGATCAGTTTGTTAAAATCAGAGAAAGGTCAAAGTTCTAATAGTTATGGAGTTCAGAGGTAATCAGGAACAGTCAGACAATGGCTATTCACACATTGCAGATAAAGAGCTCATTAATATATGTGGAAGAAAGGTTTATGAGTGGCTCTACCCGAACTCCGAAGGTTTATGTTATTTAGGAAGGACACTACTTATAACCCTTGTTCAATGATTAAACAGACCTAGCATACGTTCCAGAAATGGAAACAATGTTCAGAAAATGATAGGAATATATAGATCATGAAAATTTTATATGTCACTGTCACGATTTGTTTGTGTCTTCTTCATCTACCCAGCAGAACCTCAATCGAATCCAAACATCAGTGTACAAAGACGTAGGTACATGTATGTGTGAAATGTTCGTCGCAAATCAGACATTATAGGCCAAAGCACTGTCCCAGCATACTCTATAGGTTGAATGTTGTCCCACAACCAACCAGTGGTCCCGTGACCGCCGAGTGCAAATAGAGGATGTCTCGTCCTCCTCCCTGTCTTCTCCAAATATAGTCAAGTGTCTGATTTGTGAAATGCATACATACTTGTGTCTAGGTCACCGATTATGGTATGAAATATTTTTTTCTTATGTTAATAATTGATGGCAGTTATTGTTTACTGCCAAAGGGTGGACTGTCGAAGTCAAACATATTTCATAAAGAGAACATACAAACTACACACATTTAAGTCGCTATACTTGCAAATACGCGCAGCGAGCACAGCCATATATGGTAACACACGCATTTACATGGACATGCTACAGAGATGGATTCGACACTTATTTCATACAGTACATAATTATAATAATATCAAGCGCCAGACATCATGATGATTTAAAATTATCTAATGAAGTAATGTCATGAATGTGTATTATTTGAACTAAACAAGATAGACCGGTCATGTTTACTATTAAAACAACCAGCTTAATGTGTAGATTAAATTGATACTTGTTATGAAGTTGTAGGACATTGCAGCGAATAGTTAGGATTACATGTATAAAAGCTAAAATCACTTTGTTAGAACAATGAGTGTTACAGTGGACAGGGAACTCAGCCAGCCCTTTGGATGTCTTCAAGGCTGAACCTGATCAGCATATACAAAGAGAATAGTGACTCATCATGAACCCCTCCCCCAGAAACTAGTTAACACATTTTGCTGGTCACACAGGAAAGTAGTTTTTGTTTTGGTCTGAGAGTGGCTGTAAGGTCTAAGATGAAGATGGATGTCTTGCATGATTTTACAGAGAGAGAGAGAGTCATATGGAGGGACAAATTTATATGAGAAAGATATGGTAATTGTATCGCTGGCATGTAACTGAAACTGTATGAAACTGTATGTAATTGTATGTTTTAACTGCTTACTGTGTGAGTGTAACCATGTAACTATAGGTATACTGTACTTTGTAATATATATTGAATCCATATCCTTTTAATAGCAAATATATACTTCAATGAGCTTTGGAACTCAGATAATGTGTGGGTGTATTGTTTTCTCTTATAGGATACAGTGTTTTGCGATGTACAGCGCACTTTTATCGTATATGGTAATAAGAGGTGCACGCATTTACAATATATATTAGAGCGGGCATTTTAAATATTTGTGAGAAATCAATTTGGCATTCTTACATGAATACCAGTCGCTCCCAAACGCGGTCCCCAAGGACTCCCAACAGTCCAGGTTTTAGGGAAATCCCTGTTTGTGCACAAATGGTATAATCAAACTGAGGTACTAATTAAGGGATCTGTTTACTAAGCCTTGGATGGATATAATGTGGAAGGAGATAAATGACCAGCCAATCAGCTCCTGCCATGTCACAGGCTGGGTTTGGAAATTGACAGTTAGGAGCCAATTGGCTGGTACTTTATCTCCATCCAAGGCTTAGGGGTCTATTTACTTAGCCATGGATGGAGATAAAGTGGACGGAGATAAAGTACCAACCAACCAGCTCCTAACTGGCAGTTTTCAAACCCAGCCTATAACATGGCAGTTAGGAGCTCATTGGCCGGGACTTATCTCTTTCCACTTTATTTCTCCCCAAGGCTTAGTACATAGACCCCTATGTTATTTTCCATATTTAACTCTCTTGCAAAATAATTAGACAGACACTTATTGAATGTAGAGAATTTTCAGATTTCTGGAGAACCGAACTGCACAGCTCTAATTAAAAAAAATTTTTTATTAGCAAATACAGTCTTTCTCATCTACAGTATCCACCCAGCACTCCTGACTTGGAAAAATTACTGGAAGGAGGCTGGTACTGTAGAAAATTACCAAGCCATGGCTTGCAACTTCTGGGATGCTGCAGGAGACTAGCCCCTACTGGTCTCTGGTTGTAAAGAACTGGCAGCTGGAGAGAGAACAGTTGAGGGCAGGGGCAAACTCAGGATTTACAGAGGGGGGGTTTCCAAATGCAATCCGCAATCTCACGCTATGCAGAACATTGGATCAAGTGTGGGTGTCTGGGAGAGTGGTAGAAGAATCTAGTAGTGACCCTTTACATTTATGTACATAATGGTCTTTTTTAGTGATGAGCGGGTTCGGTTCCTCGGAATCCGAACCCCCCCGAACTTCACCCATTTTACACGGTTCCGAGGCAGACTCGGATCCTCCCGCCTTGCTCGGTTAACCCGAGCGCGCACGAACGTCATCATCCCGCTGTCGGATTCTCGCGAGATTCGTATTCTATTTAAGGAGCCGCGCGTCGCCGCCATTTTCACTCGTGCATTGGAGATGATAGGGAGAGGACGTGCAGCGTTCTCTCAGTTTCTGTGTTCAGTGTGCTTGCAAATATCTGTGCTCAGTGTGCTGAAAATATCTACGTTCTCTGCCTGGAAAACGCTCCATATCTGTGCTGCACTGTAGTATATAGTAGGAGGACAGTGCAGAATTTTGCTGACCCGTGACCACCAGTATTATATAGCAGTACGGTACAGTAGTCCACTGCTCTACCTACCTCTGTGTCATCAAGTATACTATCCATCCATACCTGTGGTGCATTTTAGTTGTGCGCGGTATATATAGTAGGAGAACAGTGCAGAATTTTGCTGACCATCAGTATATAATATATAGCAGTACGGTACAGTAGTCCACTGCTCTACCTACCTCTGTGTCATCAAGTATACTATCCATCCATACCTGTGGTGCATTTTAGTTGTGTGCAGTGTATATAGTAGGAGGACAGTGCAGAATTTTGCTGACCACCAGTATATAATATATAGCAGTACGGTACAGTAGGCCACTGCTCTACCTACCTCTGTGTCATCAAGTATACTATCCATCCATACCTGTGGTGCATTTTAGTTGTGCACAGTATATATAGTAGGAGGACAGTGCAGAATTTTGCTGACCACCAGTCTATAATATATAGCAGTACGGTACAGTAGGGTAAAATAGGGAAAGATCAAGATCCACTTCCACCTCGTGCTGAAGCTGCTTCCACTAGTCATGGCCGAGATGATGAAATGCTATCAACGTCGTCTGCCAAGGCTGATGCCCAATGTCATAGTAGAGAGCATATAAAATCCAAAAAACAAAAGTCCAGTAAAATGACCCAAAAAACAAAATTAAAAGCGTCTGATGAGAAGCGTAAACTTGCCAATATGCCATTTACGACACGGAGTAGCAAGGAACGGCTGAGGCCCTGTCCTATGTTCATGGCTAGTGGTTCAGATTCACATGAGGATGGAAGCACTCATCCTCTCGCTAGAAAAATGAAAAGACTTAAGCTGGCAAAAGCACAGCAAAGAACTGTGTGTTCTTCTAAATCACAAATCCCCAAGGAGAGTCCAATTGTGTCGGTTGCGATGCCTGACCTTCCCAACACTGGACGGGAAGAGGTGGCGCCTTCCACCATTTGCACGCCCCCTGCAAGTGCTGGAAGGAGCACCCGCAGTCCAGTTCCTGATAGTCAAATTGAAGATGTCACTGTTGAAGTATACCAGGATGAGGATATGGGTGTTGCTAGCGCTGAGGAGGAAATTGACAAGGACGATTCTGATGGTGAGGTGGTTTGTTTAAGTCAGTCACCCGGGGAGACACCTGTTGTCCGTGGGACGAATATGGCCATTGACATGCCTTGTCAACTTACAAAAAAAATCACCTCGTCGGTATGGAATTATTTTAACAGAAATGCGGACAACATTTGTCAAGCCGTGTGTTGCCTTTGTCAAGCTGTAATAAGTAGGGGTAAGGACGTTAACCACCTAGGAACATCCTCCCTTATACGTCACCTGGAGCGCATTCATCAGAAGTCATTGACAAGTTCAAGAACTTTGGGTGACAGCGGAAGCAGTCCACTGACCACTAAATCCCTTCCTCTTGTAACCAAGCTCCTGCAAACCACACCACCAACTCCCTCAGTGTCAATTTCCTCCTTAGTAAAGCCAATAGTCCTGCAGGCCATGTCACTGTCAAGTCTGACGAGTCCTCTCCTGACTGGGATTCCTCCGATGCATCCTTGAGTGTAACGCCTACTGCTGCTGGCGCTGCTGTTGTTGCTGCTGGCAGTCATTCGTCAACCCAGAGGGGAAGTCGGAAGACCACTTGTACTACTTCCAGTAAGCAATTGACTGTCCAATAGTCCTTTGCGAGGAAGATGAAATATCACAGCAGTCATCCTGCTGCAAAGCAGATAACTCAGGCCTTGGCAGCCTGGGTGGTGTTAAACGTGTTTCCGGTATCCACCGTTAATTCACAGGGAACTAGACAATTGATTGAGGTACTGTGTCCCCGGTACCAAATACCATCTACGTTCTATTTCTCTAGGCAGGCGATACCGAGAATGTACACAGACGTCAGAAAAAGAGTCACTAGTGTCCTAAAAAATGCAGTTGTACCCAATGTCCACTTAACCACGGACATGTGGACAAGTGGAGCAGGGCAGACTCAGGACTATATGACTGTGACAGCCCACTGGGTAGATGTATTGCCTCCCGCAGCAAGAACAGCAGCGGCGGCACCAGTAGCAGCATCTCATAAACGCCAACTCGTTCCTAGGCAGGCTACGCTTTGTATCACCGCTTTCCATAAGAGGCACACAGCTGACAACCTCTTACGGAAACTGAGGAACATCATCGCAGAATGGCTTACCCCAATTGGACTCTCCTGGGGATTTGTGACATCAGATAACGCCACCAATATTGTGCGTGCATTACATGTGGGCAAATTCCAGCACGTCCCATGTTTTGCACATACATTGAATTTGGTGGTGCAGAATTATTTAAAAAACAACAGGGGCGTGCAAGAGATGCTGTCGGTGGCCCGAAGAATTGCGTGCCACTTTCGGCATTCAGCCACCACGTGCCGAAGACTGGAGCACCAGCAAACACTCCTGAACTTGCCCCGCCATCATCTGAAGCAAGAGGTGGTAACGAGGTGGAATTCAACCCTCTATATGCTTCAGAGGATGGAGGAGCAGCAAAAGGCCATTCAAGCCTATACAGCTACCTACGATATAGGCAAAGGAGGGGTAATGCACCTGACTCAAGCGCAGTGGAGAATGATTTCAACGTTGTGCAAGGTTCTGCAACCCTTTGAACTTGCCACACGTGAAGTCAGTTCAGACACTGCCAGCCTGAGTCAGGTCATTCCCCTCATTAGGGTTTTGCAGAAGAAGCTGGAGAGATTGAAGGAGGAGCTAAAACAAAGCGATTCCACTAGGCATGTTGGACTTGTGGATGGAGCCCTTAATTCGCTTAACCAGGATTCACGGGGGGTCAATCTGTTGAAATCAGAGCACTACATTTTGGCCACCGTGCTCGATCCTAGATTTAAAACCTACGTTGTATCTCTCTTTCCGGCAGACACAAGTCTGCAGAGGTTCAAAGACCTGCTGGTGAGAAAATTGTCAAGTCAAGCGGAACGTGACCTGTCAACAGCTCCTCCTTCACATTCTCCCGCAACTGGGGCTGCGAGGAAAAGGCTAAGAATTCCGAGCCCACCCGCTGGCGGTGATGCAGGGCAGTCTGGAGCGAGTGCTGACATCTGGTCTGGAGTGAAGGACCTGCCAACGATTACTGACATGTCGTCTGCTGTCACTGCATATGATTCTGTCACCATTGAAAGAATGGTGGAGGATTATATGAGTGACCGCATCCAAGTAGGCACGTCAGACAGTCCGTACATATACTGGCAGGAAAAAGAGGCAATTTGGAGGCCCTTGCAGAAACTGGCTTTATTTTACCTAAGTTGCCCCCCCTCCAGTGTGTACTCCGAAAGAGTGTTTAGTGCAGCCGCTCACCTTGTCAGCAATCGGCGTACGAGGTTACTTCCAGAAAATGTGGAGAAATGATGTTCATCAAAATGAATTATAATCAATTCCTCCGTCGAGACATTCACCAGCAATTGCCTCCAGAAAGTACACAGGGACCTGAGATGGTGGATTCCAGTGGGGACGAATTAATAATCTGTGAGGAGGGGGATGTACACAGTGAAAGGGGTGAGGAATCGGAGGATGAGGAGGAGGTGGACATCTCGCCTCTGTAGAGCCAGTTTGTGCAAGGAGAGATTGATTGCTTCTTTTTTGGTGGGGGCCCAAACCAACCAGTCATTTCAGTCACAGTCGTGTGGCAGACCCTGTCGCTGAAATGATGGGTTTGTTAAAGTGTGCATGTCCTGTTTATTAGAGATGAGCGGGTTCGGTTTCTCTGAATCCGAACCCGCCCGAACTTCATGTTTTTTTTCACGGGTCCGAGCGACTCGGATCTTCCCGCCTTGCTCGGTTAACCCGAGCGCGCCCGAACGTCATCATGACGCTGTCGGATTCTCGCGAGGCTCGGATTCTATCGCGAGACTCGGATTCTATATAAGGAGCCGCGCGTCGCCGCCATTTTCACACGTGCATTGAGATTGATAGGGAGAGGACGTGGCTGGCGTCCTCTCCATTTAGATTATAAGAGAGAGAGATTTACTGGAGTTTAGGACTAGGAGGAGTACTGTAGAAGTGTAGAGAGTGCAGAGAGTTTACTAGTGAGTGACCACCAGACAGTGCAGTTTATTTAATATATCCGTTCTCTGCCTGAAAAAAGCGATACACACAGTGACTCAGTCACATACCATATCTGTGTGCACTGCTCAGGCTCAGCCCAGTGTGCTGCATCATCTATATATATTATATATCTGTCTGACTGCTCAGCTCACACAGCTTATAATTGTGGGGGAGACTGGGGAGCACTGCAGTGCCAGTTATAGGTTATAGCAGGAGCCAGGAGTACATAATATTATATAGTGAGTGACCACCAGACAGTGCAGTTTATTTAATATATCCGTTCTCTGCCTGAAAAAAGCGATACACACAGTGACTCAGTCACATACCATATCTGTGTGCACTGCTCAGGCTCAGCCCAGTGTGCTGCATCATCTATATATATTATATATCTGTCTGACTGCTCAGCTCACACAGCTTATAATTGTGGGGGAGACTGGGGAGCACTGCAGTGCCAGTTATAGGTTATAGCAGGAGCCAGGAGTACATAATATTATATAGTGAGTGACCACCAGACAGTGCAGTTTATTTAATATATCCGTTCTCTGCCTGAAAAAAGCGATACACACAGTGACTCAGTCACATACCATATCTGTGTGCACTGCTCAGGCTCAGCCCAGTGTGCTGCATCATCTATATATATTATATATCTGTCTGACTGCTCAGCTCACACAGCTTATAATTGTGGGGGAGACTGGGGAGCACTGCAGTGCCAGTTATAGGTTATAGCAGGAGCCAGGAGTACATAATATTATATTAAAATTAAACAGTGCACACTTTTGCTGCAGGAGTGCCACTGCCAGTGTGACTGACCAGTGACCTGACCACACTGACCACCAGTATAGTTAGTAGTATACTTATATTGTGATTGCCTGAAAAAGTTAAACACTCGTCGTGTGACTTCACTTGTGTGTTTTTTTTTTTTATTCTATAAAAATAAAACTCATTCTGCTGACAGACAGTGTCCAGCAGGTCCGTCATTATATAATATATAATATATACCTGTCCGGCTGCAGTAGTGATATATATATATTTTTTATATCATTTATCATCCAGTCGCAGCAGACACAGTACGGTAGTTCACGGCTGTGGCTACCTCTGTGTCTGCACTCGGCAGGCAGTCCGTCCATAATTGTATACCACCTAACCGTGGTTTTTTTTTCTTCTTTATACATACATACTACTACGACATCTCTTTATCAACCAGTCTATATTAGCAGCAGACACAGTACAGTACGGTAGTTCACGGCTGTGGCTACCTCTGTGTCTGCACTCGGCAGGCAGTCCGTCCATAATTGTATACCACCTAACCGTGGTTTTTTTTTCTTTCTTCTTTATACATACATAGTTACATAGACATCTCTTTATCAACCAGTCTATATTAGCAGCAGACACAGTACAGTACGGTAGTTCACGGCTGTGGCTACCTCTGTGTCTGCACTCGGCAGGCAGTCCATAATTGTATACTAGTATCCATCTCCATTGTTTACCTGAGGTGCCTTTTAGTTGTGCCTATTAAAATATGGAGAACAAAAATGTTGAGGTTCCAAAATTAGGGAAAGATCAAGATCCACTTCCACCTCGTGCTGAAGCTGCTGCCACTAGTCATGGCCGAGACGATGAAATGCCAGCAACGTCGTCTGCCAAGGCCGATGCCCAATGTCATAGTACAGAGCATGTCAAATCCAAAACACCAAATATCAGTAAAAAAAGGACTCCAAAACCTAAAATAAAATTGTCGGAGGAGAAGCGTAAACTTGCCAATATGCCATTTACCACACGGAGTGGCAAGGAACGGCTGAGGCCCTGGCCTATGTTCATGGCTAGTGGTTCAGCTTCACATGAGGATGGAAGCACTCAGCCTCTCGCTAGAAAACTGAAAAGACTCAAGCTGGCAAAAGCAGCACAGCAAAGAACTGTGCATTCTTCGAAATCCCAAATCCACAAGGAGAGTCCAATTGTGTCGGTTGCGATGCCTGACCTTCCCAACACTGGACGTGAAGAGCATGCGCCTTCCACCATTTGCACGCCCCCTGCAAGTGCTGGAAGGAGCACCCGCAGTCCAGTTCCTGATAGTCAGATTGAAGATGAAGATGTTGAAGTACACCAGGATGAGGAGGATATGGGTGTTGCTGGCGCTGGGGAGGAAATTGACCAGGAGGTTTCTGATGGTGAGGTGGTTTGTTTAAGTCAGGCACCCGGGGAGACATCTGTTGTCCGTGGGAGGAATATGGCCGTTGACATGCCTGGTGAAAATACCAAAAAAATCAGCTCTTCAGTGTGGAGGTATTTCAACAGAAAAGCGGACAACAGGTGTCAAGCCGTGTGTTGCCTTTGTCAAGCTGTAATAAGTAGGGGTAAGGACGTTAACCACCTCGGAACATCCTCCCTTATACGTCACCTGCAGCGCATTCATAATAAGTCAGTGACAAGTTCAAAAACTTTGGGCGACAGCGGAAGCAGTCCACTGACCAGTAAATCCCTTCCTCTTGTAACCAAGCTCACGCAAACCACCCCACCAACTCCCTCAGTGTCAATTTCCTCCTTCCCCAGGAATACCAATAGTCCTGCAGGCCAAGTCACTGGCAATTCTGACGAGTCCTCTCCTGCCTGGGATTCCTCCAATGCATCCTTGCGTGTAACGCCTACTGCTGCTGGCGCTGCTGTTGTTGCTGCTGGGAGTCGATGGTCATCCCAGAGGGGAAGTCGTAAGCCCACTTGTACTACTTCCAGTAAGCAATTGACTGTCCAACAGTCCTTTGCGAGGAAGATGAAATATCACAGCAGTCATCCTGCTGCAAAGCGGATAACTGAGGCCTTGACAACTATGTTGGTGTTAGACGTGCGTCCGGTATCCGCCGTTAGTTCACAGGGAACTAGACAATTTATTGAGGCAGTGTGCCCCCGTTACCAAATACCATCTAGGTTCCACTTCTGTAGGCAGGCGATACCGAGAATGTACACGGACGTCAGAAAAAGACTCACCAGTGTCCTAAAAAATGCAGTTGTACCCAATGTCCACTTAACCACGGACATGTGGACAAGTGGAGCAGGGCAGGGTCAGGACTATATGACTGTGACAGCCCACTGGGTAGATGTATGGACTCCCGCCGCAAGAACAGCAGCGGCGGCACCAGTAGCAGCATCTCGCAAACGCCAACTCTTTCCTAGGCAGGCTACGCTTTGTATCACCGCTTTCCAGAATACGCACACAGCTGAAAACCTCTTACGGCAACTGAGGAAGATCATCGCGGAATGGCTTACCCCAATTGGACTCTCCTGTGGATTTGTGGCATCGGACAACGCCAGCAATATTGTGTGTGCATTAAATATGGGCAAATTCCAGCACGTCCCATGTTTTGCACATACCTTGAATTTGGTGGTGCAGAATTTTTTTAAAAACGAAAGGGGCGTGCAAGAGATGCTGTCGGTGGCCAGAAGAATTGCGGGACACTTTCGGCGTACAGGCACCACGTACAGAAGACTGGAGCACCACCAAAAACGCCTGAACCTGCCCTGCCATCATCTGAAGCAAGAAGTGGTAACGAGGTGGAATTCAACCCTCTATATGCTTCAGAGGTTGGAGGAGCAGCAAAAGGCCATTCAAGCCTATACAATTGAGCACGATATAGTAGGTGGAATGCACCTGTCTCAAGCGCAGTGGAGAATGATTTCAACGTTGTGCAAGGTTCTGATGCCCTTTGAACTTGCCACACGTGAAGTCAGTTCAGACACTGCCAGCCTGAGTCAGGTCATTCCCCTCATCAGGCTTTTGCAGAAGAAGCTGGAGACATTGAAGGAGGAGCTAACACGGAGCGATTCCGCTAGGCATGTGGGACTTGTGGATGGAGCCCTTAATTCGCTTAACAAGGATTCACGGGTGGTCAATCTGTTGAAATCAGAGCACTACATTTTGGCCACCGTGCTCGATCCTAGATTTAAAGCCTACCTTGGATCTCTCTTTCCGGCAGACACAAGTCTGCTGGGGTTGAAAGACCTGCTGGTGACAAAATTGTCAAGTCAAGCGGAACGCGACCTGTCAACATCTCCTCCTTCACATTCTCCCGCAACTGGGGGTGCGAGGAAAAGGCTCAGAATTCCGAGCCCACCCGCTGGCGGTGATGCAGGGCAGTCTGGAGCGACTGCTGATGCTGACATCTGGTCCGGACTGAAGGACCTGACAACGATTACGGACATGTCGTCTACTGTCACTGCATATGATTCTCTCAACATTGATAGAATGGTGGAGGATTATATGAGTGACCGCATCCAAGTAGGCACGTCACACAGTCCGTACTTATACTGGCAGGAAAAAGAGGCAATTTGGAGGCCCTTGCACAAACTGGCTTTATTCTACCTAAGTTGCCCTCCCACAAGTGTGTACTCCGAAAGAGTGTTTAGTGCCGCCGCTCACCTTGTCAGCAATCGGCGTACGAGGTTACATCCAGAAAATGTGGAGAAGATGATGTTCATTAAAATGAATTATAATCAATTCCTCCGCGGAGACATTGACCAGCAGCAATTGCCTCCACAAAGTACACAGGGAGCTGAGATGGTGGATTCCAGTGGGGACGAATTGATAATCTGTGAGGAGGGGGATGTACACGGTGATATATCGGAGGGTGATGATGAGGTGGACATCTTGCCTCTGTAGAGCCAGTTTGTGCAAGGAGAGATTAATTGCTTCTTTTTTGGGGGGGGTCCAAACCAACCCGTCATATCAGTCACAGTCGTGTGGCAGACCCTATCACTGAAATGATGGGTTGGTTAAAGTGTGCATGTCCTGTTTTGTTTATACAACATAAGGGTGGGTGGGAGGGCCCAAGGACAATTCCATCTTGCACCTCTTTTTTCTTTTCTTTTTCTTTGCATCATGTGCTGATTGGGGAGGGTTTTTTGGAAGGGACATCCTGCGTGACACTGCAGTGCCACTCCTAAATGGGCCCGGTGTTTGTGTCGGCCACTAGGGTCGCTAATCTTACTCACACAGTCAGCTACCTCATTGCGCCTCTTTTTTTCTTTGCGTCATGTGCTGTTTGGGGAGGGTTTTTTGGAAGGGACATCCTGCGTGACACTGCAGTGCCACTCCTAGATGGGCCCGGTGTTTGTGTCGGCCACTAGGGTCGCTAATCTTACTCACACAGCTACCTCATTGCGCCTCTTTTTTTCTTTGCGTCATGTGCTGTTTGGGGAGGGTTTTTTGGAAGGGCCATCCTGCGTGACACTGCAGTGCCACTCCTAGATGGGCCCGGTGTTTGTATCGGCCACTAGGGTCGCTAATCTTACTCACACAGCTACCTGATTGCGCCTCTTTTTTTCTTTGCGTCATGTGCTGTTTGGGGAGGGTTTTTTGGAAGGGACATCCTGCGTGACACTGCAGTGCCACTCCTAGATGGGCCCGGTGTTTGTGTCGGCCACTAGGGTCGCTTATCTTACTCACACAGCGACCTCGGTGCAAATTTTAGGACTAAAAATAATATTGTGAGGTGTGAGGTATTCAGAATAGACTGAAAATGAGTGGAAATTATGGTTATTGAGGTTAATAATACTATGGGATCAAAATGACCCCCAAATTCTATGATTTAAGCTGTTTTTTAGGGTTTTTTGAAAAAAACACCCGAATCCAAAACACACCCGAATCCGACAAAAAAAATTCGGTGAGGTTTTGCCAAAACGCGTTCGAACCCAAAACACGGCCGCGGAACCGAACCCAAAACCAAAACACAAAACCCGAAAAATTTCAGGCGCTCATCTCTACTGTTTATACAACATAAGGGTGGGTGGGAGGGCCCAAGGACAATTCCATCTTGCACCACTTTTTTCTTTAATTTATCTTTGCATCATGTGCTGTATGGGGACTATTTTTTGAAGTGCCATCCTGTCTGACACTGCAGTGCCACTCCTAGATGGGCCAGGTGTTTGTGTCGGCCAATAGGGTTGCTTAGCTTAGCCATCCAGCGACCTTGGTGCACCTCTTTTTTTCTTTGCATCATGTGCTGTTTGGGGACTATTTTTTGAAGTGCCTTCCTGTCTGACACTGCAGTGCCACTCCTAGATGGGCCAGGTGTTTGTGTCGGCCACTTGGGTCGCTTAGCTTAGCAATCCAGCGATCTTGGTGCACCTCTTTTTTTCTTTGCATCATGTGCTGTTTGGGGACTATTTTTTAAATCTGCCATCCTGTCTGACACTGCAGTGCCACTCCTAGATGGGCCAAGTGTTTGTGTCGGCCAATTGGGTCGCTTGGCTTAGTCACACAGCTACCTCATTGCACCTCTTATTTTTTTTGCATCATGTGCTGTTTGGGGACTATTTTTTAAATCTGCCATCCTGTCTGACACTGCAGTGCCACTCCTAGATGGGCCAGGTATTTGTGTCGGCCACTTGGGTCGCTTAGCTTAGTCACACAGCTACCTCATTGCACCTCTTTTTTTCTTTGCATCATGTGCTGTTTGGGGACTATTTTTTAAATCTGCCATCCTGTCTGACACTGCAGTACCACTCCTAGATGGGCCAGGTGTTTGTGTCGGCCAATTGGGTCGCTTAGCTTAGTCACACAGCTACCTCATTGCACCTCTTTTTTTCTTTGCATCATGTGCTGTTTGGGGAGTATTTTTTAAATCTGCCATCCTATCTGACACTGCAGTGCCACTCCTAGATGGGCCGGGTGTTTGTGTCGGCCACTTGGGTCGCTTAGCTTAGTCATCCAGCGACCTCGGTGCACATTTTAGG
This sequence comes from Pseudophryne corroboree, assembly GCF_028390025.1. NCBI lineage: Eukaryota > Metazoa > Chordata > Amphibia > Anura > Myobatrachidae > Pseudophryne > Pseudophryne corroboree. Next base: position 103,077,033 of record NC_086444.1, on the reverse strand, counting down.
ACTAAAAATAATATTGTGAGGTGTGAGGTGTTCAGAATAGACTGAAAATGAGTGGAAATTATGGTTATTGAGGTTAATAATACTATGGGATCAAAATGACCCCCAAATTCTATGATTTAAGCTGTTTTTGAGGGTTTCTTGTAAAAAAACACCCGAATCCAAAACACACCCGAATCCGACAAAAAAAATTCAGGGAGGATTTGCCAAAACGCGTCCAAATCCAAAACACGGGCACGGAACCGAATCCAAAACCAAAACACAAAACCAGAAAAATTTCCGGTGCACATCACTAGTCTTTTTAGACAATGGACACTGTATGGAATTCAGTACAGGTTGAGTATCCCTTATCCAAAATGCTTGGGACCAGAAGTATTTTGGATATCGGATTTTTCCGTATTTTGGAATAATTGCATACCATAATGAGATATCATGGCGATGGGACCCAAGTCTGAGCACAGAATGCAGTTATGTTTCATATACACCTTATATACACAGCCTGAAGGTCATTTTAGCCAATATTTTTAATAACTTTGTACATTAAACAAAGTGTGTGTACATTCACACAATTCATGTATGTTTCATATACACCTTATACACACAGCCTGAAGGTCATTTAATACAATATGTTTAATAACTTTGTGTATTAAACAAAGTTTGTGTACATTGAGCCATCAGAAAACAAAGGTTTCACTATCTCACTCTCACTCAAAGAAGTCCGTATTTCGGAATATTCCGTATTTTGGAATATTTGGATATGGGATACTCAACCTGTATTACTATAGATGGTCTATAGTATAGGCTGTATTAAACATATATATATATATATATATATATATATATATATTTATTTGGGTAACGGGAGTATGGCGCCACAGGTGTATGTGAATAGAAAAAATTATAAGGTAGTAAATGCTACAATTCAGAAACTCCTTTAGTAATATAAGGTGTCAGCTAGCCCCTAAATATTCGGCAGGGATAAGCTGCCTTTAAAGTTAGATATGGGAGGAGAGGAATAGGGGTCTCAGCGACCGACATTGTCTGATAAATATTATAAATATGAAGAACTTGCCGGATATGTATTACAAAATAACAATAAATTTATTTATACAATCTGAATAAAATTTTAAATTAAAAAATCAGGGTGGGCTAAGATACAGAGGATATAGAGTACTAAAAGAAACTAGCTAAAACATAGAATTATGTAAGTTCAATAAAAGCAATATTAGACTAATAAAACGTATAGGATAAGAAAGTGCTGCTTATCTTAAAAATGGAGAGTCAATTGACTCTCCATTTTTAAGAAAAGCAGCACTTTCTTATCCTATACGTTTTATTAGTCCATGTCGACCTACTTACTGTCGACCAGTAGTGGTCAACCTAGACAGTGTCGACCTACTTACTGTCGACCTATCGACTGGATCCCATATGGAGTGGGACAGGATTTGCTTCTGTTTGTGCACATATTTATGATTACCAGCCACCAGCACTGGTTTTGCCTACATAGAACACTGACTATAAATAATTTGAATTGGTCCTGGACCACTAATCCAAGGCCCCCCACAAATGTCCTGAGGCACACCAGGGAGCCACGGCACACGGTGTGAGAACCACTGGTCTAGTGTGTTTCCAGTTTAATTATTGCAGCTGGTCTGTGGGTTACAGCTCCCAGCTCCACTTCTGCAAAAAAAAAAAAAAAAAAAAAAAATGCAACAATGTAATCTTAGTGACAAACTGCAGAGATTAACCCTTTCTGTGACTGCTGCACAGGGATCACACAACCTCTGTTCATAGGGCTGAATTCAATTAGGGGAGAAGTTCTTGGCCAGCGAAGAAGTGCAGGTATATACCGTTGGATTCGCAGATATTTTCTTGCAATACACTATATACATAGAAACATAGAATTTTACTGCAGGCATTAGGGTAGGGTCTGGGTTAGGGTCAGGGCCAGCAACAGAAATCTTGGGGCCCAGTACACAGATATCTCTGGGGCCCCCACAACCACCTTAACTTGGCAGAGGGGATCTTTAAAAAAAATGGAACCTTTGACTCAGACTGTCAGTGAGCCCGGCAGGTGGTTTTCATGCTGGGCTACCCGGCTCTGCGGTGGCAGGGACATACAGAAAAGAGCCAGCGCAGTGACATGCATAATGATAGCAATACATCATGGACCACAGGGACTGGATAAAGTGATGGGGTAAAAGGAGGTTGGAGGGTTTAAGGGGCCTGTTAATTGTTTTCCTACTTAAATTGAGCAGTTGGAGCATACACTATAAAAAGCAATATTGGCACTGTGACCCTGTATTTGTGTCCCTGATCCTTGGGGCCCCCCTGAACCTCGAGGCCCTGCAAAAGTGTCCTCTTTGTCCCCTCCTGTTGCTAGGCCTGCCTCCATGTGAACATTAAATTTTGTACACATCATGAATAATTGTACATTGAACACAATTTCAGCACATATTTGTATTAAACATATTCAAATAACATAAATAAAATAAGTGGTCGGGAAAAGTTAAACATCCCATAATAAATGAATACACAAACATAATAGAACAAGCAGATGACAGAACTGCACTTTCTAAGCACATTCTTCCACCTCATGGTAAGGCTCCTGTCTCCTCTTCCTGTCAGCTACTCTCTGGTCTAGGGCTCAGATCCACACACACAGCAAACTTAGTAGAAGAAGTTGCTGCAACTGGGCATGTGCAGCAGCTCTGCTCTGTCCCTTACACTGCATGATGTGGCGGCAGCTCTAGTAATCATATTATATATTATTGTTATTGTCTTCATTTGAGCCTCTGGCCAAAAGGAGGTGGGTTCCTGGGCAACTAGAAACCCCCCACTGCATTTGCCTATGGAGGGGCAGTAGGTGCCAGAAGGATGAGGGGGAACTCCCTGATCCTGAGGTAGCAGTTGCCTGAAACTAGTGGTTCCGTGATCTGTGCATAAAACTTGTCGCCAAGAGAGCAATAATTTCAGCTGCTAGAAGTGTAACGGGAACTTAAATGAGTAGTCTAATGAGATTATCTTAAAAACACTTTTTACGCGTTTCTCCGTGAGGAACAACGGTTTAAGAGATTTTATCAGCATTTGAGAGAAAATCTTAATTATTTAGTTTTTGGTATAGATACAGAAATGTAGGCAGAAGTGGAATGTTTGCCATTTTAAAACCTCTCTAAATGATGGACTTGATGTAAAAATAGGATTTTAATACCTACCGGTAAATCCTTTTCTCTTAGTCCGTGGAGGATGCTGGGGTCATCATAGAACCATGGGATATAGACGGGATCCGCAGGAGACATGGGCACTTTAAGACTTTGAAAGGGTGTGAACTGGCTCCTCCCTCTATGCTTCTCCTCCAGACTCCAGTTATAGGAACTGTGCCCAGAAAGAGACGGACATTTCGAGGAAAGGATTTATTGTTAAACTAAGGTGAGATTCATACCAGCTCACACCTCAAGCATGCCGCAGAACGTGGCATTCAACAGAACACAAGCCAACGGCATTAACAATTGCAGCAACATGCTGACAAAAACGTAACACAACATGTGTGTAACCAAAACTAATAACTGCAGATACCGTACGCACTGGGACGGGCGCCCAGCATCCTCTACAGATTAAGAGAAATGGATTTACCGGTAGGTATTAAAATCCTATTTTCTCATACATCCTAGAGGATGCTGGGGTCATCATAGAACCATGGGGTTATACCAAAGCTCTAGAATGGGCGGGAAAGTGCGAATGACTGCAGCACCGATTGACCAAACTTAAGGTCTTCATCGGCCAAGGTGTCAAACTTGTAGAACTTTGCAAATGTGTTTGACCCTGACCAAGTAGCTGCTCTGCAAAGTTGCAATGCTGAGACCCCCGGGAAGCCGCCCAGGATGAGCCCACCTTTCTAGTAGAATGGGCCTTCACTAATTCCGGTAACGGCAATCCAGCCATGGAATGAGCATGCTGAATCGTGTTACAGATCCAGCGTGCAATGGTCTGCTTGGAAGCAGGACACCCAACCTTGTTGGGAGCATACAGGACAAACAGAGACTCTGTTTTCCTAATCCGAGCCGTTCTGGCGACATAAATCTTCAAAGCTCTGACCACATCCAGAAATTGTGACTCAGCGAAGGCGTCAGTAGCCACAGGCACCACAATAGGTTGGTTCATGTGGAAAGAGGAAACCACCTTCGGTAGAAATTGTTGATGTGTCCTCAATTCAGCTCTATCTTCATGGAAGATCAAATAAGGGCTCTTGTGAGACAAGGCCGCTAACTCAGACACCCGCCTTGCAGATGCCAAGGCCAACAGGATGACCACTTTCCAAGTGAGGAATTTCAACTCCACCATCCGTAAAGGTTCAAACCAATGTGATTGAAGGAACTGCAACACCACATTAAGATCCCATGGTGCCACTGGAGGCACAAACGGAGGTTGGATGTGCAACATGCCTTTCACGAAAGTCTGAACTTCTGGAAGGGAGGCCAATTGTTTCTGAAAGAAAACCGATAAGGCCGAAATCTGTACCTTAATTGAGCCCAATTTTAGGCCCCGCATCCACACCTGCTTGTAGAAAATGGAGAAAACGTCCTAGCCGAAACTCTTCCGTAGGAGCCCCCTTGGATTCACACCAAGAAACATATTTTCTCCAAATACGGTGGTAATGTTTAGACATTACCCCTTTTCTGGCCTGAATAAATGGGGGAATGACTTCACTGGGAATACCCTTACGGGCTAGGATTTTGCGCTCAACCGCCATGCTGTCAAACGTAGCCACGGTAAGTCCTGATACACGCACGGTCCCTGTTGTAACAGGTCCTTGCGCAGAGGAAGAGGCCAGGGATCTCCTATGAGTAATTCCTGAAGATCTGGATACCAAGCCCTCCTTGGCCAGTCTGGGACAATGAGGATCGCCCGGATCTTTGTTCTTCTTATGATCTTTAGAACCTTTGGAATGAGAGGAAGTGGAGGGAATACATACACCGACTGAAACACCCACGGTGTCACCAGTGCATCCACTGCAATTGCTTGAGGGTCCCTTGACCTGGAACAATATCTCTGAAGCTTCTTGTTGAGACGAGATGCCATCATGTCTACTTGAGGAACTCCCCAATGACTTGTCACCTCTGCGAAGACTTCTTGGTGGAGGCCCCACTCTCCTGGATGGAGATCGTGTCTGCTGAGAAAGTCTGCTACCCAGTTGTCCACTCCTGGAATGAAGATCGCTGACAGAGCGCTTGTATGCTTTTCCGCCCAGCGGAAAATCCTTGTGGATTCTGCCATTGCCACTCTGCTTTTCTTTCCGTCCTGACGGTTTATGTGCGCTACTGCTGTTACATTGTCCGACTGGATCACTACAGGCAGATCTCGAAGAAGATGTTCCACTTGCAGAAGGCCGTTGTAAATGGCCCTTAACTACAGAACAGTCATGTGGAGACAAGTTTCCTGACTTGACCATCTTCCTTGGAAGTTTTCTCCCATTGTGACTGCCCCCCAACCTCGGAGGCTAGCATCCGTGGTCAGCAGGATCCAGTCCTGTATCCCGAAACTGCGCCCCTCTTGGAGGTGAGCGTTGTGCAGCAACCACAGGACTGATACCGTGGTTTTGGAAGACAGGATTGTCCTCCGGTGCATGTGTAGGTGGGACCCGGACCACTTGTCCAACAGGTCCCACTGGAACACCCTGGCATGGAACCTGCCAAACTGAATGGCCTCGTAGGCTGCAACCATCTTCCCCAGCAACCGAATGCATTGATGGATTGACACTCTTGCTGGTTTCAGAATTTGTTTGACCAGACTCTGAAGATCCAGAGCCTTGTCCACTGGAAGAAAGACTCCTTGTAGTTCTGTGTCCAATATCATTCCCAAAAACGACAACCGCATCGTCGGAATCAACTGTGATTTTGGCAAGTTTAGGAGCCAACCCTGTTGCTGAAGAACCGTCAGGGAGAGTGCAACGTTTTGCACCAACTGGTCCCTGGATCTCGCCTTTATCAGGAGATCGTCCAAGTATGGGATAATCGTGACTCCTTGCTTGCGAAGGAGAACCATCATCTCCGCCATTACTTTGGTGAAAATCCTCGGAGCCGTGGACAGACCAAACGGCAACGTTTGAAATTGGTAATGACAATCCTGAATTGCAAACCTCAGGTAAGCCTGATGCGGAGGATAAATGGGAACATGTAAGTAGGCATCCTTTATGTCCACCGACACCATAAAATCCCCTTCCTTCAGACTGGAGATCACTGCTCGGAGAGACTCCATCTTGAATCTGAATTTCTTTAGGTAGAAATTTAGGGATTTCAAATTTAGGATTGGTCTGACCGAGCCGTCCGGCTTCGGGACCACAAACAGGCTCGAATAAAAACCTTCTCCCTGTTGTGACTGGGGAACCCTGACGATAACTTGATTTTGACACAACTTTTGTATTGCGTCGCAAACTACCTCCCTGACCGGAAGAGAAGCTGGTAAGGCCGATTTGAAAAAACGGCGAGGGGGAACGTCTTGAAACTCCAGCTTGTACCCTTGGGATACTATTTGTAAAACCCATGGGTCTAGGTCCGAACGAACCCAAAACTGACTGAAGAGTTTGAGACGTGCCCCCACCGATGCGGACTCCTGCATAGGAGCCCCAACGTCATGCGGTGGAATTGGCAGAAGCCTGGGAGGACTTCTGCTCCTGGGAGCCTGACAAGGCTGGTGATCGTTTACCTCTTCCCCTTCCTCTAGTAGCAAGGAAGGAAGAACCTCGGCCCTTTCTGTATTTATTGGGCCGAAAGGAATGCATCTGATAGTGATGCGTTTTCTTTTGTTGTGGAGGAACATAAGGCAAAAAGGTTGACTTACCCGCGGTAGCTGTAGATACCAAATCATCAAGGCCGTCACCAAATAAGGCCTTACCTTTATATGGTAGAGACTCCATACTTTTTTTGGAATCAGCATCAGCATTCCATTGGTGAATCCACAATGCTCGTCTAGCTGAGACTGCCATGGCATCGGCCTTTGATCCCAAAAGACCAATATCTCTCGCAGCTTCCTTAAGGTATGCTGCAGCGTCGTTGATATAACCCAGTGTTAAGAGGATGCTATCCCTATCTAGGTTATCTATTTCAGAAGACAAGTTGTCTGCCCACTTTTCGATAGCACTACTTACCCACGCAGACGCAATGACAGGTCTAAGTAGCGTACCTGTGGTCGCATAAATGGACTTTAACGTAGTTTCTTGTTTATGATCTGCAGGATCCTTAAGGGCCGCCGTGTCAGGTGACGGGAAAGCCACCTTTTTAGACAAACGTGACAGGGCCTTGTCCACAGTGGGGGGTGACTCCCACTTTTCCCAATCCGCCGAGGGAAACGGATAAGCTACCGTAATTCTTTTGGGAATCTGAAACTTTTTGTCAGGACCTTCCCAGACTTTTTCAAATAGCGTGTTCAGTTCATGAGAGGGAGGAAACGTCACCTCAGGTTTCCTTTCCTTATACATACAGACCCTTTTATCAGGGACAGCCGGGTCCTCAGTGATATGTAGTACCTCTTTAACCGCCACAATCATGTACTGGATACTCTTTGCCAATTTTGGATCTAATCTGGAATCGCTATAGTCGACACTGGAATCAGAGTCCGCGTCGGTATCAGTGTCTGCCACCTGGGCCAGTGTACATTTCTGCGACCCTGAGGGGATCTGACTTTGCAATAACATATCTTCTACAGATTTCTTCCATGCCTGGGTCTGAGACTCAGACTTATCTAGCCTCTTACTAATAAGAGCCACATTAGCATTCAAGGCGTTCAACACATTTACCCAATCCGGCGTCGGCGGTGCCGACAGGGTCACCCCCACAGCCGTTTGTATCCCTAATACAGCCTCCTCCTGGGAAGAGCCTTCAGCCTCAGACATGTCGACAATCGTGCACCAAACACCCACAGACACACCGGGCATATAGGGGACAGACCCACAGTAAAGTCTGTCAGAGAGACACAGAGGGGATTTGCCAGCTCACAACCCAGCGCTAAATCAATGGGTCTGAAGTCACCAAGAATTTGCCTCAGACCTAAAGCGCTTTTACAGTCACATATATATTGCACCAATTGACCTGCCTCCCCCCCATTTTGTACCCCTGGTACTTGTCAGTGTGAGGAGGACCAGCGTCTCTGCAGCCTGCGGAGAGGAAATGGCGTCGTGAGCTGTGAGGAAGAAGCTCCGCCCCCTTAATGGCGCGCTTCTGTCCCGCTTTTTCTGATATTTATACTGGCAGGGGTTAGGACAGTGCCGTGGCACTAATGTCCCCTCTTGCCAGTGGAATAATGAGGATGATTTTAGCTGCCCAGGGCGGCCTCCCCCCCGCGCCCTGCACCCTGTAGTGCTGTATGTGGGAGCTCGGCGCGCAGCGTCTGCCCGCTGCGCGGTACCTCAGAAAATGCCGTCAGTGAAGCTGAAGTCTTCTTTTCTTTGGTTACTCACCTGTCTTCTGACTTCTGGCACTGAAAGGGGGTGACGGCCGGCTGCGGCAGTGAGCATCTAGGCGTACCCAGCGATCAGCACCCTCAGGAGCTAATGGTGTCCTGTAGCCAGAAGCAGAGCCCTTGTACTCACTGGAAGTGTGTCATACTTCTCTCCCCTGAGTCCCACGAAGCAGGGAGACTGTTGCCAGCAGCCTCCCTGAACATAAATAACCTAACAAAAAAGTATTTTTCAGAGAAACTCAGTAGAGCTCCCTGTAGTGCGTCCAGTCTCCCTGGGCACAATTCTAAAACTGGAGTCTGAAGAAGGGGCATAGAGGGAGGAGCCAGTTCACACCCTTTCAAAGTCTTAAAGTGCCCATGTATTCTGCGGATCCCGTCTATACACCATGGTTCTATGATGACCCCAGCATCCTCTAGGACGTATGAGAAATTGCAGTTAACTCTGTTGGCTAATTAAATTGACAAGAAGGGTGTTTTAACACAAGCGACTGTAAATCTAAATGAAGTGGAAAGTCCAGGAGTAGAGCATTTTGTACCCAGTGGAAAGGGGGTGCTGGAGGGTATGTGAATGCAACCATGTCTCTAGCAGATGTGCAAGCTGCGGGGTGTGTGTGTGTGGAGGGGAGGGGGGGGGGTGCGGAGATGGATCTTTCAAGTTCTTCTCTGGGGAATTTTGCAAAAAGAGCCCATAGGCTTCTACAGGCAATGCTGTCTATAGATGATATTGCCTATCAGGCACAAGATCTAGAAAGTTTTGCTTGATACATATGGGGAATACGGAGAACCTCCAAAAACAGCAGATTTTGGATGTTTGACCGCATTTTAGTACTTAGTACATCCCGTCCGTTACAAAGTGTAATTACAGATAACTATATCAAAAGATTGCATCTTGCATCCTCAATAAATAGAGATTAAGATTTTCCTTTCTTCCAATGAAATATTTGCTAAATAATGTAAACCACTGGAAAAACAGGTTACTATTTTCAGCTAGTAGAGATTACAGCACATAAGTCTGCCAACAACGTGTTACCAGTGTAGCATAACTCCTTTTGTAGGGGTGTGTCCAATAAGATATTGTTTAAACTTATGGGCCCTACACATTTAAAGATCCGCCGCCGAGCTGCCCGACGGCGGATACGGCTGACGGGCGACCCGGTGGCGGGAGGGCAGTGACGGGGGGAGTGCAGTTACTTAACTCCCCCCGTCACATGTCTCCATAGAACTGCAGGCAAATATGGACGAGATCGTCCATATTGGCCTGCATGCACAGCCGGCGGGGCACCAGTGATGAACGAGCTTGGGGCCGCGCATCGTTCATCGCTGGTGCCTCCACACTGTATGATATGAACGTTATCTCGTTCATTAATGAACGAGATCGTTCATATCTTGCAGTCAAATTGCCCAGTGTGTAGGGCCTATTAGAGTCATCACAAAATTAGACGTTCACTATAGGGGTAATTCAGAGTTGATCGCAGCAGAAAATTTGTTAGCAGTTAGGCAAAACCATGTGTACTGCAGGGGGGGGGGACACACAGATATAACATGTGCAGAGAGAGTTAGATTTGGGTAGGGTGTGTTCAAACTGAAATCTAAATTGCAGTGTAAAAATAAAGCAGCCAGTATTTACCCTGCGTAGAAACAAAATAACCCATCCACATTTAACTCTCTCTGCACATGTTATATCTGCCCCCCCTGCAGTGCACATGGTTTTGCCCAACTGCTAACAAATTTCATGATGCGATTCTGAATTGCCCCCTATATTTGGTATTACTACTCCTCCGCCGGACACAAGGGAAATCTTTCTACTAACAATGAAATTATGAGGTCAATGTTCTTCTAGTCCTTTCAGGTTTTCTCTGTATCAAGGACAATCCAAATTAACACCACAAAGGATTTCATAATAAATAACATTAATAAGATCCAAGGCTAAAGGCCCATGCAGCTGCGATCGTCCTTTGCAGTGAGTACTGAAACGGTTATTGTTTGGCTTATATAGTATACTGTTTCTCTTTCTTTCAGACAAGGTTGTATAAAATGACGCATGTCATAGTCTTAAAAATGGGGTATGGGTCATTAGGTCGACCGCACTTAGGTCGACAGTCATTAGGCCGCCCACTATTGGTCGACATGCTTTAGGTCAACATGGTCACTAGGTTGACATGGTCACTAGGTCGACATGTACTAGAAGTCAACATAGAAAAGGGTCAATATGAGTTTCTTTTTACTTTTTTTGGCGTCGTTCTCTTCGTAAAGTGACGGGGAACCAAATTAGTGCACCGTGTCCCCTCGCATGGCTCGCTTCTCTCGCCATGCTTCGGGTTACTATTCCCAATCGTAGTCCATGTGGATCGTAAAGTATGAAAAAGTTCAAAAAATTAATTTAAAAAAAACACCTCCTGTCGACCTTTTCCCATGTTGACCTTGTACATGTCAACCTAGTAACCATGTTGACCAATAGTGATCAACCTAATGACTGTTGACCTAAGTGTTGTCGACCTAATGACCGTATCTCTAAAAACGTACACTGCAAAATACAACAAAGCAATTGGTGGAGAATAACCATGATTTGTTAAAAGTGCTGCTTTTTGTATTTTATTGATTTTTTTAAATTATTGATGAGTGGGGTCAAACCAACTGTTTAATCACATTAAAAAATGACAGAACATCACAGCAAAAATGACATCTTTAAACCAGAAATGGAGGAGATGTATCAAAGTTTGGAGAGAGATAAAGTAGAGATAAAGTACCAACCAATCAGCTCCTGACTTTATAGGCTGTGTTTGAAATATGACAGTTAGGATCTGGTTGGTTGTTACTTTATCTCTCTCCACTTTATTTAATTCCAAGCTTTGAAAAGTCTCCCCCTTAACTCAAAACCGACATTCCTATCTTTTACACGTAAAAAATAATACAAATCGCTGGATATATTAATCTGAGTTTTCACAAATCTCAGGAAAATATACTAGAAAACCCACAGGAAAAAAATGGTTGTGATAGGGAAGATAGCTCAAACTGCAGGAAGTTTTAGCAACAGTATCTTGTCTACCAGCATGTTAATTTTTTTTTATAAAATTATAAAAAAATCAAAAAGTCCACTCTCCCTTTCAATAATGAGCCGTGCTACATAGTATTGGTCCCAGTCCATTAGGAGAAGACCGTGCATAGGAATGTTTGAGGTTCACCTTGGTAAAAAAAAAAAAAAAAAAGAAATAAAGTATGCCATATAAAAGAAAAATTAAAATATAATTATTCCAATATAATAAAAATAGACAGTCCTATCCTGCAAATAAAATAAAACAATATAAATGTATTTCATTACCTACAATGAAGCCACTACAGTTCAGAAATGGTAAAATTGATTCGCTCAGTAGCAATTAATCACATGTCATGAAGGCATAAATTATAATGTACAGTATTACTGGAGCAGAGTTTATGAAATGTACTAAGATTACACTGTACACTGTTCTATTAAAAGCATCTGTACATATTAAGTAAAATGTGTATTTTTGGCAATTTACACTGATTGAACTTCAAAGAAAGGGTCTTTAATTCTGCAATAATTTAATTAAAAAAAAGATCAGAGTGGAACTTTCCTGATGTGAAGAAGTAAAATAAAAATACCGTCATTTTTTATTATTATCTTTTAGTTATATGGTGACACAAATGTTCCTCAGTATCATCAGGTTAGCACAGAACAAAATGCTCAAGTGCAGAGTATTACAGAAAAGAACATAACTTACATACTGGATGCACATAATTAAATAATTACAGAGTTCATATTACATAATTTGATCACTGGAATAATTGCAGTACAAAGCAAATCCAATTTTTCACACTCAACTCACTAGACAAAAGCGAGATGACATAATCACCCTTAAATCAATTCTACCAACTTATAGTATTGTGGTTTTCATTTTGACACATATGGAATGGATGTCCTCTCCGCACAGTGGAAAGTACTGTGACTGCTTATAACCTTGAAAACATCATGGCCCTCATTCCGAGTTGTTCGCTCGTTCTTTTTCATCGCATCGCAGTGAAAATCCGCTTAGTACGCATGCGCAAAGTTCGCACTGCGACTGCGCCAAGTAACTTTACTATGAAGAAAGTATTTTTACTCACGGCTTTTTCTTCGCTCCGGCGATCGTAATGTGATTGACAGGAAATGGGTGTTACTGGGCGGAAACACGGCGTTTCAGGGGCGTGTGGCTGAAAACGCTACCGTTTCCGGAAAAAACGCAGGAGTGGCCGGAGAAACGTTGGGAGTGCCTGGGCGAACGCTGGGTGTGTTTGTGACGTCAACCAGGAACGACAAGCACTGAACTGATCGCACAGGCAGAGTAAGTCTGGAGCTACTCAGAAACTGCTAAGTAGTTAGTAATCGCAATATTGCGAATACATCGGTCGCAATTTTAAGAAGCTAAGATTCACTCCCAGTAGGCGGCGGCTTAGCGTGTGTAACTCTGCTAAATTCGCCTTGCGACCGATCAACTCGGAATGAGGGCCCATATTTGGGTGATCTTATTAATTTGTACACCCTTAATACGCCCCAAGGGAATGACGCAAGGTTGGAAGTAGAAACATAGAATGTGACGGCAGATAAGAACCACTTGGCCCATCTAGTCTGCCCCTTTTTTATCCTTTAAGTAATCTCAACCATTTTGATCCTTAGTTCAAAAGAGCGTGCTTGTGCGCGCTGACGTCATGTTCCCATGCCAGTGACCAGGTCGGGCTCCCGCGCTGGAGAGCGTGGCCAATCTGTGCATGTCCACTTGTATTTCGGGGGTTATAAGGTAAGCTTGTTTTTGCACTGTTTGTATTCTTGACAAAAATCCTGTGGGGATTGAAACGTTGAAATTACTGACCTGGGTGTCCGTAAGTCTCTTTTCTTGACGAAAAATCTCTTTGAGTGCCGCACCTCTGCTATGCTCTATCCTTTTATTGTGAGGGCACCAAGACTGGCTATATGTTTTAGGTGGAGTGCCGGGTTTTATGTGGTTTATAAATATATATATATATATATATATATATATCCTATGTCAGTCACGGGCCCCACAATTGCTGATGGTAGCCCTGCAACCAAGCATTTGACTTGCCTTCATCATTGCTTTGTTACATTGCTTATCTGCCTTTAAGTCACCTGAAATAGTGACTCCGAAATCCCTTCCCTTCTCAGTAGTTTCCATTATAGTACCCTTGATACTATATTTGGCCTCTGGGTTTTTGAGATCCAAGTCCATGATTTTGCATTTTTAGCATTAAACTGTAGTTGCCACGTTCTTGACCATTCCTCAAGACTACCTAGATCATCAATCATTTGTTTTACCCCTCCCGGTGTGTCTACCCTGTTGCATAGTGTCACAACTGAGGGCTGGTGCTGACCAGGGGGAAGCCTCAGTTGTAGGGGCTGAGGTATATGTGTACCTGGGAGGCAGTACAGGGTTCTTGGACATGCAGGGAACCTTTAGAACAAATGCCCGAAGGCGTGACCATGACAACAAGGGAAAGTTCAAAGGTTTTATTAAACACAGTTCAGAGGAATACTGATGACTTGGTACTGGTAATAGGAAACACAGTTCAGAGAAATACTTGGGATCGATGACGGAACACCGATGGTTAATTGGATCGTTGGTAAGCTTTGAGTGAAGCTGGGGTTCGCAGATAGAAATGCACTATTGTACTTAGAAGCACAGGTTAAGCATGAAGTGATGCTGGGGATCGCTGGAGAAGAAGCTGGAGAATGGCTGCTGGAAAGCCGGAGTTCAGACACAGGTGAATCAGGGTAGACTGTAGAGGGTTAATCACTGGAGTGTCGGGTTACACTGCAGAGTATAATCACCAGGGAGTCAGGCTGTACTGCAGAGAAAGTCCATGGGAGAACTGCACACTGGAATCACTGAAGACAATTGAAGCACTGACATCTTTCCACCCCAGGAACAGGATATTTATACCTGCTGGGAAGCAGGGATTGGCTGGCTGATTAACCAGAGACCAGAGTGCAGCTGCTGTGTAATCAGGCTGAGAGCAGAGTGCAGCTGATAGGCTGAAAGGTAACATGTGATTAGGAAAACATGGCTGCGCCCATGGTAGCTTTTGGAGGGAAAGATTGTTTGTAACTTGAATGTGAGCTTTAACCATGAAGCTGCCAGAATCACAGTAAAGAGATTTGAGACAATGAGATGCAGCGTGCAGCACACAGACAGTGCAGATGGAATCCAGGCTTGGAACACTGGGACAGTCTCAGGAGGCATTTGGAAGGTAAATACTGATAAGGAATTACCTAGATCGTGACAGCACCCCCTCCTTTAGGAGTGGCCCCAGGACACTTCTTATAAGTTCTTTACCTGAACAAATGGAAGGATCTAGATTGAATCCTGATGAACTTGAACTGGCTGGGACCAGAGGAGACTGTACCGGATCTATGGACGAGACCAAATTAAGTCCAGACAACCTTGAACCGGTTGAGACCGGCGGAGACTTTAGACCGACGGATAGGACCGGATTAGATCCGAAGGTATTGGAATCGGCTGGAACCGAAGGAGGCTGATCCGGACAGACGGATGGGACCGGATTGGGTCCAGAAAAGCTTGAACTGGCTGGGACCGGAGGAGTCTTCGGATTGACGGTTGAATCAGCTGGAACTGAAGGAGTCTTTGGACCTACGGATGGAACCAGATTGGGTCCAGAGATATCGGAATCGGCTGGAACCGAAGGAATCTTCAGACAGACGGATGGAACCAGATTGAGTCTAAAGACAGTTGAATCAGCTGAAACTGAAGGAGTCAGAATCCGGTTAGAACCGGAATGAGTGGTATCCGAGTGTTCAGTTAGACCATCCTGGACCTGGTCCATGCTGGATGCCAACAGGGTGGTGCTCTCTGAAGACGGCAAACAGGAGTTCATAACTGCATCTGTAGCACAAAAATTTCCATCTGGGAACTTGGCTCTGGATACTTCCCTTGGGACTGAAACTTTGGTGACCCCTCCTGGGGTTGATGAATCAGACACCTCTCTCAGGGTTGTTTTCTCCAGCACCCCTCCTGGGGTTGACAGATGAGAAACTCCTTTTTGAGAAGACTCATATGCCCCTACTAGAGCTTGAACATTGGATACCCCTCCTTGGGCTGTAGACACAGACGCCCCTCCTTGGGCTGTAGACACAGACGCCCCTCCTTGGGCTGAGTAAAGAGCATCATCATTCCAGGAAAGTTCGGACGCTAGGATCTGGTACTGTACCAGATATTTACCGACTGTTCGTGTCCCCTGACGTAGCCGGAGGATATCAGAGGAGGCAGAGGTCACACGACCTGGTTCATCAAAGATGCACCTGAAGGTTGCCACGAAATCTGCATATGAAGAGAGCAGGGCATCAGACTTCTCCCATAGAGGTGATACCCAATCGAGGGCGGAGCCACTGAGGAGGGAGATGATGTAAGCAACCTTGGTGTGGTCACTTGGGAAACTGCCAGGCTGTAACTCAAAATATATCTCACACTGATTTAGGAAACCCCGACAGGCTTTTGGGGAACCATCAAACTTGGCAGGTGTCGGTAAATGGAGACAAGGAGCAGAAACGGGAATGGTGGATGGGGATACCACCAAAGGTACTGCAGTCGGCACACTGGACGCCCCTGAACCACGGAGGGTTACTTGTATTCCATCCAGCCGAGAGGAGAGGTCCTGAAGACAGCGGATCACATGGCCCTGTGCAGTCTCCTGACGTTCAAGGCAGGCTGCAAGTTCTTGCATCGGCCTGGTCGCTTGGACCTGGTCTCCGGCCGGATCCATTAGGTCAGTGCTTACTGTCACAACTGAGGGCTGGTGCTGACCAGGGGGAAGCCTCAGTTGTAGGGGCTGAGGTATATGTGTACCTGGGAGGCAGTACAGGGTTCTTGGACATGCAGGGAACCTTTAGAACAAATGCCCGAAGGTGTGACCACGACAACAAGGGAAAGTTCAAAGGTTTTATTAAACACAGTTCAGAGGAATACTGATGACTTGGTACTGGTAATAGGAAACACAGTTCAGAGAAATACTTGGGATCGATGACGGAACACCGATGGTTAATTGGATCGTTGGTAAGCTTTGAGTGAAGCTGGGGTTCGCAGATAGAAATGCACTATTGTACTTAGAAGCACAGGTTAAGCATGAAGTGATGCTGGGGATCGCTGGAGAAGAAGCTTGAGAATGGCTGCTGGAAAGCCGGAGTTCAGACACAGGTGAATCAGGGTAGACTGTAGAGGGTTAATCACTGGAGTGTCGGGTTACACTGCAGAGTATAATCACCAGGGAGTCAGGCTGTACTGCAGAGAAAGTCCATGGGAGAACTGCACACTGGAATCACTGAAGACAATTGAAGCACTGACATCTTTCCACCCCAGGAACAGGATATTTATACCTGCTGGGAAGCAGGGATTGGCTGGCTGATTAACCAGAGACCAGAGTGCAGCTGCTGTGTAATCAGGCTGAGAGCAAAGTGCAGCTGATAGGCTGAAAGGTAACATGTGATTAGGAAAACATGGCTGCGCCCATGGTAGCTTTTGGAGGGAAAGATTGTTTGTAACTTGAATGTGAGCTTTAACCATGAAGCTGCCAGAATCACAGTAAAGAGATTTGAGACAATGAGATGCAGTGTGCTGCACACAGACAGTGCAGATGGAATCCAGGCTTGGAACACTGGGACAGTCTCAGGAGGCATTTGGAAGGTAAATACTGATAAGGAATTACCTAGATCGTGACACATAGCTTTGTGTCATCTGCAAAAAGGCATACTTTCCCTTCAATACCATTTGCAATGTCACCAACAAAGCTATTAAAGAGAACTGGTCCAAGTACAGATCCCTGGGGTACTTTACTAGTAACATTTCCTCCATAGAGTGCACTCCATTTTGTCAGAACTCTTTGTTTTTTTGTGAATTCAAGTTTGACCTTGGTGTTGATTCAGTAGGGGTACTCTGTGCAGGAAACTACTGTAGGTGGGCAGAGGTAACTCTTGCGCATGAGGCATACAAGGCTCAAGAAGAAAGCAGTGTATTAACTCAGGAGATTTCTTAATATAATGTACTCATGGAAATTCTGAGGCTGGAACTGACAGAACTGGATCAGGTGAAAACTGAAGCAGGAGTCAGCCTGAGATCTGACTTATATTACAATGAGTTGGACTGGACTGGAACTGGTTGAAACTGGAACAGGAGTCAGCTTGAGAACTGACTTGTACTAAGACCGGACTGGAACTGGTATAAACTGGTATAGAGGTAATTTTAGGAACTGACTTGTACTTGGACTGGACTGGAACCATTGAGAACTGGAACAGCGGCACCCAGCACCCATGGCTGGCAGAAAAAGTAGTGGGGAGTCAGAGCAGCATATTGGGTTGCAGGAGCAACCACAGTGGACAGCGGAATGACGAGAGGAATGCCACCCATGGGACACTTGAAGTTGGACTAGGTCGTACACTGGTAACACACTTGGTGCAGAACTCAAGTGCCTGACACTTTACTACAATGTTTTTGAGTTTATTTAGCAGTCTGCGATGTGGGACAGTGTCAACTGCCTTACTAAAGTCTAAAAATGCTACACGTACACCCCCCCTTCCCCAACCCGATTTATTATTTTAGTCACTGAGTCAAAAAAGTTAATACGATTTGTTGGCATAATCTCCCCCCAGTAAATCCATGGTTTTTGGGATCCTGTAAATTGTTTGATTTAAGATAGCCCATAACTCTTTCTTTTAATAGTGTTTCCATTACTTTCTCTACTACTGATGAAAGGCTTACTAGTCTGTAGTTACTTGCATCTTTCTTGCTACCACTTTTGTGCAGTGGAATTACATTTGCTATTTTCCAGTCGTCGGGAATTTCACCTGTATCTAGTGACTGGTTGAATAATTTGGTTAATGGTGCTACCAGAACATCTTTTAGTATCCTTGGATGTATCCCATCTGACCTCATTGATTTATCCACTTTCAGTTTTGAGAGTTCTGTTAGGGCCTTCTCCTCTGTAAATGTACTTTAATTTACCTTATTTTTATGAATGTCCTTGCAACTTAACTATGGCCCCTTCCTCTCTCCCTCTGTAGTGAATACTGAGAAAAAATAATTTAGATGATCTGCTATTGCCTTGTCTCCCTCCACCAAATTGTCACTCTCCGTCTTAAGTCCTATTATTCCTCCATTTGATTTTCACCTTCACTTATATACTTAAAAAAAAGTTTTGCCACCTTTATCTGCTGACCGGGCCATTTTCTTCTCAGCTTCTGCATTTGCACGACTGATCACCTTCTTAGCCTCCTTCCGCCTGGTATGATACACATCTTTGTCATTATTATTTTAAGTCTGCTTACATTTTGTAAAGGCAATCATTTTTGTTTTCACATTAGTTGATACCTCTTTCGTGAACCACACTGGTTTCCTTTTCCCGGTGCTTTTCCTAATCCTTTTGATACAAAGGTCTGTTGCCTTTAGTATTGCACATTTTAGTTTTTCCCTTCTGTCCTGCACTCTTTTCAAGTTCCACCATTCCGCCAATGAATTGCTTAAACAATAAACATGTCTCCATTTTTGCAAAGTTAGCCTTCCTAAATTCCTTGTTTTTATGTGACAGGGGTTGGACCCGGTCTGTATACTAAACCATAGTGCTTGATGGTCACTGGATCCTAGATTCTTACCCGCATATACTGTATGTCTGATATATCCTGTCACCATTTGTGAGTATTAAATCTGATATTACATCTTTATGAGTGGGCTCCCTGAATCCACTTGTAGTTGAACTTGCAAAAGACCCCTCCCAAGTTACACCAGGTAGATTCAATTCTCCCATTATTACAACTTCTTTCTTTGAAGCCATTATAGTGATATCCAGCAATGTGTTCCTGTCCAATTCTTACCCCCGACCTGGTGGTCTACAGATCACCGAAGTGCGAATAGTGTCCTCGCCCATTTCTGTGGTCACCCGAAGGGCCTACATTTTTTCTTTAATATTTGTATTAAAGTAGTATTAAGTAAATTGGGGGTATATTGCTCCTGAATTGCATGCACTGAATAAATGTGTATATTTGCTCTTAGGTAGTAAATCTTGTGGTGTGCCTGTTCCCCATGTGTATACCTGTTTGCTACTAGTCATCATGATTACTACGCAACTGAACCCTAACTAAGTGCAAAAGATATGATTGGAAATAAGCACATACTCCTATATATATATTTCGTGTCCATGGTGATGTGGCAGCATCATGCAGTAGCTGCAGATTTGTCAGCTGCAGATCCATGCTGTAAATCTCCCATTCCACCACATTCCAAAGGTGATCTATTGGGACTGAGATCTGGTGACTGTGGTGGCCATTGGAGTAGACCAGTGGTTCTCAAACTCGGTCCTCAGGACCCCACACGGTTCACGTTTTCCATGTCACCCAGCAGCTGCGCTGTGTATCACCAACTGTCACATTTTAGAAATCTACAGGTGACCTGCAAAACATGGACCGTGTGGGGTCCTGAGGACCGGGTTTGAGAACCTGTGGAGTAGACTGAACTCTGTGTAGTGTTTGTAGAACAAACTTGACATAGGGGGTCATTACAACCCGATCGCAGCGTGCTTTCACTCGGACAGCTGCGACCGGGTCACTACTGCGCATACCGGGCAACGACGAAGGGAACGAAGAAAGTGATCACAGCGGCGATCGCTTGAAGATTGACAGGCGGTGGGCGTTCCTGGGCGGCAACACAGCGTTCGGACCCGTTTTCTGGGAGTGGTAAGAAAAACGCAGGCGTGTTTGAAGAGACGCAGGCGTGTCCAGGGCGGGTGTTTGATGTCAGAGCTGGGACCGAACAGGCTGAAAACGTCGCAGCTGGTAAGTATGTCTAGACCTACTTAGAAACTGCACAAATTTTGTTCCCAGTTGATCGCACGGGCTGGAAAAAGCAGCTACGTGCGATCAACTCGTAATCTGGCCCATAGGGGGTAATTCCAAGTTGATCGCAGCAGGAAATTTTTTAGCAGTTGGGAAAAACCATGTGCACTGCAGGGGAGGCAGATATAACATGTGCAGAGAGTTAAATTTGGGTGTGGTGTGTTCAATCTGCAATCTAAATTGCAGTGTAAAAATAAAGCAGCCAGTATTTATTTACCCTGCGCAGAAACAAAATAACCCACCCAAATCTAACTCTCTCTGCACATGTTATATCTGCCTCCCCTGCAGTGCACATGGTTTTGCCCAACTGCTAAAAAATTTCCTGCTGCGATCAACTTGGAATTACCCCCATAGTGCGTTATCCTGCTGGACGTAGACATTCTAAAGATAGAAGATTGGTAGACTGTGACCATAAAGAGAAGAACATGCTCAGTAGGCCGTGGCATTTAAAGGATGTTTCATTGGTATTAAGGGGACTAATGGGGTAATTCAGAGTTGATCGCAGCAGCAAATTTGTTAGCAGATGGGCAAAACCATGTGCACTGCAGGGGGGGGGGGCAGATATAACGTGCAGAGAGAGTTAGATTTGAGTGGGGTGTGTACAAACTGAAATCTAAATTGCAGTGTACAAATAAAGCAGCCAGTATTTACCCTGCACAGAAACAAAATAACCCACCCAAATCTAACTCTCCCTGCACATGTTATATCTGCCACACCTGCAGTGCACATGGGGGGTCATTCCGAGATGATCATTCACACACTGCCTGCCCCCCCCCTGCAGAAGTGCAGAGGCATTGCACAGCTGCGATGCCTTTGTACTTCAAGAGTAGCTCCCGACCAGCGCAGCTTTAGCGTGCTGGCCGGGAGCTACTCATCACTTCCCGGCCCGCAGCGGCTGCGTGTGACGTCACGCAGCTGCTGCGGCCCACCCCCCCGTTCGGTCCGGCTACACCTGCGTTAGCCAGAACGCGCCCACGAAACGGCGGCCAAACGCCGCCGTTCCGCCCCGCCCAGCGACCGCCTCTGCCTGTCAATCAGACAGAGGCGATCGTAGCGGCCCGACGGCACATGTGCAGTGCTGACCCGGTCACACCGCTGCTATAAACTGCAGTGTACAATCGGGTTTTGCTCAACTGCTAACACATTTTCTGCTACGATCAGGTCTGAATTACCCCCTAAATGTGCCGAAAAAACCTTCCTCTCATCTTTAATCCACCAACATTGGCCTGAACCATTAACACCAAGCAGGATGGATCTATAGATGTACTGTATGTTGTTTATGCCAAATTCTGACCTTACTATCTGTATGTCCATGCAGAAATCAGGATTTGCCAGACCAAGCATCATGGCTCGGCAGAATAGATATTTACACTAACAAGCAGGTGTACATTGGCCTCTGGGTGTACATGCACACATGTGTAGAGATGTGCCCTGTAGGCACATCAGCGGTGCTGACTGTGGGCAGCGCTGGGGCAGCTTGTCTGCCCCCAGCGCCTGTCAGTGCGTGGCGGCGGGTGTCTGGTGCAGGGATCGGATGTTTCCCTGCACCAGGCTGTCGGCGGCGGGTAGCGGCGCGGCGGCGCTTTAAACTTGGCGCCGCTAGAGCCGCCAATGAGAAGCGCCGCCGGAGGCTGTTTGAATCTGGCGCCGTCCACGAGCCAATCACGGCTCGCGGGGCGCCAGCCAATCGGAGAGGGGCGCGGCGAGCCAATCGGCGCTCGCCACGTCATAGGCCCCGCCCCCAGCGTCTGACGTCAGACGCCGGGCGGGAGCCTGAAGATAGGTCCGCGCGCAGGAGCGCTAAGAGGAGAGACGCCGCCGGGAGAAGACGCCGCGCCGCGCCGAAGAGCGGTGAGGAGGTCCTGAGGCCGCGGAAGAGGCCAGAAGACGTCGGCCTGCGGGAAGAAGATGTCCAGCGGCGGCTGGACGCGGAAAGGAGACGGCGGCGCCGCTGGCCAGGACGGGCCAGCGGCAGAAGAGCTCATCCAGGCCGAGAAGCGCTGCAGTGGTGGGAAGCAATTGAGCTGTGCAGTTCCCCACTGCAGCCTTCTCCACCTCAGGTAGGCCCTTCTAAGGTGCCCCCCCTTCTCTCCTCCCTAGACCACCGGGTGTTCGGGCATTAGGCCCGTGGGCACAGTCAGGCCCTCCCGGCCTGTGGGCACATAGTCGGGCTCTCCTGGCCCGTGGGGGCATTTAGTCGGGCCCTCCTGGTCCGTGGGGCATTTAGTCGGGCCCTCCAGGCCCGTCGGCCACGCGTAGTCGGGGGACCCCCCGGCCCGTGGCCCAGATAGGCAGGCACTAGGCCTGGGGGCACAGGTTGGGCACTAGGCCCGTAAGGATAGTCAGGCCAGGGCCTGTGGCAGCGGTTAGGCGGGCATTAGGCCTGAGGGGCACATCAGGCAATAGGCCTGTGGGACATTAGAGGGCATTAGGCCCTAGTGTATTCTGGCCAATTAGGTAAACAGGTGACGCTGGGTACTAGGCCCAGGTCACCCAACGGGTGACAAGTTAGGCGGGCGCTAGGCCCGTGGGTGAAGTC
This sequence comes from Pseudophryne corroboree, assembly GCF_028390025.1. Lineage (NCBI taxonomy): Eukaryota > Metazoa > Chordata > Amphibia > Anura > Myobatrachidae > Pseudophryne > Pseudophryne corroboree. The sequence goes on along the minus strand of NC_086444.1, from coordinate 103,054,141 downwards.
AGGCCTCCGGCCTGTGTGCAGTCAGGGGGGGCGCTAGGCCCAGTGAATAAGTGTTCCCCCGAGGTGAATAAAGGTGGTACTGGGCACTAGGTCCAGGCCACCCTGAGGTATTAGGTAGGCAGGTCCGCTTGACCTGAGCCCCCAGAAGTGTACAGGATGTGGGCAGGCTGTGTGGCGTCCACCCCCCAGAGTGCAGGTAGGGATCTAAAGGAATCGCACCGTTTGATGTACTCTGATGTGTATTGTTACCGTGCAGGGCATAGTGTTGTTTAGAGTTTGTGCATAGTTTGTGTTGCACCACCCACACTTGAGCCAGTTTGAGGGCTTTGTTTATGTAGTTAGTGTAGCGGATGCACACTAGGTTAGAGTGAGGCCCTGCACGGCTGTTTCTCTCTTTGCCTCCTTACAGGGACCTGTAAGTGGAGAAGATCGGAGTACAAGACGTAGGACGGTGAGTAACATCTGTCTGTGTGTTCCTTCTGTGTGTCCCTATCTGTCTCCCTTCAGGGCGAACGGTGAGCCTTGCACGCCGGTGCAAGGTAGAATTTCCACCTGGTGCGAGAGTGCCAATAGGTGAAATTCGGGCTCTGAGGCGGACGCCTGGGATGACCCTCACCTAGCCCGAAAGCACTATTTTTCTCGGGGTCGGAGGGCGTTTCGGTCCACAGTTAGGAGGACGGCACTCAGCAATCTCCTTCCTCCTAGGTCGTCGTGTCCGGGTCCGACGGAAGATTTGCCAGGTCCGTTGAAGGTTCCGGTACCTGAAGGTGGGAGAGAGCGGCGCCTGGTGAGTACCGAGTCTACACCTGCACGGCAGCAGGCACCACACGCACCGCAGTCGCACCTCTCACACATGCATATCATACATATAAGCAGGAACTTATATAAACGGGATTTTAAATGTACAGTTCATAGAAGAAAGGGCTTTTTTTTGTAATGCCACCTGTTGGCCAATAGACATATTGCAGCAGGTGCACTTTTTTATGCCCCAGCTTTCTTTAACCTACAGTATAGGGGGGTACTCACGGAGCAATATTTAATTTAAGCATTATCGCTCCGTGTGTACCCCCTACAGCGATAGCGATGCTCAGCCCCGAGCATCACTATCGCTGGTGCTAGATTGGCCTGCAATCTAGCGGGTCGCTCACTTCACCTGCTGGGTGAAATGAGCTGCCCCCCCCCCCCCCCCCGTCTCCCCCCGCACGCTCACCACACATCTCTCCCGCATCGGCCCGTCTATATGGGCCTTAAGTGTGATTCCAGATCCCTGTAATCTGGTTTAGCAAAGGGGATTTTCTGTTTTGACATCTGTAAAAGGCAAATCCAGAGTAGTTATGCATAGAGGTGACTTGATTTAAATGCTACTAAATCCATGCATCAGCCATAGATAAGCCATGGTTTATTTCATGACAGAGTAAATCATTTCCACATTACTAGATGACTGCTGCCAACTTTCTGGAAAAAAAAACACATTTGTCCTACATCCTCAGTCAGTGGCTAGTGGCACAATTGTATATAATAAAAGCTGTGTCATAGTAGATGTTATAGTAAATGTTTTTGTGGTATCCTCTTCTCCCCTAGTCAAAGCACAGTACTGACCTTTAAATTAAAGAAGAACATGGTGGCGTGCATCAACCTACAGCTATGGCCAAAAGTTTTGAGAATGACACAAGTATTGGTTTTCACAAAGTTTTCTGCGTCAGTGTTTTTAGACCTTTTTGTCAGATGTTACTATGCTATACTGAAGTAAAATTACAAGCATTCCATAAGTGTCAAAGGCTTTTATTGACAATTGCATTAAGTTTATATAAAGAGTCAATATTTGCAGTGTTGGACCTTCTTTTTCTGGACCTCTGCATTTCACCCTGGCATGCTGTCAATCAACTTCTGGGCCCCATACTGACTGATGGCCGCCCATTCTTGCCTAATCAATGCTTTCTGTTTGTCAGAATTTGTGGGTTTTTGTTTGTCAACCTGCCTCTTGATGATTGACCACAAGTTCTCAATGGGATGAAGGTTTGGGGAGTTTCTTGGCCATGGACCCAAAATCTTGATGTTTTGTTCCCCGAGCCACTTATCACTTTTGCCTTATGGCATCATGCTGGAAAAGGCATTATTCGTCACCAAACTGTTATTGGATGGTTGGGAGAAGTTGCTCTTGGAGGATGTTTTGGTACCATTCTTTATTCATGGCTGTGTTCTTAGTCAAAATTGTGAGTGAGCCCACTCCCTTGGCTGAGAAGCAACCCCACACATGAATGGTCTCAGGATGCTCTACTGTTGGCATGACACAGGACTGATGGTAGCACTCACCTTTCCTTCTCCGGACAAAGGCAGCAAAGAAGCCACTTCTCTCCAGGAAAAACATCAGGGACAGACTGATATTCTGCAAAAGGTATATGGACTGGACTGCTGAGGACTGGGGTAAAGTCATTTTCTTTGATGACTCCCCTTTCAGATTATTTTGGGCATCTGGAAAAATGCTTGACGGGACCACAAAATGTGAGTGCTCGGGGAGCAAAACATCTAAATTTTGGGTCCATGGCCAGGAAACTCCCTAGACCTTAATCCCATTGAGAACTTGTGGTCAATCCTCAACAAGCGGGTGAACAAATAAAAACCCACAAAGTCTGACAAACTTCAAGCATTGATTAGGCAAGAATGGGCAGCCATCAGTCAGTATGTGGCCCAGAAGTTGATTGACAGCATGCCAGGGCAAATTGCAGAGGTCTTGCAAAAGTGTACTATGTAATTGTCCATAAAATCCTTTGACACTTATGAAATGCTTGTAATTTTACTTCAGTATACCATGGTAACATCTGACAAAAAGTCTAAAAACACTGAAGCAGCAAACTTTGTGAAAACCAATACTTAGAGCCAGATTAACGGCCGGGCGGAAGGGGCGGTCGTCCTGGGGCCCCCACACAAGTGGGGCCCCACACACTGTCCTCACAACTGCAAAAAAACCATCGGAGTATGCAGGGGCGGATCCAGAAGAAAATTAAAGGGGGGGCACCATGATAGAGGAACGGTGATAGTTATATTTACATGCACCTAAGGCACGCGTGCTCTCAGATAAGAGGAGTGGTATCACAGGGGGCGTGGCCTCACAGAATACACCACCAGGTAATGATTGGCTGTAGGAGCGCATCCTGGTTTAATGCCAATGTTTCAGCCTGATGAAAAGGCAGATTGGGCCTTGAAATGTGTTCCATTAGTTATGGGAGCCTAGAAGGCACCCCAGCACAATATTAGAGATGAGCGCCTGAAATTTTTCGGGTTTTGTGTTTTGGTTTTGGGTTCGGTTCCGCGGCCGTGTTTTGGGTTCGAACGCGTTTTGGCAAAACCTCACCGAATTTTTTTTGTCGGATTCGGGTGTGTTTTGGATTCGGGTGTTTTTTTCAAAAAACACTAAAAAACAGCTTAAATCATAGAATTTGGGGGTCATTTTGATCCCAAAGTATTATTAACCTCAAAAACCATAATTTACACTCATTTTCAGTCTATTCTGAATACCTCACACCTCACAATATTATTTTTAGTCCTAAAATTTGCACCGAGGTCGCTGTGTGAGTAAGATAAGCGACCCTAGTGGCCGACACAAACACCGGGCCCATCTAGGAGTGGCACTGCAGTGTCACGCAGGATGTCCCTTCCAAAAAACCCTCCCCAAACAGCACATGACGCAAAGAAAAAAAGAGGCGCAATGAGGTAGCTGTGTGAGTAAGATTAGCGACCCTAGTGGCCGACACAAACACCGGGCCCATCTAGGAGTGGCACTGCAGTGTCACGCAGGATGGCCCTTCCAAAAAACCCTCCCCAAACAGCACATGATGCAAAGAAAAAAAGAGGCGCAATGAGGTAGCTGTGTGAGTAAGATTAGCGACCCTAGTGGCCGACACAAACACCGGGCCCATCTAGGAGTGGCACTGCAGTGTCACGCAGGATGTCCCTTCCAAAAAACCCTCCCCAAACAGCACATGACGCAAAGAAAAAAAGAGGCGCAATGAGGTAGCTGTGTGAGTAAGATTAGCGACCCTAGTGGCCGACACAAACACCGGGCCCATCTAGGAGTGGCACTGCAGTGTCACGCAGGATGTCCCTTCCAAAAAACCCTCCCCAAACAGCACATGACGCAAAGAAAAAAAGAGGCGCAATGAGGTAGCTGACTGTGTGAGTAAGATTAGCGACCCTAGTGGCCGACACAAACACCGGGCCCATCTAGGAGTGGCACTGCAGTGTCACGCAGGATGTCCCTTCCAAAAAACCCTCCCCAATCAGCACATGATGCAAAGAAAAAGAAAAGAAAAAAGAGGTGCAAGATGGAATTGTCCTTGGGCCCTCCCACCCACCCTTATGTTGTATAAACAAAACAGGACATGCACACTTTAACCAACCCATCATTTCAGTGACAGGGTCTGCCACACGACTGTGACTGATATGACGGGTTGGTTTGGACCCCCCCCAAAAAAGAAGCAATTAATCTCTCCTTGCACAAACTGGCTCTACAGAGGCAAGATGTCCACCTCATCTTCACCCTCCGATATATCACCGTGTACATCCCCCTCCTCACAGATTATCAATTCGTCCCCACTGGAATCCACCATCTCAGCTCCCTGTGTACTTTGTGGAGGCAATTGCTGCTGGTCAATGTCTCCGCGGAGGAATTGATTATAATTCATTTTAATGAACATCATCTTCTCCACATTTTCTGGATGTAACCTCGTACGCCGATTGCTGACAAGGTGAGCGGCGGCACTAAACACTCTTTCGGAGTACACACTTGTGGGAGGGCAACTTAGGTAGAATAAAGCCAGTTTGTGCAAGGGCCTCCAAATTGCCTCTTTTTCCTGCCAGTATAAGTACGGACTGTGTGACGTGCCTACTTGGATGCGGTCACTCATATAATCCTCCACCATTCTATCAATGTTGAGAGAATCATATGCAGTGACAGTAGACGACATGTCCGTAATCGTTGTCAGGTCCTTCAGTCCGGACCAGATGTCAGCATCAGCAGTCGCTCCAGACTGCCCTGCATCACCGCCAGCGGGTGGGCTCGGAATTCTGAGCCTTTTCCTCGCACCCCCAGTTGCGGGAGAATGTGAAGGAGGAGATGTTGACAGGTCGCGTTCCGCTTGACTTGACAATTTTGTCACCAGCAGGTCTTTCAACCCCAGCAGACCTGTGTCTGCCGGAAAGAGAGATCCAAGGTAGGCTTTAAATCTAGGATCGAGCACGGTGGCCAAAATGTAGTGCTCTGATTTCAACAGATTGACCACCCGTGAATCCTTGTTAAGCGAATTAAGGGCTGCATCCACAAGTCCCACATGCCTAGCGGAATCGCTCCCTTTTAGCTCCTTCTTCAATGCCTCCAGCTTCTTCTGCAAAAGCCTGATGAGGGGAATGACCTGACTCAGGCTGGCAGTGTCTGAACTGACTTCACGTGTGGCAAGTTCAAAGGGCATCAGAACCTTGCACAACGTTGAAATCATTCTCCACTGCACTTGAGACAGGTGCATTCCACCTACTATATCGTGCTCAATTGTATAGGCTTGAATGGCCTTTTGCTGCTCCTCCAACCTCTGAAGCATATAGAGGGTTGAATTCCACCTCGTTACCACTTCTTGCTTCAGATGATGGCAGGGCAGGTTCAGTAGTTTTTGGTGGTGCTCCAGTCTTCTGTACGTGGTGCCTGTACGCCGAAAGTGTCCCGCAATTTTTCTGGCCACCGACAGCATCTCTTGCACGCCCCTGTCGTTTTTTAAAAAATTCTGCACCACCAAATTCAAGGTATGTGCAAAACATGGGACGTGCTGGAATTTGCCCATATTTAATGCACACACAATATTGCTGGCGTTGTCCGATGCCACAAATCCACAGGAGAGTCCAATTGGGGTAAGCCATTCCGCGATGATCTTCCTCAGTTGCCGTAAGAGGTTTTCAGCTGTGTGCGTATTCTGGAAACCGGTGATACAAAGCGTAGCCTGCCTAGGAAAGAGTTGGCGTTTGCGAGATGCTGCTACTGGTGCCGCCGCTGCTGTTCTTGCGGCGGGAGTCCATACATCTACCCAGTGGGCTGTCACAGTCATATAGTCCTGACCCTGCCCTGCTCCACTTGTCCACATGTCCGTGGTTAAGTGGACATTGGGTACAGCTGCATTTTTTAGGACACTGGTGACTCTTTTTCTGAGGTCTGTGTACATTTTCGGTATCGCCTGCCTAGAGAAATGGAACCTAGATGGTATTTGGTACCGGGGACACAGTACCTCCAACAAGTCTCTAGTTGGCTCTGCAGTAATGATGGATACCGGAACCACGTTTCTCACCACCCAGGATGCCAAGGCCTCAGTTATCCGCTTTGCAGTAGGATGACTGCTGTGATATTTCATCTTCCTCGCAAAGGACTGTTGAACAGTCAATTGCTTACTGGAAGTAGTACAAGTGGGCTTACGACTTCCCCTCTGGGATGACCATCGACTCCCAGCGGCAACAACAGCAGCGCCAGCAGCAGTAGGCGTTACACGCAAGGATGCATCGGAGGAATCCCAGGCAGGAGAGGACTCGTCAGAATTGCCAGTGACATGGCCTGCAGGACTATTGGCATTCCTGGGGAAGGAGGAAATTGACACTGAGGGAGTTGGTGGGGTGGTTTGCGTGAGCTTGGTTACAAGAGGAAGGGATTTACTGGTCAGTGGACTGCTTCCGCTGTCACCCAAAGTTTTTGAACTTGTCACTGACTTATTATGAATGCGCTGCAGGTGACGTATAAGGGAGGATGTTCCGAGGTGGTTAACGTCCTTACCCCTACTTATTACAGCTTGACAAAGGGAACACACGGCTTGACACCTGTTGTCCGCATTTCTGGTGAAATACCTCCACACCGAAGAGCTGATTTTTTTGGTATTTTCACCTGGCATGTCAACGGCCATATTCCTCCCACGGACAACAGGTGTCTCCCCGGGTGCCTGACTTAAACAAACCACCTCACCATCAGAATCCTCCTGGTCAATTTCCTCCCCAGCGCCAGCAACACCCATATCCTCCTCATCCTGGTGTACTTCAACACTGACATCTTCAATCTGACTATCAGGAACTGGACTGCGGGTGCTCCTTCCAGCACTTGCAGGGGGCGTGCAAATGGTGGAAGGCGCATGCTCTTCACGTCCAGTGTTGGGAAGGTCAGGCATCGCAACCGACACAATTGGACTCTCCTTGTGGATTTGGGATTTCGAAGAATGCACAGTTCTTTGCTGTGCTGCTTTTGCCAGCTTGAGTCTTTTCATTTTTCTAGCGAGAGGCTGAGTGCTTCCATCCTCATGTGAAGCTGAACCACTAGCCATGAACATAGGCCAGGGCCTCAGCCGTTCCTTGCCACTCCGTGTGGTAAATGGCATATTGGCAAGTTTACGCTTCTCCTCCGACAATTTTATTTTAGGTTTTGGAGTCCTTTTTTACTGATATTTGGTGTTTTGGATTTGACATGCTCTGTACTATGACATTGGGCATCGGCCTTGGCAGATGACGTTGCTGGCATTTCATCGTCTCGGCCATGACTAGTGGCAGCAGCTTCAGCACGAGGTGGAAGTGGATCTTGATCTTTCCCTAATTTTGGAACCTCAACATTTTTGTTCTCCATATTTTAATAGGCACAACTAAAAGGCACCTCAGGTAAACAATGGAGATGGATGGATTGGATACTAGTATACAATTATGGACGGGCTGCCGAGTGCCGACACAGAGGTAGCCACAGCCGTGAACTACCGCACTGTACTGTGTCTGCTGCTAATATATAGACTGGTTGATAAAGAGATAGTATACTCGTAACTAGTATGTATGTATAAAGAAAGAAAAAAAAACCACGGTTAGGTGGTATATACAATTATGGACGGGCTGCCGAGTGCCGACACAGAGGTAGCCACAGCCGTGAACTACCGCACTGTACTGTGTCTGCTGCTAATATATAGACTGGTTGATAAAGAGATAGTATACTCGTAACTAGTATGTATGTATAAAGAAAGAAAAAAAAACCACGGTTAGGTGGTATATACAATTATGGACGGGCTGCCGAGTGCCGACACAGAGGTAGCCACAGCCGTGAACTACCGCACTGTACTGTGTCTGCTGCTAATATAGACTGGTTGATAAAGAGATAGTATACTCGTAACTAGTATGTATGTATAAAGAAAGAAAAAAAAACCACGGTTAGGTGGTATATACAATTATGGACGGGCTGCCGAGTGCCGACACAGAGGTAGCCACAGCCGTGAACTACCGCACTGTACTGTGTCTGCTGCTAATATATAGACTGGTTGATAAAGAGATAGTATACTCGTAACTAGTATGTATGTATAAAGAAAGAAAAAAAAACCACGGTTAGGTGGTATATACAATTATGGACGGGCTGCCGAGTGCCGACACAGAGGTAGCCACAGCCGTGAACTACCGCACTGTACTGTGTCTGCTGCTAATATATAGACTGGTTGATAAAGAGATAGTATACTCGTAACTAGTATGTATGTATAAAGAAAGAAAAAAAACCACGGTTAGGTGGTATATACAATTATGGACGGGCTGCCGAGTGCCGACACAGAGGTAGCCACAGCCGTGAACTACCGCACTGTACTGTGTCTGCTGCTAATATATAGACTGGTTGATAAAGAGATAGTATACTCGTAACTAGTATGTATGTATAAAGAAAGAAAAAAAAACCACGGTTAGGTGGTATATACAATTATGGACGGGCTGCCGAGTGCCGACACAGAGGTAGCCACAGCCGTGAACTACCGCACTGTACTGTGTCTGCTGCTAATATATAGACTGGTTGATAAAGAGATAGTATACTCGTAACTAGTATGTATGTATAAAGAAAGAAAAAAAAACCACGGTTAGGTGGTATATACAATTATGGACGGGCTGCCGAGTGCCGACACAGAGGTAGCCACAGCCGTGAACTACCGCACTGTACTGTGTCTGCTGCTAATATATAGACTGGTTGATAAAGAGATAGTATACTCGTAACTAGTATGTATGTATAAAGAAAGAAAAAAAAACCACGGTTAGGTGGTATATACAATTATGGACGGGCTGCCGAGTGCCGACACAGAGGTAGCCACAGCCGTGAACTACCGCACTGTACTGTGTCTGCTGCTAATATATAGACTGGTTGATAAAGAGATAGTATACTCGTAACTAGTATGTATGTATAAAGAAAGAAAAAAAAACCACGGTTAGGTGGTATATACAATTATGGACGGGCTGCCGAGTGCCGACACAGAGGTAGCCACAGCCGTGAACTACCGCACTGTACTGTGTCTGCTGCTAATATATAGACTGGTTGATAAAGAGATAGTATACTCGTAACTAGTATGTATGTATAAAGAAAGAAAAAAAAACCACGGTTAGGTGGTATATACAATTATGGACGGGCTGCCGAGTGCCGACACAGAGGTAGCCACAGCCGTGAACTACCGCACTGTACTGTGTCTGCTGCTAATATATAGACTGGTTGATAAAGAGATAGTATACTCGTAACTAGTATGTATGTATAAAGAAAGAAAAAAAAACCACGGTTAGGTGGTATATGCAATTATGGACGGGCTGCCGAGTGCCGACACAGAGGTAGCCACAGCCGTGAACTACCGCACTGTACTGTGTCTGCTGCTAATATATAGACTGGTTGATAAAGAGATAGTATACTCGTAACTAGTATGTATGTATAAAGAAAGAAAAAAAAACCACGGTTAGGTGGTATATACAATTATGGACGGGCTGCCGAGTGCCGACACAGAGGTAGCCACAGCCGTGAACTACCGCACTGTACTGTGTCTGCTGCTAATATATAGACTGGTTGATAAAGAGATAGTATACTCGTAACTAGTATGTATGTATAAAGAAAGAAAAAAAAACCACGGTTAGGTGGTATATACAATTATGGACGGGCTGCCGAGTGCCGACACAGAGGTAGCCACAGCCGTGAACTACCGCACTGTACTGTGTCTGCTGCTAATATAGACTGGTTGATAAAGAGATAGTATACTACTAATATTATATATACTGGTGGTCAGGTCACTGGTCACTAGTCACACTGGCAGTGGCACTCCTGCAGCAAAAGTGTGCACTGTTTAATTTTAATATAATATTATGTACTCCTGGCTCCTGCTATAACCTATAACTGGCACTGCAGTAGTGCTCCCCAGTCTCCCCCACAATTATAAGCTGTGTGAGCTGAGCAGTCAGACAGATATATAATATATATAGATGATGCAGCACACTGGCCTGAGCCTGAGCAGTGCACACAGATATGGTATGTGACTGACTGAGTCACTGTGTGTATCGCTTTTTTCAGGCAGAGTACGGATATATTAAATAAACTGCACTGTGTGTCTGGTGGTCACTCACTATATAATATATTATGTACTCCTGGCTCCTGCTATAACCTATAACTGGCACTGCAGTAGTGCTCCCCAGTCTCCCCCACAATTATAAGCTGTGTGAGCTGAGCAGTCAGACAGATATATATAATATTATTTATATATAGATAATAGATGATGCAGCACACTGGCCTGAGCCTGAGCAGTGCACACAGATATGGTATGTGACTGAGTCACTGTGTGCTGTGTATCGCTTTTTTCAGGCAGAGAACGGATTATAAATAAAACTGGTGGTCACTGGTCACTATCAGCAAAACTCTGCACTGTACTGAGTACTCCTAATGCTCCCCAAAATTAGTAAATCAAGTGTCTCTCTAATCTATTCTAAACGGAGAGGACGCCAGCCACGTCCTCTCCCTATCAATCTCAATGCACGTGTGAAAATGGCGGCGACGCGCGGCTCCTTATATAGAATCCGAGTCTCGCGATAGAATCCGAGCCTCGCGAGAATCCGACAGCATCATGATGACGTTCGGGCGCGCTCGGGTTAACCGAGCAAGGCGGGAAGATCCAAGTCGCTCGGACCCGTGAAAAAAAACATGAAGTTCTGGCGGGTTCGGATTCAGAGAAACCGAACCCGCTCATCTCTACACAATATAATTATTAAAGTTATTAGTTGGTGGTGGCAGGTGCAGCATACCTTGTTTTGGGCACTGCAGTGAGACTCAGACTGCAGGACACAAACTGCCCATCTTTGATTAGCAGAAGCAGCCAGCTGGATCTCCAACAAGCAGAATAAGACATCTGCAGTACAGCCCTGTCACAATCACATGGGCCGCCTTCTTAAAGCTGAAGATCAACGGAATACATCTGAGTTGAAATTAATTAATTGCTAATGTGCACTGGTTAATTAACAAATGATTATTCCCAATGGTTAGGCTGTTTTAATAATAATCATTCCTTGAAGCAATTGTCATTTTTTAATATTTTATACACCGGCCGTGTGTTAAGTGTTGTTTGTTGATATGTGTTGTCTAATGGTGATATTAAATATACTTAATATATTTTGGTTGTATAGCGCTTCAATTATTTCTTTTTTTTTGGCTGAGCTGTGTTTGACTGCACCTAGCATGGTGGTAAAGGAAGTGGAGGAGGAAGTGCTGGGAAACTGTGCGGTGCATTTGAACCCTGCGCCTGGGCTAGACTCTGGCTGGCTGGCAGTGGGGGAGGTAGGTTGCATGGTGCAGCTCCAGCATCCCCATTGGTTACCACACGGACTTGATGTTAGAGCAGCGGCGGATCCTAGTGCCTGCCGGCTCTTTTATCAACTCTGACTGACGGAAATAGCAGTAGTGCTGCTGCTGTTCTCCTTTTGAAATAAAAAGAAGTCAGAAATGACAGAGGGGGAGGGGGGGGTACGGGCCCTAGTGCCCCCCCCCCCCCCTGGATCCGCCTATGGGAGTAGGAGTACAGCATTTACCTGTCTCCTCCTCGGCAGCTGAGAAGTTCCATTACAGCTGCGGCCGCCGAGCAGCTTCACTCACTTGCAGTGTGAAGTCTCGCAAGATTTGACATTATCTCGCGAGACTTCACACTGCTGTGAGTGAAGCTCCCCGGCGGCCGCAGTAGTAAAGGAACAGCTCAGCTGCCGAGGAGGACGGAGAGGAGACAGGTAAATGCTGTACTCCTACTCTGACGTTTTTTTTGCAGTTGTGAGGACAGTGTGTGGGGGCCCCACAAATTTGTTGCCATGGGGCCCCCACGGACCTTCATCCGGCCCTGCCAATACTTGTGTCATTCTCAAAACTTTTGGCCACAGCTGTATACCAAGATTTTAGATTCTGTGTAAATCCTATCTATACACCCCTTTATCACGTTCACTTCTAAGCCTTTAAATGATTTTTTCCTGAGGCTTTCCTTCATCCTCTGCTCTCCTATGCCAGTGGCTCTACTACGGACAAAAAAAGAGAAGATACATCAGCTACATTCTGGGTGTTATTTATCAAGCTTTTATTTTTTAATCGACAATTTTCAGCAGTTTACTCTGTGCATTTTTAAACTGCAGCTTGATCAATCATATCCTCTGCCTGAAAAGAAATAAAGCTCTTTCCAATACATTTTGGGGATTGGTATAACTGTTGCAATAATTGCAGCAGTTTCACTAGCTTTTGAACAACATTTTAATGGAAGACTAATCCAGAGGAGTAAATACAGGATACAAAGGAAAGCATTCGCCTCCGCCATTGCTCCAGTTTCTACTTTATGTGCCCCAGAGCTGGAATAAGCAGGGAGCTCAGGCTGCATGTGCCGCGTTCCTCGCTCTCCCTGTCTGGGTGTTGTTGGGGTGGTGAAAGTGAATGCGAAGGGGGGATGATGACTATGAAAACGATCTGCATGAGGCAGGGCCCCTCCCACAGCAGCCAGCACCTATGGGGAGAGACTTCCTCTTGAGTGCACACTCCCTCCACCTTAACATCAGGGCTGCCATCAAAAATTGTGAGGCCCGGAACTGACAAAATAGTCAGCCCCCCACACAAAAAGAATAAATGAAAATAAATAAATTATCTATCTATCTATCTATCTATCTATCTATCTATCTATCTAAATTCCTGTGCACATACTCTGACCAACACTATATTATTCCCCACAAAGTAATGCCCCTTGCACCATAATAAGCCCCCACAGTAATTTCCCTGACACCATATTAATCCCCCACAGTAATGTCCCTGTCACCATATTAGGCCCGCACAGTTATGCCCCTGTCACCATATTATGCCCCACACAGTGATATTCCTGACACCATATTATGCCCCACAGTAATGCCCCATCAGCATTCACCATATTATGTCCCAGTATCTGCTGTCAGGGGTTTTGCTCATTGTCAGGGATTCTGCTCATTGTCAGGACAACAGCCACCGCCACCACAATGGGTCTACTATCCCAGCAGGGGCTGCCTGCCCCTTGCAACCTTTTGAAAATGTCCCTACCAAAATGGCCACCGCCTCCTCTAGCATTTACAATAACTGTCTCCTCTGAGGCAGCGGCCATTTTGGGAGGAACATTTTCAATACTAAGAGCAGGGGTCCTCTGAGTAGTGCCGGGTGGTGCCGGTGGGTGACATGCGACCTGGACCCTCCAGTCTCTGTCAGAGCAGCATGGCCCGGGACCAGAGGTGTAGCTAGGTGCCATGGTGCCCGGAGCAAGGTAATGTTTTGGTGCCTCCTCCTCTGTACTGAATTGGGGGCCTGCCCAACATGTGGTGGCATGTTATATTTGAAAATAAAAAATATTTAAAAATTCTAAATTGGTCACAGTACCGGTTCTAGACCTCGTAGAGCTCAGGGTGAAAGTTTTCCCTGGGCAAGTCCCCCCCCCCCCATAAAGTATAAAACAGAGTTAGTGCGTCCCCAGACATGCAACAAATACATAGATAATGCAGATAAAGGTGCTGCAGCAGCAGCAGCTGGGGCCTAATGTGATGCTGCAGCATCAATGTAGAGAGAGATGCTGTAGCAGCCGGGGCAGAGAGGAGTGCTGCAACAGCTGGGGCAGAGAGAGGTCTGCAGCAGCCATGGCAGAAAGAGGTGCTGCAGCAGTGAAGGCCGCAGGACAAAAGTAACCCGGCTGCACAGCTACAAGCAGACAGTGAGACATGTAAAGAGGGCGAGCAGAGCCACGGCATGTGCTGGATGTTAGTGTCTCCTGCTGTCACCACTGGCCTGACCTGTTCCCCACCTAGTCTGGTTGCTGCTGAGACAGATTGTTGATAGTGAATGAGAGCAGAGGGGGAGGCACCAGCAACTATCTCACCTCTGGGCTCCTATGTTCTTACGCCCCTGGACTAATCATTTCATTTGTTGTTTTAAAGACACAAGACTTATTACAACATCACAAGCCCCTTAATTGTGTGTCTCTTCATGTTTTTCAGATCTGCTCCTATTTAAACAGTAATAGTGTGAGATGTAAAATGCTTTTGTGTTGGACGGTATCTTCCCCCTATACAGTATGCTCACTTGTGATCAATCTCTAAATGCATCTTAGATGCACAACTGTCTGGTCTCATGTCTGTTACACAGAATGCTGTGCATCTGACATTCCCTACCAGGGTGATGCTGGTCGCAATCGTGAGAGTCCGTTTTCTGTGCTGTATTTGCTCTAAACTTTAAATTATAGTAGTCAAAACCACATCAGACATCCTGCTATTCTTTTCATTTCATGTTACTATTGTCGTTGTGCATACCTTTCATCTCAGCTCATTTTTTCAAAGCATGCTTAAACAGGTGAAGTTACTGAATAGTTACTGAATAGGTTCTGAGAAGGACCTTGTAACTTATTTCTAGCTAAAAAATAAATGTCTCTAAACATATCGATGTCCATGGTAAAGGTGGATGAAAAGATGAATGACTATCACATAAAGGTCTCCCAGAAAAAGGACACTTTTGTGTTTGTACTGTATGTTGTTAATCTTTTATTTGTATATATGGTATAATGCATACTAATACCACTTTTTATTTAAAGGGGAAATTATCCATTTACACATCCTGATAACTAACTTATACCCCTTTCAGACATAGGACCCGGGAATTTCCCTGCTTCAGACCCGGGATTTTCATCTCTGAAAAATCCCGGGTTTTTGCTGAACCTGCTTTCACACTAAGGGCGGGATGTACTAAAGGAAAAATGCGGTAAAACCGCATTTTCAAATGTACTAAGACCCTACCGCCGGGTTTTCACCGTCCAGGGTATCGCCATCTCTGGATGGCGATACCCTATAGAAGCCTATGGGCTTCTTTTTGCCGACCGCCGCAACCTGCCGGCTCCGCCACCCCACGCCGCCGATGCCAACCCCCTCCCCCCGGCATACCTTCCTCCAGGCAACCCTGGTCCCAGCCTGCTGCTGTTTCCCAGTGTTGGAGGAGTCTGGAGAGCCGAGGGAGATGACGGAGACCCCCCCGCAGACCACCTCACAGGTATCGCAGGGGGCCTCCGTCACCGCATTGCAATATTGACTGAATATGTTAGTACATATGCGATCAACATCGCTGCGATAAGCGGCGATGTATCTTAATACATCCCGCCCTAAACCTGAGACCTGGAAAATTACCGGGTCGACCCCTTTCAGACATAAGCCTGGTCTGCCCTGGCAGCCAGGTCAGACCAGGCTACTCTAACGTCACATGTCTTATATACACACACACAGACGTCACATTCGTACATTTACACACACGTCTTACACATACACAAATCACATTCAAACACACATACATGTAATATACACACACATGCTAAATTCATATATATATATATATATATACACACACACACACACTCACTCCAGCAGGCCTGTTTTTTGGCTGCGCCGGCTGCTTCAACTACTCACACCAGCACGGATTACAGCAGCCGGCGCACGCCCCCTCTTCACTCCGGCCTCATCCAGGCAGCCCCGCCAATCAGGTGCGACCTGGGAGCAAATTCCCGGGTCGCCCCTTTCAGACCTAAGCCGGGTTGTCTTTCCGGGACTTGAGTCCCGGGAAAAACCCTGGTCAATTGCAGGTTGGCGACCCGGATCATGTTCCCGGGTCGATGCCTTTCAGACATACCAAATTCCTGGGTTGATGCGCGTTCATGTGCAAAATCCAGGGAATTTGGAGCATCTCTGAAAGGGGTATAGCATATAGATGAAGGGCGATAAAGCTCAACTGCCTGGTACACCAACCATTTCTGACAGTGAGGACTCCACTTAATGAATCCGATCAGCATTCCTGTCTAGAGAATTGTTACTGAACTGTAAATCATCTAGGTAAGAATATAACAAGTGTAGGCAAGACTGGCGCTTAGGACAATGTGGTGTAAGCCATAACAGTTACTCAGGCGTTTTTCACTTTTTCTTTTTTTTTGTTAAGAAACTAAGAGCATACAGTACGTCTAATTAGATAATATTTGTACATCACCTTTATCCCGTACACTAGATTTCATATGTGATAAATGTCCATAAAAAGTTTTGTGCACTGGGCATCTGACAAAGCCCTACAGTGTGAAATGCGTTGTGTGAAATGCGTTGGATTTTCCATTAAACCAACTTTCTACATTAAAAGTAATTGTTAAACTTCACTTAGTATCTATTGTATTCTAGCAATAGTTTCTCCATACCCCAAACAATTTATTTATATGGGATCTGGTTGGGATCCTGGCAGTTGAAATCCTGACAGTGCTCGGAATGCCGGCACCAGCATCCTGGCTTGGAACACAATCTTGGTACCGTTTTCCCAACAGCTGGGATCCCAAAGTAAACACTGGAGGGGCGTAGGATAGCTTTAAGATGCGGGGAGGGGGGGATAGGTTTATGCTATGGGTGGAGGGTTAGGGTTAGGCTGCGGGGAGGGGTGTTAGGTTTAGGCTGCGGGGAGGGGGTTAGGTTTAGGCACTCTTCAGGAGGGTTAGGTTTTGGTTAAAACTTTGCTACATAAACATTTTATTTACAAATAACAATCCCCATCTACCACTAAATGCTCAGACAGGCAAGCACTGTAGGGTTTTATATTCCGTTCATAGGGCAGCTGCACGGTTCTTTATAGCATCATACAACAAACCTGTCCAGTTAAGAAAAAGTTGTACATTGTTGCCTGGCACTCTATGGGGGGAATTAAATTGTTTCTCCCTGCAGTCGCTATTAGATGGCGCCCAATGGAGCAATTCAATTGTTGCTCCGTCCGGGTGCGCTGACCGCGGGTAGACACAGTTCAGCTCCCAGCCCCCCTCTGCTTGTGAGTTGAAATTTGTAAAATTGGGTGCATAAACTGAACTTTTAGTGATCGCTCCCATAATTTAGTCGGGTTTAGCTTCTTTACGCAGCTAAACCTGACACCAATGGGCATGATTGGTGTGACAATGGGCATCAATTGAATATTGTGATCTCCCATCACACTCACTTTAGATAGGAGATCGGACAGCGTTATTAATTGAATTCCCAACCTATATGACATAGCAAGGTATAACAGTTAATAGCATGACAAGAAAAGAAACCTTAATTTTAATGCTTAAAATGGTCTTGAAGAGGCGGTGGAACTCATTCCCCCTCCAACCTACCGCTCCTCGCATAAGGCGGATCCAGGCAAGTGCTAGGGTTTTCAGCACCCCCCTGGAAATTATAAATTTGTGCCGTACCTCCCATACTTTATAAAGAGACAGTGGTCTCACAAAGAAGGGTTGTCTTCACACAATAGCACCCCCAATTAAAATTAAGCCACAAAGTAGCACATCACAGTAGCACATTACCTCTTAATCACATTACACTGCACGTAGAGCCCCTGATTAATTTTACACCACATAGTAATACCACTTCTTAACATTACATCACAGTAGTAGTGCCCCTTATATACATAATGCCCACAGTAGTTCCCCCTTATACACATCTCTGTCTGTCACTGCAGCAGCTCACTGCCTGTGTCCCTCCAGCAGTACCATGCCCTATATTCCTACAGCAGCTTTCTCACCTCTCTGTGTTCCTCCAGCCCCCTCTCATCGTGTCATCAGCATGCACAGAACCTGCTCCTCTTCTTGGCTCTTCACTTCAGTGACAGTGATGACATGGCATCACATACGCCGCGCTGGAAAAGGAAGCCAGTGGGACCTGAGGAGGGGACAAATGCTGTCCGACAGACACAGCGTTTGTGAGTACCAGGAGTGGCGGGCCGCAGGTGGAGGAGCACCATAGAGCCGCCTGGACTTGAGGAAGGGGGAGGTGGTTGCAGCTCGTCAGTGACACTAGCGCCGCCTGCATCATCTATTGACGTGGATGGTGGGGGCGGGCTTTTCTGTTGGAATTACTGTTCCAGGCCATGGAGGAGGTGGCACTAGTTCCACCTACCATTACAAGTGGTGGAACTCAGTCCCCCCCCCCCCACCCCCCCACACACTTTAACCTCTGTAATAAATATATATATATATATATATATATATATAATTCAAGCCATATAAATTCTGCTGCATATGCAGTCATAGTAACACAAGCAGAGTCAGCTGAACCCAAAGGTTCAATGGGCCATGCAGAGTCAGCTGAACCCAAAGGTTCAATGGGCCATTGTTGGAAGAGGGGAGGAGATGATGGTATAAGTAAGGAAGAGAAAAGCATATGAGAGGAGGGCCTGCTCGTGAGAATTTTAGTCTAAAGCACATCCAAGGTTATATTTTTATTTACTACATGTAAAACTATGATGTAGATATAAAATAAAGGTGCTCCTTGCCAGAATCACATTTGCTCTGGAGAGAGAATTTTATTAAAAACACTGTTTATGTACTATTGAATTGTCAGTTACTGAGTAAGCTAGCCCATAAGTTAGTTATTTACCTAGAGAACACATTCTGTGTTTTTATTCAGTCTGCAGTATGCTCACTCCCACGCTGGCTTCCTCTGTAATGCAGAGAGAGAGCATATCACATAGAAACATAGAAACTTAGGGGGAGATTCAAATGTTTGAAAAATCGGTTGGGTGTCTGATTTTTCCTGTCTGTTAGATAGGAAAAAACAGACTCCCAACTGACTTTTAAGACATTTGAATCTCCCCATAGTATTTTATGGCAGGTAAGAACCATTTAGCCCATCTAGTCTTCTCATGTATACGCACACACTTACACACTAGGGTTAATTTTTGTCGGGAGCCAATTAACCTTCCAATATATTTTTAGATTGGAGGAGGAAACCGGAGTACCCGGAGGAAACCCATACAAGCATGGAGAGAATATATAAACTCCACAGTTAGGGCCATTGTGGGAATCGAACCCCCGACCTCCGAGCAGTGAGACAGTAATACTAACCATTATTACACCATCAGTACTGTCCTACATGCTGAACAAAAGCTCTCAGGCAAATGTGATGCCAGGGGATACACATCTTTAGTGAATGCATACGATTCAATGCAAATATAACAAATTTAAAAAAATATATATATATCATAGAACCCTTCTACAGATACATTTTAGAACAACACAAGGTGTCGTCTGCAATTATTTATTCTTTTAGCAATAAAATATTCCAAGGTGACTAAATATACACAGCTACAGTGTTACTTTTACAAAAGTATTTTGCAACAGTACTAGCCGTTCTGCTCTATGCTGATATTAGGATACTGTTATAAAGTTGGCTAACGTACATGTTTTCTAGATAAGCCGATTAGAAGCTGACAATTTTGTTTAGTATGTTCACCATGTGAAACAGTGCAGATGTTGCTTATCAGAAGCTAGATATTTGGATTTAAGATTATTAGGAAGATAAATATTTACATTGTTATTGACGTTGGTATGCTAAGGGAGTTAGGGGGGCCTAGTTGTGAAGACAAAAGGTCTACAAAGTGTTACGAACCCATTAGAGACCTAGCACCGTGTGACCTTGGGCAAGTTCATTTATCTCCTTGTGTCTTAAATTGTAAGGTCAATAGGACACAAATTCATAAAGTACGTAAAAAATGTTCTCTTTTTGGCCTTGAATATGGGCAGAGATGTTTGGAAGGAGTGTGATACTTATCAATTTCAAGTATATAATGACGATTTTGTGCTTATGATTTCCAATAGCTATGAACACATAAAGGTAAAACTCCATATAGCTGTTTTTGTAGAAAAGTTTTAGAAAAACAAAAACTGGGTAAACTTTGTTTCTATAAATATTCAAGTTACATTGACCTAAAAAAGGTATTTAGAAATCCCACTGAAAACAGACTGGCAGAATGCTCCACAAAATAGGCTAACAACTTTTTTGACGGTTTTTTTTTTTATAGAATTTCTTTGTTTTAATTGGTCAAATACAAAAAGAAACAAATGTTATTTTTAATAAGTTCTTGAAGCATAAAAAAGTAAAAAATTTCAACAACTGAAAATTATATATTTGTTTTTATTGTTTAAACTTTTATTGTCTCAAAAAATTGTCTGCTTGGACCATTAATAAAAGATTTAAGAGTCAATTCACAACACAATGTAGCTACTGGTCCTAAGTAGACTAAAATGTGCAAGTTTTGTCCAATGACTTTATTCCATGATGACAGATTTAGTTCCACCATAGAATAAGTAATTTATGTACAGGTTACAGTGCAATATTAAAGGACATCTTAACCCACATCTTTATATTATATTTATTTTATCTCTTGAAAATGTTTTGTAATTAACATTTATAGTTTTTTTTACCTTTCAGAAGTTAAGTCCACAATAGTTGTACTTTGCTAAACCTGTCGATATGTACAGAATGTCAACATTCCATTAAAGAGGTAGGGTCAGGCTGCAATTAGGGTTAGAATTAGGCATCATTTAGAGTAAGGCAGCAATCATGGTTAGGGCTAGGCAGCAATTAGAGTTAGGTTCACATTAGGGTAATATTTAGGCAGCAATTAGGGTTAGGGTTAGATTACGGTTAGGGCCGTTGGTTAGACTACGTTTAGGGTTATGCTGTAGTTATGATTAAAGTGTGGTTAGGGTTAGTTTTAGAGTAAAACTGAATGGGAGATCCCATTGTCAACATACTGACTGTTGAGTGTCAACATTATCGACATTCTGATGTAAGTGTTGACATTAGACATATTGACATTCTGTACATATTACCATTCTGTAAATGTCGACATTATGCTATCAACATTACAAATGTTGGCAAAATAAATCACACCCAAATATAAATTGTGGGTTTTAGGATGGCAAAACCTTGGAAATGAATTTAAATAAGCAAGGATCCTGCTATAGCTGTCGAAATTGGTGTGGGGTGTTTTTCTTTTTGCCTTGCTTGTGGATCTAATTAGTAACACTATTTTATAGTGCACATTACACCAATAAAAATGTTTATACTTTGTGTAAGGTAGAAGAGAGACGTGACTACAGCCACTGCCAGGGGCAGTAGAATGGCTAGGCTCACCACTTGTTATCAGAATATAAGATTCCTGACGATGGTGGGGTATGTGAGGAAGAGGGACAGAGGAAGCTAATTATCAAGGTGGTGATACTGCACAAAATGTTATTACTCAAGGTGGACGCTCGTTAGCCCTGCTCGTAAACAGACATTCTTCCCCATGTAGTGTACATAATTAATTGGTAGTGAGACTCTATAATAAATCTTAATACTTCTGCAATTAATTACTTTCATATTTTGCTCAAGGGGAAAGGGGGCAGAAGTGTTGCACATTGTAACACTTCCGCACTATTAAATAGAAGATCAGAAAGAATCCACAGCTTCTCGTAAAATTAATGAGAACCACCAGCACTTCAGACTGAGGTCTCCCTGACCGGTAAGTAGGAGGAACACTGTTTCTTCCCTATTTAGCTCTGCTATTAATTTGCCAATTAAAGGTAACTGAAACTGTGAAAATCTTACAGACATAAGTCGTTTTCCCGGTGTCCATGCACATTAATGAAATTATTAAAAGCACTGTAAAGGCTTCAGGTTGTGGCAACAACTGGCGATGAGGAACATTTTGCTGGTTTCAGAAACCAAACTGAACATTAAAAAAGATTTTGAAATTAGCTAATTTATGCCACATAAATACTCATGAAACAATGGGGCAGATGTATTTAGCCTGGAGAAGGGATAAAGAAGTGATAAAGCAGTGATAAGAGTATGGTGATAACGCACCAGCCAATCATTACGGATTTAAAAAATGACAGGAGCTGACTGGCTGGTGCGTTACCAGCTTCACTTATCACTGCTTTATCATTTCTTTATCCCTTCTCCAAGCTAAATACATCTGCCCCATTCTTCTCTCTGCGCAAATGCATAGCTTATGCCAATAATGGGGTTCATTCCGAGTTGATCGCTCGCTGACGATTTTCACAGCGCAGTGATCAGGTAAAAAAATGGCAAAACTGCGCATGGGCTGCAGTGCGCACGCGCGACGTACTTTCACACAAAACTATGCAGTTTTACACAAGGTCTAGCGACTCTTTTCCGTCGCTCTGTTGATCGGTGAGGGATTGACAAGAAGTGGCTGTTTCTGGGTGGTAACTGACCGTTTTCCGGGAGTATGCTAAAAAACCCAGGCGTGTCAGGTAAAAACGCAGGCGTGCCTGGGGAAACGGGGGAGCGGCTGGCCGAACGCATGGCGTGTTTGTGACGTCAAAGCAGGAACTAAACAGACTGAAGTGATTGCAAGGAAGGAGTAGGTCTGCAGCTACTCAGAAACTGCTTGAAATTTCAGCACTGTTCTGCTAACCTTTTGTTCGCACTTCTGCTAACCTTAGATACACTCCCTGAGGGCGGCGGCTTAGCGTTTGCACTGCTGCTAAAAGCAGCTAGCGAGCAATCAACTCGAAATGAGGGCCATTGTTAGCTAAGTGAGACTTATTCTTGTATCCCCGTGTGCCAGAATTCTCGTACCAGGCACATTTCAGGATAAGTTCCTATAGTCAGTGCAAGTCAATCACTGCGCTTGTAAATGTGTCTGATGTTGAGTTACACTTGTCTTGAAGTTACAACATTTAGGAGGCGCATCTTTGCACACAGCAGATTTCTGAATTGATGATGATTATGACAGCCAGATTTAGCTAGAAGGAAGAATTAAAATTACTGAATCGTCAGATACAACTGTAAGTGTACATAGTTAACTCTAAATCAGGCCTTAAGTGTTTTCATTAACATCCAAACCATAATATTAATTGATGTCACAGCTCTATTCTGGAGGACACAATGACGTACCTCTTTAAAAATATCTCTGAACGGTATTAAAATATCTTTTTTGTAACATAGGGGTAAATTTACTAAGATGGGAGTTCTATTTAAGATGGGATGTTGCCCATAGCAACCAATCAGATTCTACTTCTCATTTATTTAGACCCTTCTAGAAGATAATACCTGGAATCTGATTGGTTGCTATGTGCAACTTCCCATCTTAAATAGAACTCCCATCTTAGTAAATTTACCCCATAGTGTGTACTTTAGCTCATTTAGGTCCTTAAAAATCTTAATTATTTTAGTTCCATTAATATTTAATACACGTACAGTATAATAAAAATAAATATTTTATGGAATATGCATAGAAAACATTGGTGAGAGAATACCTTCCTATATTTATGTATTGATCTGTGTACATTGTGTGCAAAATAATAAATGTCAACATTTTGCATGTTAATTATACCATGCGTTTTTAAGGTAAATGTAACATACAGTATTTTATTTTTGTTTACTTTTGCTACGTAAGACTTTATATTTAACAAAAAATTAAATTATAATTTTTATATTTAAAACTAAAATGCTTAATGCTACCTAAGACTGTATTTTAATATAAATATGTTTGTCAAATTTTTTATGTCTAGGCCCCACTAGGTAGTTTATATTTTCTAGATTATTTTTGACATTGTGAATTATTTCTTTATTTTATTTTTTTATACTTTTTATACGAATTGTGTTTTATATTAGATTTTTGAAAGAAAAAAGAAAAAAATAGTTATATAATTTTTGCTTTATGCTTAAATTATATATAAGCCCTTCATTGTGTGCAACAGCATTTGCAGTAATAACAGTATTTAAATTAATAAAAAAGAAAACAATATAAGAAATTTTATGTTGTTCATTTCTATCATGTAAATATATTGTAGGACATCGCATATTTGATTTTAGTAAGTTATATACCTTTAAAATTTCAGACAAAGACCCAAATCTCAAGTGAATGTATAGGCTCAACAGTTGTATTTTAAAGAACTTGTACGTCTCAATATCCTGACTAGTGAGGCTTATAGAGATACAGGAGACTGGGTTCGATAGGAAACTACTCTTTGAAGAGTGAAATTTAAATCCCATTTTATTATGTTGTCAATGAACTGCCGAGATTCTCTTTTGCTTGTTAACATGATAGCAGACAGATGAGAAGAAATAGAATGTAGTGGTCTGTGAAAGTAAAATCAAAGAAGGGAGATTGAAGGGGATTCTCAGGTTACACAGGTGAGTCTTAGATCCCCAGTCAGTGACCCAGCCAGTGGGTAGAATGATGATGGTTCCATTTGGTTGATCCAACACTTCGGAATCCCAAAGCAGTAAAAAAAGACTGCAAAATATAATAGATCTCCAGTACAATAAACAAAAGAGGACATTTCATAGTGAATAAACAACTAATTGCATTGTTATGGCTGTCATTTCTAAAAAAAAAAAAATATGTTTAGAACATTTTAGCAAAATATTTAATATTTAGACTGAAGATACAGTTTTTATGTAAATTTTAAACCAGTGTTGACCAGACTTTTCTTGCAGTTCTGGAAACTTAGTTATTGTCAAGATATTAATACAAAGTATTGGTGCTGTGTCTGAATCTCCACATTTGGATCAAAATCCCAATTGTCAAGTGCAATGTGATATGTGGGCATTATATAAGTAAATGTGAATAAATAAATAAATAAACAAACAAACAAACAAATAAATTCATTTTCTTATCCCTAGTGTGTACTGTGTCCATGTGATAGGGAATATAGATGTGAAGCTCCACTGGGGCAGGGACTGGTGTGAATGACTGACATATGCTTTGTGAAGTGCTGCGGAATATGTGTGCGTTTTATAAATAACTTTTAATAAATGATTGAATTTGTCTTTCCAGCTGTTGTTGCACATTGCACATCAAGGAACACAATATCTTGGCGCCATTATGAGATGTTTCCTCAAGTAGGGGTCTATGGGCCTAATTCTGAGTTGATCGCAGCAGCAAGTTTGTTAGCAATTGGGCAAAACCATGTGCACTGCAGGGGGGAGGCAGATATAACATGTGCAGAGAGAGTTAGATTTGGGTGTGGGTGTGGCGTGTTCATACTGAAATCTAAATTGCAGTGTAAAAATAAAGCAGACAGTATTTACCCTGCACAGAAACAAAATAACCCACCCAACTCTAATTCTCTCTGCAAATGTTATATCTGCCCCCCCCCTGCAGTGCACATGGTTTTGCCCATTTGCTAACAAACTTGCTGCTCAGAATTACCCCCTATGTCAGAGGTTCTCAAACGCAGTCCTTAAGCACCCCAACAGTCCAGCTTTTAGGTATGTCAATGGCTCAGCACCAGAGGCGGATTTTTGGATCTGGCCGCCCCTAGGCACATTATTGCACCCCCCCCCCCCCCCCCGCCTCCAAAAAAATAAAGTATAGATAATGCCCCCACAGAATGTTTGAGTAGGTACTGGGCAATGTCACAGACACCTGAGAAAAATAACACTCAGGAGAGCAGGAGGGCTGGGTGGGTGGGACAGGGGAGGGGGGAAGGGGTAGAGGGGACATATTATTGCTGGGAGGGTAAAAGGAGGAGGGCATTAATGCAGGTTGGGTGAGTGGAAGGGAGGCATTCATTCATAGGTGAGAGGAAGGGGGGATATTCATTCAGAGTGTGTAAGAGGAGGATCGTTATTAATACCAGAGGACAGAGGAGGGGGGGATATTAATAAGGTGGGTGATAGGAGAGGTATTAATGCATGGTGTGTGTGAGGAAGGGGTATTAATGCATAGTGGGCTAGGTGAGAAAGAGACTGAGAGAGTCTACGGGACAGATAGGGGCATACATAGGAAGAGGAAGACTAGAAGGGAAAAGAGAGTTAGAAAAAAAATATCAGGTACACCTTCAGGTGCAGTCACAGGTTGAACAATGGGGGTCATTCCGAGTTGTTCGCTCGCAAACTGCTTTTAGCAGCTTTGCACTCGCTAAGCCGCCGCCTACTGGGAGTGAATCTTAGCTTATCAAAATTGCGAACGAAAGATTCGCAAAATTGCGAAAAGACCTCTTTGTGCAGTTTCTGAGTAGCTCGAGACTTACTCTGCCAGTGCGATCAGTTCAGTGCTTGTCGTTCCTGGTTTGACGTCACAAACACACCCAGCGTTCGCGCAGACACTCCTCCGTTTTTCCAGCCACTCCCGCGTTTTTCCCAGAAACGGTAGCGTTTTTTCACACACACCCATAAAACGGCTAGTTTCCGCCCAGAAACACCCACTTCCTGTCAATCACACTCCGATCACCAGAACGAAGAAAAAACCTCGTAATGCCGTGAGTAAAATACCTAACTGCATAGCAAATTTACTTGGCGCAGTCGCACTGCGGACATTGCGCATGCGCATTAGCGACTAATCGCTCCGTTGCGAGAAAAAAATAACGAGCGAACAACTCGGAATGACCCCCAATATACACACAATGTAGTTGTTACAGAAATGTGCATGATTTTTCGGGTCACCGATGAAATAATTACTCAATTTCCATTGGGTAAAAGTCATAATGATTTGTCTACAA
The DNA here is from genome assembly GCF_028390025.1 of Pseudophryne corroboree. Taxonomy (NCBI): domain Eukaryota; kingdom Metazoa; phylum Chordata; class Amphibia; order Anura; family Myobatrachidae; genus Pseudophryne; species Pseudophryne corroboree. The sequence continues at coordinate 103,027,556 of NC_086444.1, read as the reverse complement.
GAACATATAAATGTTCAATTAAAAAAACAAACATAATAAAGTGGGAGGCCGCGGCACGACATAATAGTAAAAAATGGGAATGTGCACTTGTTTGATGCTTTGGATGCCCTGTTCCCCCTCTTTTTCTACGTATTTGTCTTACCACCGCATTTCTTTTATGTACCCTTATTTACCCTGTATAATCTTAATAAAGATTGAATGTTGAAAAAAAAAATGGGAATGGGTCAGCTGCTTAAAAAGAAACAGGGATACTTTCCAGGGGCGGATTGGGAACACAAAGCGGCCCTGGAAAAAATTTGTACTAGTGGCCCCACTTGGGCAGCACCAGAGGTGTAAGGTCTAGCCATGGGCCATGGCAGCAGCACCCTCCCCCCAAGAGTTTCCAGATAGTGGGGATATTTAGCATCAAGGGGAAATTAAAAGGAAATAAAATTAAATGTTATGAGCACATTATATGATACTCCTTTAGAATTTAGGAAACTATATAATTCTTTAGAAAGATATATTTTCTTGCTTATTACACCAACCGTATCCCAATCACTATTCACTCAATCTTATATGTCAGCCAAGCAGACAGACAGTGCATACACTAGATCATCTGCAATCACAGGCTAAGTGGCAAAGTCATTTTCATATATGCAAATTGTTTGGCATCTTGTTCATTATGTCTATAAATAGGACCACATGTCCTCAAACTAAACAGGCCCCACTGGTGCGTCGGCCCACCGGGAATCTTCCCTGTAGACCCTATGGCCAATCCGCCTCTGATACTTTCTAATGTGACAGATAATAGGCTTTAACTATATGGGGAAGATGTACTAAGCCTTACAGAGTGATAATGTGGAGAGAGATAAAGTACCATGCCTCATCAAATGACATTATATTGTACTGGATGTTATATTTGTGCTATATTATATTGTACTTGACAATCTGATCCTAATTAGACATGTGTGAGTGTGAAAATGGGCAAAACATCTACAGGTAGCATACCTAATATTCAAAATGGCAGATAATTAGCTTTTGCTGCTCTGTGGCACTACCATATAGCTGCCCTGCATGTCCGCAGGATGCGCTATGAGCTAAGCTTCATGACATCATGACGTTACATATGCCCCCCGCGAATTGGCCCAGGGTTCATTATCACTCTGCTAGGGCTCTGTGTATAGTGTAGCCAAATATAAAGTGCTTTTAAAGAGAAAATGTTTGCATTGAAGGCTTCCTACTAATTTATTTGTTATAAATATTCAGTAAAATGCCAGACAATAATTTACAGATCATCAAGTCTTTGAATATTACGTATCTCAACATCTACATACTATTCAACATTTAGGGGTATATTCAATTCGGGTCGGATCCATTTCGACATGCATTTGTTGGAATGGATCCGACAACCCCTATTCAATCTCATCTCAATTCGACTTTAAAAAAGTCGAATTGAGATGAGGGACCGGAGAGGGAGGAGAGGGGGGAGACCAGCGGGGACAGCCGCGGGCAGACGGAGGAGAGCAGTGCTGCAGAAAGATGTCTCACAGCCGCCAGACCTCACGGCAGTGTCCACCCGGCTCCAGCAAGCGTGACCTCACTTTGCTGGAGCCGGGTGGATGCTGCCGTGAGCGGTGCGGCTGTGAGACATCCTGCTGCAGCGCTGTCTGCCCGCGGCTCCCCCCCCCCCCCCCGTCTCCCCGCGGCTCCTCCCCCTCTCCTCCTCTCGGGTCCCACATCTAAGTCCGACATTTTTTATGTCGGACTGAGATGGTTGGAAACAGGGCCAAATCCTGTCGAATTTGGCCCCGTTTCACTCAAAAGTACATGAATCGGCAGCTATACCGCCATTAACTATTCGACAAGTCGAATTCCACGACTTGTCAAATAAAAACTGCAGGGATTGAATAGATCGAATCACGATTCACCTTAAAAAGTCGAAAACTGACGTATTTTCGACAGACGGCAGTTTTTGACCCTAATTGAATATACCCCTTAGACAAATGAAACTGAAAATATAACATAAGAAAAACCTCCTCATGATTTGCCCAAACTTGTCCCCAATCCACCCAAACCTCACTCCTATCGATCACTTTTGGGCAAAGTTTCACTGCTTTGAAGTTTCGGCAAAATCTGGACAGTCGGGAAGATATGGATATACAGAAAGAAAGCTTGATAGCTTCTTTCAACCTACATAACTACAGTATGTAACCATGAAAACAGTGACAGAGTAAATTTGAACATAGAGTAAATACAGAATGTATTGCAGGTATTCAGGAATGTCTTATACTTCAGCACAATGTGGCCTGGTGTAGCTGGATGCATTGTCCAAAAATTATTATACTTAGGTTAAACATTCAAAAGCAAAGCTTTCACCGCTAAGCTTCCACTTTCTCCGTGTTTGTTTAACGAATCAGCTCTAATGCCTGAAGAGAAAATGTGTTCTCTCTCTTAAGAGTCTTATTCAACCCAGTCTATAGCAAAGATTGGCCTGTTTAAAACAGAACGATGCGTAAAACAAATATTTATTGATTTTACATTGTCTGAAAACAAGTACTGTAGCGTTAATTGGCATTTTAAAATTACAGGTGAAAAAGGAAGCTAGTTAAGAGGCAAACAAGTAGAGTTGAGGCTAAGGGTCTATTTACTAAGCCTTGGATGGAGGTAAAGTGGCCGGAGATAAAGGGCCAAATTCAGACCTGATCGCAGCAGCAAACTCTTTCTCTAATGGGCAAAACCATGTGCACTACAGGTGGGACAGATGTAACATGTGCAGAGAGAGTTAGATTTGGGTGGGTTATTTCATTTCTGTGCATGGTAAATACTGGCTGCTTTATTTTTACACTGCAATTTAGATTTCAGTTTGAACACACCCCACCCAAATCTAACTCTCTCTGCACATGTTACATCTGCCCCCACCTGCAGTGCATATGGTTTTTCCCATTAGAAAAAGATTTTGCTGCTGCGATCAGGTCTGAATTAGGCCCAAAGTACCAGCCAATCAGAGTCTAACTGCCATGTTATAGGCTGGGTTTGAAAAATGACAGTTAGGAGCTGATTGGTTGGTACTTTTTCTCTGTCCACTTTATCTCTGTCCAAGGCTTAGTAAATAGACCCCTAAAAGTAGGTGACGGGGAGATCTATTATTGTTATGCAGGTCGGAGCGACTATTAGGTGACACTAGGGTGGTTGTCTAGGGCAGCAGCTGTCAGAATAAGTCGACTACACAGAATGAGTGAGAAAATGTCACTTATCTCATGATGCTTTTCCAGTGCCCCCACATGGAGAACCAGCGACTGACATCTTTTAGAAACAGTCATTAGCTTCTTACATGTATAGCTGTTGGCTGTTGCTCCTCCGTGTCAGTATTACCCTGAGAGTGTGGCCAACAGCTGCAGTATGTGCTACACTGTTAGTCAGAGATGAAACAGGTGCCACCTCCTACTTACCAAGGTAAAAAGGGCAGGAGTGCCACTCAAGAGTGTGGTATGGGTGCTACATTTGAGTCTGGTGCTGCAGAACTTGCAACAACTCTGCTGTTATGGACATTTAAACAAGTCTAACTATGTAGCTGAGACTCCACCAAACCACAGTCAGTGCAGTATTTCCAAATGGAGAAAGTTTGTGCCAGACATCAGTCTTTTCAGAAGTTGGGTTTTGGCAAAACTCTTCATCAAGATGTAAATGACCATAGAACAACCTCTTAGGATCTACATGTTCACTTTTCCTGGTTACGGTCAGGGGTCATGACACCACCATCAGAAAGCAACTAAAGGAACTGGATAAAAATACAGATGGAGCCCTCCTCATCTATCCCCTTTAATAGGATTAACTGAGCCAGTGCTGTCGGACTTAATCCCCTGCTGTAATGACTTAAACCCCTGCGGTATTGTTCTCTAGAGATGAGCGGGTTCGGTTTCTCTGAATCCGAACCCGCACGAACTTCATGTTTTTTTCACGGGTCCGAGCAGACTCGGATCCTCCCGCCTTGCTCGGTTAACCCGAGCGCGCCCGAACGTCATCATGACGCTGTCGGATTCTCGCGAGACTCGGATTCTATATAAGGAGCCGCGCGTCGCCGCCATTTTCACACGTGCATTGAGATTGATAGGGAGAGGACGTGGCTGGCGTCCTCTCCATTTAGATTAGGGTTGAGAGAGAGAGAGAGAGAGATTGACCTGAGGCTGTGATACTGTAGAAGAGAGTGCAGAGTTTAGTGACTGACGACCACAGTGACCACCAGACAGTGCAGTTGTTTGTTTTATTTAATATATCCGTTCTCTGCCTGAAAAAAACGATACACACAGTGACTCAGACACATACCATATCTGTGTGCACTGCTCAGCCCAGTGTGCTGCATCAATGTATATATATATCTGACTGTGCTCAGCTCACACAGCTTATAATTGTGGGGGAGACTGGGGAGCACTGCAGTGCCAGTTATAGGTTATAGCAGGAGCCAGGAGTACATAATATTATATTAAAATTAAACAGTGCACACTTTTGCTGCAGGAGTGCCACTGCCAGTGTGACTAGTGACCAGTGACCTGACCACCAGTATATATAATATTAGTAGTATACTATCTCTTTATCAACCAGTCTATATTAGCAGCAGACACAGTACAGTGCGGTAGTTCACGGCTGTGGCTACCTCTGTGTCGGCACTCGGCAGCCCGTCCATAATTGTATATACCACCTAACCGTGGTTTTTTTTTCTTTCTTTATAGTCATACTAGTTACGAGTATACTATCTCTTTATCAACCAGTCTATATTAGCAGCAGACACAGTACAGTGCGGTAGTTCACGGCTGTGGCTACCTCTGTGTCGGCACTCGGCAGCCCGTCCATAATTGTATATACCACCTAACCGTGGTTTTTTTTTCTTTCTTTATACATACATACTAGTTACGAGTATACTATCTCTTTATCAACCAGTCTATATTAGCAGCAGACACAGTACAGTGCGGTAGTTCACGGCTGTGGCTACCTCTGTGTCGGCACTCGGCAGCCCGTCCATAATTGTATATACCACCTAACCGTGGTTTTTTTTTTCTTTCTTTATACATACATACTAGTTACGAGTATACTATCTCTTTATCAACCAGTCTATATATTAGCAGCAGACACAGTACAGTGCGGTAGTTCACGGCTGTGGCTACCTCTGTGTCGGCACTCGGCAGCCCGTCCATAATTGTATATACCACCTAACCGTGGTTTTTTTTTCTTTCTTTATACATACATACTAGTTACGAGTATACTATCTCTTTATCAACCAGTCTATATATTAGCAGCAGACACAGTACAGTGCGGTAGTTCACGGCTGTGGCTACCTCTGTGTCGGCACTCGGCAGCCCGTCCATAATTGTATATACCACCTAACCGTGGTTTTTTTTTCTTTCTTTATACATACATACTAGTTACGAGTATACTATCTCTTTATCAACCAGTCTATATTAGCAGCAGACACAGTACAGTGCGGTAGTTCACGGCTGTGGCTACCTCTGTGTCGGCACTCGGCAGCCCGTCCATAATTGTATATACCACCTAACCGTGGTTTTTTTTTCTTTCTTTATACATACATACTAGTTACGAGTATACTATCTCTTTATCAACCAGTCTATATATTAGCAGCAGACACAGTACAGTGCGGTACTTCACGGCTGTGGCTACCTCTGTGTCGGCACTCGGCAGCCCGTCCATAATTGTATATACCACCTAACCGTGGTTTTTTTTTTCTTTCTTTATAGTCATACTAGTTACGAGTATACTATCTCTTTATCAACCAGTCTATATTAGCAGCAGACACAGTACAGTGCGGTAGTTCACGGCTGTGGCTACCTCTGTGTCGGCACTCGGCAGCCCGTCCATAATTGTATATACCACCTAACCGTGGTTTTTTTTTCTTTCTTTATACATACATACTAGTTACGAGTATACTATCTCTTTATCAACCAGTCTATATATTAGCAGCAGACACAGTACAGTGCGGTAGTTCACGGCTGTGGCTACCTCTGTGTCGGCACTCGGCAGCCCGTCCATAATTGTATATACCACCTAACCGTGGTTTTTTTTTCTTTCTTTATAGTCATACTAGTTACGAGTATACTATCTCTTTATCAACCAGTCTATATTAGCAGCAGACACAGTACAGTGCGGTAGTTCACGGCTGTGGCTACCTCTGTGTCGGCACTCGGCAGCCCGTCCATAATTGTATATACCACCTAACCGTGGTTTTTTTTCTTTCTTTATACATACATACTAGTTACGAGTATACTATCTCTTTATCAACCAGTCTATATATTAGCAGCAGACACAGTACAGTGCGGTAGTTCACGGCTGTGGCTACCTCTGTGTCGGCACTCGGCAGCCCGTCCATAATTGTATATACCACCTAACCGTGGTTTTTTTTTCTTTCTTTATACATACATACTAGTTACGAGTATACTATCTCTTTATCAACCAGTCTATATATTAGCAGCAGACACAGTACAGTGCGGTAGTTCACGGCTGTGGCTACCTCTGTGTCGGCACTCGGCAGCCCGTCCATAATTGTATATACCACCTAACCGTGTTTTTTTTTTCTTTCTTTATACATACATACTAGTTACGAGTATACTATCTCTTTATCAACCAGTCTATATATTAGCAGCAGACACAGTACAGTGCGGTAGTTCACGGCTGTGGCTACCTCTGTGTCGGCACTCGGCAGCCCGTCCATAATTGTATATACCACCTAACCGTGGTTTTTTTTTCTTTCTTTATAGTCATACTAGTTACGAGTATACTATCTCTTTATCAACCAGTCTATATTAGCAGCAGACACAGTACAGTGCGGTAGTTCACGGCTGTGGCTACCTCTGTGTCGGCACTCGGCAGCCCGTCCATAATTGTATATACCACCTAACCGTGGTTTTTTTTTCTTTCTTTATACATACATACTAGTTACGAGTATACTATCTCTTTATCAACCAGTCTATATATTAGCAGCAGACACAGTACAGTGCGGTAGTTCACGGCTGTGGCTACCTCTGTGTCGGCACTCGGCAGCCCGTCCATAATTGTATATACCACCTAACCGTTTTTTTTTTTTCTTTCTTTATAGTCATACTAGTTACGAGTATACTATCTCTTTATCAACCAGTCTATATTAGCAGCAGACACAGTACAGTGCGGTAGTTCACGGCTGTGGCTACCTCTGTGTCGGCACTCGGCAGCCCGTCCATAATTGTATATACCACCTAACCGTGGTTTTTTTTTTCTTTCTTTATAGTCATACTAGTTACGAGTATACTATCTCTTTATCAACCAGTCTATATTAGCAGCAGACACAGTACAGTGCGGTAGTTCACGGCTGTGGCTACCTCTGTGTCGGCACTCGGCAGCCCGTCCATAATTGTATATACCACCTAACCGTGGTTTTTTTTCTTTCTTTATACATACATACTAGTTACGAGTATACTATCTCTTTATCAACCAGTCTATATATTAGCAGCAGACACAGTACAGTGCGGTAGTTCACGGCTGTGGCTACCTCTGTGTCGGCACTCGGCAGCCCGTCCATAATTGTATACTAGTATCCAATCCATCCATCTCCATTGTTTACCTGAGGTGCCTTTTAGTTGTGCCTATTAAAATATGGAGAACAAAAATGTTGAGGTTCCAAAATTAGGGAAAGATCAAGATCCACTTCCACCTCGTGCTGAAGCTGCTGCCACTAGTCATGGCCGAGACGATGAAATGCCAGCAACGTCGTCTGCCAAGGCCGATGCCCAATGTCATAGTACAGAGCATGTCAAATCCAAAACACCAAATATCAGTAAAAAAAGGACTCCAAAACCTAAAATAAAATTGTCGGAGGAGAAGCGTAAACTTGCCAATATGCCATTTACCACACGGAGTGGCAAGGAACGGCTGAGGCCCTGGCCTATGTTCATGGCTAGTGGTTCAGCTTCACATGAGGATGGAAGCACTCAGCCTCTCGCTAGAAAAATGAAAAGACTAAAGCTGGCAAAAGCAGTAGCACCGCAAAGAACTGTGCGTTCTTCGAAATCCCAAATCCACAAGGAGAGTCCGACTCCAATTGTGTCGGTTGCGATGCCTGACCTTCCCAACACTGGACGTGAAGAGCATGCGCCTTCCACCATTTGCACGCCCCCTGCAAGTGATGGAAGGAGCACCCGCAGTCCAGTTCCTGATAGTCAGATTGAAGATGTCAGTGTTGAAGTACACCAGGATGAGGAGGATATGGGTGTTGCTGGCGCTGGGGAGGAAATTGACCAGGAGGATTCTGATGGTGAGGTGGTTTGTTTAAGTCAGGCACCCGGGGAGACACCTGTTGTCCGTGGTAGGAATATGGCCGTTGACATGCCTGGTGAAAATACCAAAAAAATCAGCTCTTCGGTGTGGAAGTATTTCACCAGAAATGCGGACAACAGGTGTCAAGCCGTGTGTTCCCTTTGTCAAGCTGTAATAAGTAGGGGTAAGGACGTTAACCACCTCGGAACATCCTCCCTTATACGTCACCTGCAGCGCATTCATAATAAGTCAGTGACAAGTTCAAAAACTTTGGGTGACAGCGGAAGCAGTCCACTGACCAGTAAATCCCTTCCTCTTGTAACCAAGCTCACGCAAACCACCCCACCAACTCCCTCAGTGTCAATTTCCTCCTTCCCCAGGAATGCCAATAGTCCTGCAGGCAATGTCACTGGCAATTCTGACGAGTCCTCTCCTGCCTGGGATTCCTCCGATGCATCCTTGCGTGTAACGCCTACTGCTGCTGGCGCTGCTGTTGTTGCTGCTGGGAGTCGATGGTCATCCCAGAAGGGAAGTCGTAAGCACAATTTTACTACTTCCACCAAGCAATTGACTGTCCAACAGTCCTTTGCGAGGAAGATGAAATATCACAGCAGTCATCCTGTTGCAAAGCGGATAACTGAGGCCTTGACAACTATGTTGGTGTTAGACGTGCGTCCGGTATCCGCCGTTAGTTCACAGGGAACTAGACAATTTCTTGAGGTAGTGTGCCCCCGTTACCAAATACCATCTAGGTTCCACTTCTCTAGGCAGGCGATACCGAGAATGTACACGGACGTCAGAAAAAGACTCACCAGTGTCCTAAAAAATGCAGTTGTACCCAATGTCCACTTAGCCACGGACATGTGGACAAGTGGAGCAGGGCAGGGTCAGGACTATATGACTGTGACAGCCCACTGGGTAGATGTATGGACTCCCGCCGCAAGAACAGCAGCGGCGGCACCAGTAGCAGCATCTCGCAAACGCCAACTCTTTCCTAGGCAGGCTACGCTTTGTATCACCGCTTTCCAGAATACGCACACAGCTGAAAACCTCTTACGGCAACTGAGGAAGATCATCGCGGAATGGCTTACCCCAATTGGACTCTCCTGTGGATTTGTGGCATCGGACAACGCCAGCAATATTGTGTGTGCATTAAATCTGGGCCAATTCCAGCACGTCCCATGTTTTGCACATACCTTGAATTTGGTGGTGCAGAATTTTTTAAAAAACGACAGGGGCGTGCAAGAGATGCTGTCGGTGGCCAGAAGAATTGCGGGACACTTTCGGCGTACAGGCACCACGTACAGAAAACTGGAGCACCACCAAAAACTACTGAACCTGCCCTGCCATCATCTGAAGCAAGAAGTGGTAACGAGGTGGAATTCAACCCTGTATATGCTTCAGAGGTTGGAGGAGCAGCAAAAGGCCATTCAAGCCTATACAATTGAGCACGATATAGGAGGTGGGATGCACCTGTCTCAAGCGCAGTGGAGAATGATTTCAACGTTGTGCAAGGTTCTGATGCCCTTTGAACTTGCCACACGTGAAGTCAGTTCAGACACTGCCAGCCTGAGTCAGGTCATTCCCCTCATCAGGCTTTTGCAGAAGAAGCTGGAGACATTGAAGGAGGAGCTAACACGGAGCGATTCCGCTAGGCATGTGGGACCTGTAGATGGAGCCCTTAATTCGCTTAGCAAGGATTCACGGGTGGTCAATCTGTTGAAATCAGAGCACTACATTTTGGCCACCGTGCTCGATCCTAGATTTAAAGCCTACCTTGGATCTCTCTTTCCGGCAGACACAAGTCTGCTGGGGTTCAAACACCTGCTGGTGAGTAAATTGTCAAGTCAAGCGGAACGCGACCTGTCAACAACATCTCCTCCTTCACATTCTCCCGCAACTGGGGGTGCGAGGAAAAGGCTCAGAATTCCGAGCCCACCCGCTGGCGGTGATGCAGGGCAGTCTGGAGCGACTGCTGATGCTGACATCTGGTCCGGACTGAAGGACCTGACAACGATTACGGACATGTCGTCTACTGTCACTGCATATGATTCTCTCAACATTGAAAGAATGGTGGAGGATTATATGAGTGACCGCATCCAAGTAGGCACATCACACAGTCCGTACTTATACTGGCAGGAAAAAGAGGCAATTTGGAGGCCCTTGTACAAACTGGCTTTATTCTACCTAAGTTGCCCTCCCACAAGTGTGTACTCCGAAAGAGTGTTTAGTGCCGCCGCTCACCTTGTCAGCAATCGGCGTACGAGGTTACATCCAGAAAATGTGGAGAAGATGATGTTCATTAAAATGAATTATAATCAATTCCTCCGTGGAGACATTGACCAGCAGCAATTGCCTCCACAAAGTACACAGGGAGCTGAGATGGTGGATTCCAGTGGGGACGAATTGATAATCTGTGAGGAGGGGGATGTACACGGTGATATATCGGAGGATGATGATGAGGTGGACATCTTGCCTCTGTAGAGCCAGTTTGTGCAAGGAGAGATTAATTGCTTCTTTTTTGGTGGGGGTCCAAACCAACCCGTCATATCAGTCACAGTCGTGTGGCAGACCCTGTCACTGAAATGATGGGTTGGTTAAAGTGTGCATGTCCTGTTTATACAACATAAGGGTGGGTGGGAGGGCCCAAGGACAATTCCATCTTGCACCTCTTTTTTCTTTTCTTTTTCTTTGCGTCATGTGCTGTTTGGGGAGGGTTTTTTGGAAGGGACATCCTGCGTGACACTGCAGTGCCACTCCTAGATGGGCCCGGTGTTTGTGTCGGCCACTAGGGTCGCTTATCTTACTCACACAGCTACCTCATTGTGCCTCTTTTTTTCTTTGCGTCATGTGCTGTTTGGGGAGGGTTTTTTGGAAGGGACATCCTGCGTGACACTGCAGTGACACTCCTAGATGGGCCCGGTGTTTGTGTCGGCCACTAGGGTCGCTTATCTTACTCACACAGCTACCTCATTGCGCCTCTTTTTTTCTTTGCATCATGTGCTGTTTGGGGAGGGTTTTTTGGAAGGGACATCCTGCGTGACACTGCAGTGCCACTCCTAGATGGGCCCGGTGTTTGTGTCGGCCACTTGGGTCGCTAATCTTACTCACACAGCTACCTCATTGCGCCTCTTTTTTTCTTTGCGTCATGTGCTGTTTGGGGAGGGTTTTTTGGAAGGGCCATCCTGCGTGACACTGCAGTGCCACTCCTAGATGGGCCCGGTGTTTGTGTCGGCCACTAGGGTCGCTTATCTTACTCACACAGCGACCTCGGTGCAAATTTTAGGACTAAAAATAATATTGTGAGGTGTGAGGTATTCAGAATAGACTGAAAATGAGTGGAAATTATGGTTTTTGAGGTTAATAATACTTTGGGATCAAAATGACCGCCAAATTCTATGATTTAAGCTGTTTTTTAGGTTTTTTGGAAAAAAACACCCGAATCCAAAACACACCCGAATCCGACAAAAAAAATTCGGTGAGGTTTTGCCAAAACGCGGTCGAACCCAAAACACGGCCACGGAACCGAACCCAAAACCAAAACACAAAACCCGAAAAATTTCCGGCGCTCATCTCTATTGTTCTCTCTGTATTGTATTGCAGCTGAGAACAATAGATGACAAGCTTATGCTAATAAGCCTTGGTGCACCTAGGTGCAGCAGAGAAGGCTAGATGAGCGAGGCTCCATATGTAGGTTCTACGGCAGGGTAGTAAGGTGGAAATAACTCCTTACTAAAAAGCTTATGATTATGAGTGTTCACCAAAACTGTCACAAGAAATATTCTATAGACTAGTGAGTTAAAAATATATATATTTTTGGCAACATGGACTCTGTTATGTCACTAGGCCGATTATGCCCGATTTCAGCCCAATTCGGGCATTCGGGCCGATATATTGGGTGAAATCGGGCATTTTCGGTGTGCTTTTTCCCGATCCGACCCGATGCGCGTTCCCGTGCACATCGGCTCGGATCCCCCTAGATCCGACATATCATGAGTGCTGCACTCGTGATATGTCGGATCCCACAGTAAATAGATAGGATAGTAAAAGATACATTGTATGCAAAAAAAAACTGCATACGATATATCTAATACTATCTTACCAACGGGGAGGCTGCCGGGAGGTTGGACAAAATCTTATACGACATGACGGAACGTCAAATTTATCATTGAAACCATAAAGGTTATTGATATGCTGAAGCTTGATCATTCAGCAAGATACAGGAAGAAATGAAAAGGTGGCACTGCAGCAGAGATTCCGGTTGTAGGGCAGAGGCGAAACAAAGGCAGGGATAGTGGGGCATGTGTCCTGGTTGCTGTGGTAGGCCTGGCAGAGGGGGGCACTGCCAGCCATGGCAGTGTACTACCCAGCGGGATGTCATCCTACTGAGTGTTTGTGTACCTAACTGCACTACTCCATCCCTGCTCCTGGTGCTCCGGACCATCCAAGTATGCGTGGTTATGGGTAGACACTGCCGGGCCAATAAGAGTAGGGATTTCATAAGGACATAGGAGGTAGCCGCCGCCCGACCAACAGGTGGAGGATAGGATGGGAATTCAGGAAGCATCCTGAGATAGAGTCACTGAGTGGGTGGGGTGTTGGTAGGCTGTCATAGGTTTTGAAATTCCAAATAGCATCTGCATAGTGTGCAGGGTTAGCTTCAGAGAAGGGCTAATGTTTGGCATGACAAGCGTGCTAAACTGAGGGCCACAGTAAGAAGGATTCAGAGACTGAGGACTGAGTAGTAGGATAACCCGGAGGCTCTCATCTCAACTGCTCTGCATGCCTCCCCGGGATTTCTCTGACGTCCTAAGTGGATGCTGGGACTCCGTAAGGACCATGGGGAATAGCGGCTCCGCAGGAGACTGGGCACAACTAAAGAAAGCTTTAGGACTACCTGGTGTGCACTGGCTCCTCCCACTATGACCCTCCTCCAGACCTCAGTGAGAATCTTGTGCCCGGCTGAGCTGGATGCACACTAGGGGCTCTCCTGAGCTCCTAGAAAGAAAGTATATTTTAGTTTTTTTATTTTACAGTGAGATCTGCTGGCAACAGACTCACTGCAGCGAGGGACTAAGGGCAGAAGAAGCGAACCTACCTAACTGGTGGTAGCTTGGGCTTCTTAGGCTACTGGACACCATTAGCTCCAGAGGGATCGACCACAGGACCCGACCTCGATGTTCGGTCCCGGAGCCGCGCCGCCGGCCCCCTTACAGAGCCAGAAGCAAGAAGTGTTCCGGAAAATCGGCGGCAGAAGACTTCTGTCTTCAACAAGGTAGCGCACAGCACTGCAGCTGTGCGCCATTGCTCCTCATGCACACCTCACACTCCGGTCACTGATGGGTGCAGGGCGCTGGGGGGGGGGCTGGCAAATCATCACAATATATAGTCCCAGGGCTATATATGTGATAAATTACCCCTGCCAGAATCCATAAAAAAAGCGGGAGAAAAGTCAGCCGAAAAAGGGGCGGGGCTATCTCCCTCAGCACACTGGCGCCATTTTTTCTTCACAGTGCAGCTGGAAGACAGCTCCCCAGGCTCCCCCCTGTAGTTTTCAGGCTCAAAGGGTTAAAAAGAGAGGAGGGGCACTAAATTTAGGCGCAATATGTGTATACAAGCAGCTATTGGGGGAAAAATCACTCAGTTATAGTGTTAATCCCTGCATAATATAGCGCTCTGGTGTGTGCTGGCATACTCTCTTTCTGTCTCCCCAAAGGACTTTGTGGGGTCATGTCCTCAGTCAGAGCATTCCCTGTGTGTGTGCGGTGTGTCGGTACGGCTGTGTCGACATGTTGGATGAGGAAGGTTACGTGGAGGCGGAGCAGAGGCCGATAAATGGGATGTCGCCCCCTGTGGGGCCGACACCAGAGTGGATGGATAGGTGGAAGGTATTAACCGACAATGTGAACTCCTTACATAAAAGGCTGGATGACGTAACAGCTGTGGGACAGCCGGCTTCTTAGCCCACGCCTGCCCAGGCGTCTCAAAGGCCATCAGGGGCACAAAAAATGCCCGTTACCTCAGATGGCAGACACAGATGTCGGCACGGAGTCTGACTCCAGTGTCGACGAGGTTGAGACATATACACAATCCACTAGGAACATCCATTACATGATCTCGGCTATGAAAAATGTGTTTCTGACATGAACCCATGTACCACATAAAAGGGGTTTTATGTTTGGGAAGAAAAAGCAGCCAGTGTTTTGTTCCCCCATCAGATGAGTGAATGAAGTGTGTAAAGAGCGTGGGTTCCCCCGATAAGAAAATGGTAATTTCTAAAAAGTTACTGCTGGCGTACCCTTTCCCGCAGAGGATAGGTCACGTTGGGAGATATCCCCTAGGGTGGATAAGGCGCTCACACGTTTGTCAAAAAAGATGGCACTGCCGTCTTGGGATACGGCCACTTTGAAGGAGCCTGCTGATAAAAAGCAGGAGGCTATCCTGAAGTCTGTATATACACACTCGGGTACTATACTGAGACCTGCATTTGCCTCAGCATAAATAGTGCTGCTGCAGCGTGGTCTGATACCCTGTCAGATAATATTAATACCCTAGACAGGGATAATATTTTGCTAACATAGAGCATATTAAAGACGTCGTCTTATATATGAAGGATGCACAGAGGGATATTTGCCGGCTGGCATCCAGAATTAATGCAATGTCCATTCTGCCAGGAGGGTATTAGAGACCAAAGGCGCTTCCTTTCTGCACAGAGACAAGGGAAGAAGGAAAAAGCTGCACCAGACAGCCAGTTCCCAGGATAAAAAATCTTCCCCCGCTTCCTCTGAGTCCACCGCATAACGCTGGGGCTCCACAGGGGGAGACAGGTGCGGTGGGGGCGCGTCTCGGGAACTTCAGGGACCAGTGGGCTTGCCCACAGGTGGATCCCTAGGTTCTGCAAGTAGTATCACAGGGATACAGGCTGGAGTTCGAGGCGACTCCCCCTCGCCGTTACCTCACATCAGCCTTGCCTGCTGCCCTCGGAGAAAGAGAGTGTTCATTCCCGGAGTGGACAACTGGGAAGCAGGCTTTCTCAGCAGACACGACCTCCACCCGGGAGAGTGGGGACTTCATCCAGAAGTCTTCCAAATGATTGTACACCGTTGGGAAAGGCCACAGGTGGACATGATGGCGTCCCGCCTCGACAAAAAGCTAAAAAGATATTGCGCCAGGTCAAGGGACCCTCAGGCGATAGCTGTGGACGCTCTGGTAACACCGTGGGTGTACCAGTCGGTGTATGTGTTCCCTTCTCTGCCTCTCATACCCAGGGTAATGAGAATAATAAGAAGGAGAGGAGTAAGAACTATACTCATTGTTCCGGGTTGGCCAAGAAGAGCTTGGTACCCAGAACTCCAAGAAATGATCTCAGAGGACCCATGGCCTCTGCCGCTCAGACAGGACCTGCTGCAGCAGGGGCCCTGTCTGTTCCAAGACTTACCGCGGCTGCGTTTGACGGCATGGCGGTTGAACGCCGGATCCTGAAGGAAAAGGGCATTCCGGAGGAAGTTATCCCTACGCTAATTAAAGCTAGGAAAGAAGTGAACGCAAACCATTATCACCGCATATGGCGGAAATATGTTGCGTGCTGTGAGGCCAGGAAGGCCCCAACGGAGGAATTTCAGCTAGGTCGATTTCTGCTCTTCCTACAGTCAGGGGTGACTATGGGCCTAAAATTGGGTTCCATTAAGGTCCAGATTTCGGCTCTATCGATTTTCTTCCAAAATAGAACTGACTTCACTGCCTGAAGTTCAGACTTTTGTTAAGGGAGTGCTGCATAGTCAGCCCCCGTTTGTGCCTCCAGTGGCACCGTGGGATCTCAACGTGGTGTTGGATTTCCTGAAGTCGCATTGGGTTGAGCCACTTAAATCCGTGGAGCTAAAATACCTCACGTGGAAAGTGGTCATGCTGTTGGCCTTGGCGTCGGCCAGGCGTGTATCAGAATTAGCGGCTTTATCATGCAAAAGCCCTTATCTAATTTTTTATATGGATAGGGCGGAATTGAGGACTCGTTCCCAATTCCTTCCTAAGGTGGTATCAGTTTTTCATGTGAACCAACCTATTGTGGTGCCTGCGGCTACTTGGGACTTGGAGGATTCCAAGTTACTGGACGTAGTCAGGGCCCTGGAAAATATATGTTTCCAGGACGGCTGGAGTCAGGAAAACTGACTCGCTATTTATCCTGTATGCACCCAACAAGCTGGGTGCTCCTGCTTCTAAGCAGACTATTGCTCGCTGGATCTGTAGCACGATTCAACTTGCACATTCTGCGGCTGGACTGCCGCACCCTAAATCTGTAAAAGCCTATTCCACGAGGAAAGTGGGCTCTTCTTGGGCGGCTGCCCGAGGGGTCTCGGCTTTACAAATTTGCCGAGCGGTTACTTGGTCAGGTTCAAACACTTTTGCAAGAGTCTACAAGTTTGATACCCTGGCTGAGGAGGACCTAGAGTTTGCTCATTCGGTGCTGCAGAGTCATCCGCACTCTCCCGCCCGTTTGGGAGCTTTGGTATAATCCCCATGGTCCTTACGGAGTCCCAGCATCCACTTAGGACGTCAGAGAAAATAAGATTTTACTCACCGGTAAATCTATTTCTCGTAGTCCGTAGTGGATGCTGGGCGCCCATCCCAAGTGCGGATTGTCTGCAATACTTGTTTATAGTTATTGCCTAACTAAAGGGTTATTGTTGAGCCATCTGTTGAGAGGCTCAGTTATATTTCATACTGCTAACTGGGTATAGTATCACGAGTTATACGGTGTGATTGGTGTGGCTGGTATGAGTCTTACCCGGGATTCAAAATCCTTCCTTATTGTGTCAGCTCTCCCGGGCACAGTATCTTAACTGAGGTCTGGAGGAGGGTCATAGTGGGAGGAGCCAGTGCACACCAGGTAGTCCTAAAGCTTTCTTTAGTTGTGCCCAGTCTCCTGCGGAGCCGCTATTCCCCATGGTCCTTACGGAGTCCCAGCATCCACTACGGACTACGAGAAATAGATTTACCGGTGAGTAAAATCTTATTTTTATATTGCAGCGTTTGTCTACTCTAAGGAGCCAGACTCCAGAGGACAGCTGTAAGTAAACGTTGCAGTGCACAGATGAGAATAATTGATTTGACTGTCTGTCTGTCTCCAGTCTCAGCCATGTTAAGGACCTTGAAGTGAGTCTGTACAGTGCAGCACAATGGGCAATACTACTGTGTGGCATAATGTGTATAATGGGCAATACCACTCTTGCGTAACATGTACATGGGGTACTACTACTGTGTGGTGTAATGTGAACATGGGGTGCTACTACTGTGTGACATAACATTTACATGGAGTACTACTATTGTGTGGCATATTGTACATATAGGGTAATACTAAAGTGTGGCATGAAGAGTATAATGGGTACTACTACTGAGTGGCATGTGTATAGTGGGCACTACAACGGTATGGCATAATGTGTATAATGGGCAGTACTACTGTTGGGCATAATAGGCACAAGTACTGTACTGTGTGATGTAATGTGTTTATGGGGTGCTACTATTGTGTGGCGTAACATGTACTACTACCGTGTGGCATGTGTATAATTTATAAAAAGCCACCCTGGGGCCGCCCATGCTTAGATACAGTATTTTAAAAAAAAGTATTTTGTATTTGTAAAAAAGTTTTTTGTATTTCATTCTGTAAGCAGTTTTATAAGCAATGTGTATACGTGGGTTGGGTATAGAATCCCGGCTGCCAGAATGCGCAGAATGCGCAAGAAAGCCCCTAGCAGGCTCAGTGGCTCGCCACAGGTTCTATTCCCGCTCTATGGGTGTCTTGGACACCCAGGATTGGGAATAGCCCTGGCGCAGCTGTCGGCATTCTCGGCTGTCTCCCCCCTGCTCCAGGACACCCGCCATTCAACTAGCAGAGCAAGGGGAGGAGAGGGTCCTTTACCGTTCTCTCCTCTGCTCCAGAGCACCTCCATCCAATCAGCAGAGCAAAGGGATGAAAGTGTGCTATCCCGCTCTCCCCCTGCTCCAGGACACCATCCGTCCAACCAGTAGAGGAAAAGGAGGAGAGTGTACTTTCCCGCTCTCCATCCTGCGCCAGGACACCCTCCATCCAACCAGTAGAGGAAAAGGAGGAGAGTGTGCTTTCCCGCTCTCCATCCTGCGCCAGGACACCCTCCATCCAACCAGCAGAGCAAGGGGAAGAGAGGGTCCTTTACTGTTCTCTCCTCTGCTCCAGAGCACCCTCCGTCCAACCAGCAGAGCAAGGGGAGGTGAGTGTGCTTTCCCACCCTCCCCCCTGCACCAGGACATGCTCCATCCAACCAGCAGAGCAAGGGGAGGAGAGTGTGCTATCCCGCTCCTCCCCCTGCTTCAGGACACCCTCCATTCAACTCAGTGCCGTAACTAGACATTTTAATGCTGTGTGCGAGAAACGGCATCAGCGCCCCACCCCGTTATGCAAAACAGGGGCAGTGCGTGCCGTAGGCGCATGCAAAAATATATAGGGGCGTGGCTTCATGGGGAAGGGGTGTGGCCACAAAATAATACCAATTCATATTATGGTGCACAGTAGTCTCCAATATTTAAATTACGCGGCACAGTAGCGCCACACCAGGTAGAGCCCTTTTTACACATTACGGCAGCCAGAGTCCCCTTTTTACACATTATGGCAGACAGATTCCCCTTTTTACACATTACGGCAGACAGCGTCCCCTTTTTACACATTACGGCAGACAGCGTCCCCTTTTTACACATTACGGCAGACAGCGTCCCCCTTTTTTTTTACACATTACGGCAGAGAGTCTCCCTTTTTACACTTTTACTACAGCCAACGTCCTCGTTTACACATTACGGCAGACAGCATCCTCTTTTTTACACATTACGGCAGGCAGTCCCCCTTTTTACACTTTTACGGCAGACAGCGCCCCCTTTTTAACACACATTACGGCAGACAGCGTACACTTTTTACACATTACGGCAGGCAGCGTACACTTTTTACACATTACGGCAGCCAGAGTCCCCTTTTTACACATTACGGCAGACAGCGTACACTTTTTACACATTACGGCAGGCAGCGTACACTTTTTACACATTACGGCAGCCAGAGTCCCCTTTTTACACATTAAGGCGGACAGATTCCCCTTTTTACACATTATGGCAGACAGCGTCCCCTTTTTACGTATTACGGCAGACAGTCCCCCTTTTTTTTTTACACATTACGGCAGACAGTCCCCCTTTTTACACTTTTACTACAGCCAGCGTCCTCGTTTACACATTACGGCAGATAGCATCCTCTTTTTTACACATTACGGCAGACAGTCCCCCTTTTTACACTTTTACGGCAGACAGCGCCCCCTTTTTAACACACATTATGGCAGACAGTGCCCCTTTGCACATTACGGCAGACAGTCCCCCTTTTTACACTTTTACGACAGACAGCGTCCCCTTTTTTACACATTACGGTAGACAGCGTCCCCATTTTAACACACATTACGGCAGACAGTCCCCCTTTTTTACACATTACGGCAGACAGTGTCCCCTTTTTTACACATTACGGCAGACAGCGTCCCCTTTTTACACTTTAATGGCAGACAGCGTTCCCTTTTTACACATTTCGGCACTGTCCCCTTTTTACACATTACGGCAGACAGCGCACCCTTTTTTACACATTACGGCAGACAGCGTACACTTTTTACACATTACGGCAGGCAGCGTACACTTTTTACACATTACGGCAGCCAGAGTCTCCTTTTTACACATTACGGCGGACAAATTCCCCCTTTTTACACATTATTGCAGACAGCGTCCCCTTTTTACATATTACGGCAGACAGTCCCCCCTTTTTTTTTTTTACACATTACGGCAGACAGTCCCCCTTTTTACACTTTTACTACAGCCAGTGTCCTCGTTTACACATTAAGGCAGACAGCATCCTCTTTTTTACACATTACGGCAGACAGTCCCCCTTTTTACACTTTTACGGCAGACCGCGCCCCCTTTTTAACACACACATTACGGCAGACAGTCCCCCTTTTTTACACATTACGGGAGACAGTCCACCTTTTACACTTTTACGACAGACAGCGTCCCCTTTTTTACACATTACGGCAGACGGCGTCCCCATTTTAACACACATTACGGCAGACAGTCCCCCTTTTTTACACATTACGGCAGACAGTCTCCTTTTTACACTTTTACGGCAGACTGTGCCCACTTTTTAACACACATTACGGCAGACAGCGTCACCTTTTTTACACATTACGGCAGACAGCGTCCCCTTTTTACACTTTTATGGCAGACAGCGTTCCCTTTTTACACATTTCGGCACTGTCCCCTTTTTACACATTACGGCAGACAGCGTCCCCCTTTTTACACATTACAGCAGACAGCGTCCCCTTTTTACACATTACGGCAGGCAGCGTCCCCTTTTTACACATTACGGCAGACAGCGTCCCCTTTTTACACATTACGGCAGACAGCGTCCCCTTTTTACACATTACGGCAGACAGTCCCCCTTTTTTACACATTATGGCAGACAGTCCCCCTTTTTACACATTGCGGCAGACAGTCCGCCTTCTTACACAATACGGCAGACAGTCCCCCTCTTTACACAATACGGCAGACAGTCCTCCTTTTTACACTTCTGCAGCAGCCAGCGTCCTACAACCCCCCCCCCCCCCCCCCCCCCCCCCATTAGTCAGGAAGGCAGGATGCAGCTCACCGGTGTTTGAGTTCACTCCCATCGCCGAGATGCGCTGCTGCGGTGTGCTGCTGGCAGTTGAAGCGACCAATAGAAGTGCTGTATTGCACTTGCTGCAGCACGTTCTCTCTCTGGACTTCCTCCTGTTCCTTGTGCGGCTCCTGTGTGTGACTGTGCCCTCCCGTCCTCACGCCCCTTCCTTCTCTGCGGCCTGCGTGCAGTTCAGTGTCTGAGCCGCAGGCTGCAGCCTCCCATTCCATTGGAAATCCGCCAGGCAGTCTTTGCACCGCTCAACGGCGCTGGCGGCTGTCTGTCACTGCGGGACGGGCGACATGATATGCGCACCTGAGACTGGGTAAGCCGGGAGGAGGCAGAGCTGCAATGCTGCACGCTGGGTATGTCTAGTATGTTCTGTATATAGTGGTTTGCTCGGCAAAGAAGTAGTTGAGCGCACCACGGCATACTGTACATAACAGCGGGCAGCATTGCAGATAGCGGCAGGTAGTAGCCATGCGGGTGTTGCCGAGCGGTGCGCCCACAGCGCATTTGCGCTGCGTGCCAGGCACCTTCAGCACAAACCTAGTTACAGCTCTGATCCAACTAGCGGAGCAAGGGAAGGAGAGTGTGCTTTCCCACTCTCCACTCTGCTTCATTGGACACTGTGCAATCTCCCTTGGTTTCCTGCAGCATCATAAGGGCATCAGGAGCACACAGGCAATTGCAGCAGTGCAGACATCTCATCATCATGATGTATGTTACAGGGACGTGCAGTCAGGGGAGGCAGTGCCTCCCCCGGCATTAATGATTAAAATAATACAAGGAAGATATTTATGACACAAATTCTATGTTATAAATATCTCCTTTATATTAATCTAATCATTACTTCGGGAGGCTTGATCAGTGAGGCCAGAGTGATTGGCCAGTGATCCCTCACTGGATCCGCTGTCATCACTGTGTGGGCGCGGCGGAGGTGCGGGCGTCGGTGGCGGTGGGACACGGTGGAGGGGAGGGACACGGGACCTGGTGGAGGTGCGGGCAGCGGTGGCGGCAGTACGCAGCAGAGGTGATAGTATTAGTGGCAGGCAGGGATCCGATATGTCCCTGCCTGCCATTCTGCAGAGTTTGGCAGCAGAGCGGTACCAGTTTCAAAAATGGAGCCTCAGCGTCATTTTTTAAATTCAAGAAGGCCGCCACGAGCCATCATGGCTCGCAGCGTCATCACCCCATATAATAATATTATATAAGTCAGCGCAAGGCAGCAGCGTCAGTCTGACGTCGGAGGAGGAGCAGTGAAGAGCTCCTGAAGATAGAAGATGTTGTGGAAGTCCTGGATGGGCGGCTGCTATGCAAAAGAGCTTAACAGCCGCCGCCCACCAGGTGAAGACGCCGGAAACCCTAGGAATGCGGCGGCCATGCAAAAGAGCTTAAAGGCCGCCAGCCCCAGGTGAAGACCCTGACTAATAAAACTTTTTTTTTTAAACGTGTGGTGTTTTATTTTAATATTTTCTTTACAGGCGGAATACAGGTGCCTGTGGGCCCTTTATGTCCGGGCATGCTGGCACTTGTGGTCCTCCAAGTACCGGCATGCTGGGGCAGGCCTGCTGGGGCCTGTAGGCCGCCTGTAAAGAACAATATTAGCATACAATGAACTCCGCACCCACCGCCACCAGGGGTGTGGGGCATATAGCACCAGTCAGCACAGTGCTGGTTGCTGCTCGGGAAAGGGGACCTCATTTTTATTTTTTGGGGGCCCCACTTTCTGAGGAATTTCAGCCCTGGGCTGACTGGCTTGGGGGTCTGACTAATGTTATGGTAGGGGGACCCCACACTGAGTGTCTCCCCTGCTATGGCATTACCCACCCTGGCTGGCTCTGCCTGGTGCTGGTTTTAGTGAAGTATGGGAGACTACCCTCCCCCCCCCCCCCCTCTATGGGGGGGGGGGGGGGGGGAGGTTAGCTGCCAGTGTCTCCCCAGCCACTGAGCTTACCGCACGTCACTGGTATGTTATGGAGAGGAGCTGGGAGCAGGCAGCCACAGACTCGGTGGGACGGGACATTAGGAGGAGTTGAAAAGAGAAAAAGTCCTAGGAGTAAATTTACTAAAGGTTGATTTTTCTTAGTTTGTTCTGTCGGTTTTGCAAACCGATCATTTATTAAAGTCAAAACTACTGTTAAAACAACCAAAACCCCGACTTTAGAACACTTTAGAACATCGGACCAACACTCAATGTTTTAACATAGACAAGAATACAGATGTATCCTCAAACATCTAGCCTCAATACGCCAGACAGCATGATATGCCTGATGTGATATGATTTTTGTTGAAAATACATCTCAGTTGCAATGCAATGTGACAAGGACGCACCAGGAGACTGTGCTGATTAATTTGATATGCAACACTTGTATGTCTGTGTGTGACTGAGGGGTCTATTTACTAAGCCTTGGATGGAGATAAAGTACCAGCCAATCAGCTCCTAACTGACAGTTTTAAACCACAGCCTGTGATATGGCAGTTAGGAGCTGATTGGCTGGCACTTTATCTTCGGCCACTTTATCTCCATCCAAAGCTTGGTAAATAGACCATACCCCCCCTCCCTCCCCCCGAGTCTGTATACGGAGCACAATGGAACTTGGATTGGAAAAAGCTACAGCTGCTACATTGTTGCACTTCGTATACAGTCTCAGAGACTCAGTCGCACACAGATCTACAAGTGTCACATATCAAATTAATAATCACAGTCTCCTCGTGTGTCCTGGTCATGTTCTGCAAAATAGACGCAAAGAAGATGCCTGACGCTAGCAAAAACTGGCGCACAGAGAGGCGCACAGAGTTTGGCATGACTGCAGCAATTATGTATGAAGACACATCTGTAGAACCCACAGATTTACTGACCAAAACCGACCATAAAAGAACGATCTGCCCAAACCATAGACCTGACTGTGGCAGTTGAGTTTGGGAGAAGCATTACACAGATCACTGTGATCTCTGCAGAATTTGTTAGATTTTTAAGGATAGAAAGAACTAATACTTAAAAAAGTAAATGTCTGGGGTCCCCCTCATATCCATAATCCGTCCTGGTTCTCTCAGCCTGGGCTGGTATTGGTAAGTACAATGAAAAATGCTGTGGAGTACAGTCCACCTTATTTTCCAAGAACCAGCACTAGGATGAACCAGCCTGGTGGCTGACACTACAGCAAGAAGACACACTGTGTGTCTTCCACCACCATAATGGCAACCAGCTCCAAACTAGTCAGCGCAGGGTTGGAATCCAAAAGCCAGACCCCCCCTTAAAAATGTTGTCCCCCCCTCCTGAGCTATAACCAGTGTCCAGGGCTATTAGTAAATTCAGCCCATAAGGAAAGTAAACTACAATGGTTAAAGAGACCGGTGGGGGGGGGGGGGGGAGGGGGGGGGTTGGTGAATAATGTTTATGTTTGGTATGTAAACAACCTCTGGGAGTGTGTGCTTTGGGTACAATAATGTTCATTTATAGTTCATTTTATATCTTTCAAATTTTGTGTCACTTATGTAGATATCACTCTTCAGTGTGTCATGGCAGAACAAAGTTTTAGAACCACTGCGCTACGGGGTGTGGGTCATCGGGTTGACCTGAAAAAGGGTGACAGTGTCTATGTCAACCCCAAAAGGTCGACATGCGCAAGGTCGACATGGGAAAAGTAGACACAAGAAAAGGTTGACATGAGTTTTTTTTTACTGTTTTTGGCATCGTTTTCTCCGTAACATGACCTGGAACCCCAATTAGTGCACCATGTCCCCTTGTTGCAGACAAAGTGCCTCACTCCGCTACTGCCGCACTCGGCACAGGTGACTATTCCCAATCATAGTCCACGTGGATGGAAAAAGTTGAAAATGAAAAATTGTTTTGTAAAAAAAATCATGTTGACCTTTTCCTGTGTCAACCATTGTTATGATGACCTTTGACAATGTTGACATTTTGTCCATGTCAACCTAATGCATGTCAACCAATAGTGGTCGACCTATTGACTATCGACCTTATCATTGTCGACCTATAATCTGATACCTTGCCACAGTATGCTATCAGTGGGGCACTGTTGGTACCAGCCAGGAACATTAAGCACACTAAACAGTATACAGTATGTGCAGTAACAAGCATTAAACAGTATACAGTATGTGCACTAACAAGCATGTAATTAACACATTCATGCACACATAAATGAGTATTATTTTAGTTGTCAGAAATGTAAGGGAGGTATCAAATGCAAGCAGGAAATTCACTGTATATACAGTACTTTCTAATGTGGGCATTTCATATGCTGGTGCAATCATACCAACGTACTGTAGGTGCACCACCGTGCGTTAGGCAACAGAAAGGTGCATTTAAACAAAAACTATAGAATCTGCATATCTTGAAGCCAGTAAATGACCCTTAATACATTTTCTAATTTTAACCTAACACACCACATTCAGCAGAGCAAGCAAAACAAATCTGAACTCTAGAACACACCATAGTCCCTATTGTAACTTTCATTATTCTGCCTGGAACACACAGGACCTGTGAGTACTTCTATTTGGCAAAAGTTTCTGGAGTGACAAACATTCCTTTTCTACAGTATTACTTTACAATTAAATGTTCCCTTTTTATTTTAATGGGTAGACTAAGAGAGTAATTTGATGTGCTTTGAACCGGGCAATCAAACATCAATTAAAGTCAATGAGAGTTTTCAGACTATCCAGGCGCAATTGTATTTTTGGAGCATATTTAATAACCCCCAGAGAATCCTAAAATATTTAGCGATTTTCTGATAACAATGAAAACAAAGACAGAAACCTGAACGCAGTGTAACAGACTAACAGTCACAACAAATTAAACATGATCTGCGCGAAGTCGGGGAAATTGCTCAACTACATGTTATCACTTTTATGTTTTTTTAACAACCAAAACTTTATAATATATTTTAGTAAATTGATGTAAATACTAGAGATGAGCGGGTTCGGTTTCTCTGAATCCGAACCCGCCAGAACTTCATGTTTTTTTTCACGGGTCCGAGCGACTCGGATCTTCCCGCCTTGCTCGGTTAACCCGAGCGCGCCCGAACGTCATCATGACGCTGTCGGATTCTCGCGAGGCTCGGATTCTATCGCGAGACTCGGATTCTATATAAGGAGCCGCGCGTCGCCGCCATTTTCACACGTGCATTGAGATTGATAGGGAGAGGACGTGGCTGGCGTCCTCTCCATTTAGATTATAAGAGACTGAGAGAGATTTACTGGAGCTGACTAGGAGGAGTACTGTTACTGTAGAAGTGTAGAGACTGAGTGGAGAGAGTTTACTAGTGAGGACAGTGCAGTTTACTTTATAATCCGTTCTCTGCCTGAAAAAAGCGATACACAGCACACAGTGACTCAGTCACATACCATATCTGTGTGCACTGCTCAGGCTCAGGCCAGTGTGCTGCATCATCTATTATCTATATATAATATTATATATATCTGTCTGACTGCTCAGCTCACACAGCTTATAATTGTGGGGGAGACTGGGGAGCACTACTGCAGTGCCAGTTATAGGTTATAGCAGGAGCCAGGAGTACATAATATATTATATAGTGAGTGACCACCAGACACACAGTGCAGTTTATTTAATATATCCGTTCTCTGCCTGAAAAAAGCGATACACACAGTGACTCAGTCAGTCACATACCATATCTGTGTGCACTGCTCAGGCTCAGGCCAGTGTGCTGCATCATCTATTATCTATATATAATATTATATATATCTGTCTGACTGCTCAGCTCACACAGCTTATAATTGTGGGGGAGACTGGGGAGCACTACTGCAGTGCCAGTTATAGGTTATAGCAGGAGCCAGGAGTACATAATATATTATATAGTGAGTGACCACCAGACACACAGTGCAGTTTATTTAATATATCCGTTCTCTGCCTGAAAAAAGCGATACACACAGTGACTCAGTCAGTCACATACCATATCTGTGTGCACTGCTCAGGCTCAGGCCAGTGTGCTGCATCATCTATTATCTATATATAATATTATATATATCTGTCTGACTGCTCAGCTCACACAGCTTATAATTGTGGGGGAGACTGGGGAGCACTACTGCAGTGCCAGTTATAGGTTATAGCAGGAGCCAGGAGTACATAATATATTATATAGTGAGTGACCACCAGACACACAGTGCAGTTTATTTAATATATCCGTTCTCTGCCTGAAAAAAGCGATACACACAGTGACTCAGTCAGTCACATACCATATCTGTGTGCACTGCTCAGGCTCAGGCCAGTGTGCTGCATCATCTATATATATTATATATCTGTCTGACTGCTCAGCTCACACAGCTTATAATTGTGGGGGAGACTGGGGAGCACTACTGCAGTGCCAGTTATAGGTTATAGCAGGAGCCAGGAGTACATATTATATTAAAATTAAACAGTGCACACTTTTGCTGCAGGAGTGCCACTGCCAGTGTGACTGACCAGTGACCTGACCACACTGACCACCAGTATAGTTAGTAGTATACTTATATTGTGATTGCCTGAAAAAGTTAAACACTCGTCGTGTGACTTCACTTGTGTGTTTTTTTTTTTTTTATTCTATAAAAATAAAACTCATTCTGCTGACAGACAGTGTCCAGCAGGTCCGTCATTATATAATATATAATATATACCTGTCCGGCTGCAGTAGTGATATATATATATTTTTTATATCATTTATCATCCAGTCGCAGCAGACACAGTACGGTAGTTCACGGCTGTGGCTACCTCTGTGTCTCTGCACTCGGCAGGCAGTCCGTCCATAATTGTAATACCACCTAACCGTGGATTTTTTTCATTCTTCTTTATACATACATAGTTACATAGACATCTTCTCTTTATCAACCAGTCTATATTAGCTGCAGACACAGTACAGTACGGTAGTTCACGGCTGTGGCTACCTCTGTGTCTGCACTCGGCAGGCAGTCCGTCCATAATTGTATACCACCTAACCGTGGTTTTTTTTCATTCTTCTTTATACATACATAGTTACATAGACATCTTCTCTTTATCAACCAGTCTATATTAGCTGCAGACACAGTACAGTACGGTAGTTCACGGCTGTGGCTACCTCTGTGTCTGCACTCGGCAGGCAGTCCGTCCATAATTGTATACCACCTAACCGTGGATTTTTTTTCATTCTTCTTTATACATACATAGTTACATAGACATCTTCTCTTTATCAACCAGTCTATATTAGCTGCAGACACAGTACAGTACGGTAGTTCACGGCTGTGGCTACCTCTGTGTCTGCACTCGGCAGGCAGTCCGTCCATAATTGTATACCACCTAACCGTGGATTTTTTTCAGTCTTCTTTATACATACATAGTTACATAGACATCTTCTCTTTATCAACCAGTCTATATTAGCTGCAGACACAGTACAGTACGGTAGTTCACGGCTGTGGCTACCTCTGTGTCTGCAGTCGGCAGGCAGTCCATAATTGTATACTAGTATCCATCTCCATTGTTTACCTGATGTGCCTTTTAGTTGTGCCTATTAAAATATGGAGAACAAAAATGTTGAGGTTCCAAAATTAGGGAAAGATCAAGATCCACTTCCACCTCGTGCTGAAGCTGCTGCCACTAGTCATGGCCGAGACGATGAAATGCCAGCAACGTCGTCTGCCAAGGCCGATGCCCAATGTCATAGTACAGAGCATGTCAAATCCAAAACACCAAATATCAGAAAAAAAAGGACTCCAAAACCTAAAATAAAATTGTCGGAGGAGAAGCGTAAACTTGCCAATATGCCATTTACCACACGGAGTGGCAAGGAACGGCTGAGGCCCTGGCCTATGTTCATGGCTAGTGGTTCAGCTTCACATGAGGATGGAAGCACTCAGCCTCTCGCTAGAAAAATGAAAAAACTCAAGCTGGCAAAAGCAGCACAGCAAAGAACTGTGCATTCTTCGAAATCCCAAATCCACAAGGAGAGTCCAATTGTGTCGGTTGCGATGCCTGACCTTCCCAACACTGGACGTGAAGAGCATGCGCCTTCCACCATTTGCACGCCCCCTGCAAGTGCTGGAAGGAGCACCCGCAGTCCAGTTCCTGATAGTCAGATTGAAGATGTCAGTGTTGAAGTACACCAGGATGAGGAGGATATGGGTGTTGCTGGCGCTGGGGAGGAAATTGACAAGGAGGATTCTGATGGTGAGGTGGTTTGTTTAAGTCAGGCACCCGGGGAGACACCTGTTGTCCGTGGGAGGAATATGGCCGTTGACATGCCAGGTGAAAATACCAAAAAAATCAGCTCTTCGGTGTGGAGGTATTTCACCAGAAATGCGGACAACAGGTGTCAAGCCGTGTGTTCCCTTTGTCAAGCTGTAATAAGTAGGGGTAAGGACGTTAACCACCTCGGAACATCCTCCCTTATACGTCACCTGCAGCGCATTCATAATAAGTCAGTGACAAGTTCAAAAACTTTGGGTGACAGCGGAAGCAGTCCACTGACCAGTAAATCCCTTCCTCTTGTAACCAAGCTCACGCAAACCACCCCACCAACTCCCTCAGTGTCAATTTCCTCCTTCCCCAGGAATGCCAATAGTCCTGCAGGCCATGTCACTGGCAATTCTGACGAGTCCTCTCCTGCCTGGGATTCCTCCGATGCATCCTTGCGTGTAACGCCTACTGCTGCTGGCGCTGCTGTTGTTGCCGCTGGGAGTCGATGGTCATCCCAGAGGGGAAGTCGTAAGCCCACTTGTACTACTTCCAGTAAGCAATTGACTGTTCAACAGTCCTTTGCGAGGAAGATGAAATATCACAGCAGTCATCCTACTGCAAAGCGGATAACTGAGGCCTTGACAACTATGTTGGTGTTAGACGTGCGTCCGGTATCCGCCGTTAGTTCACAGGGAACTAGACAATTTATTGAGGCAGTGTGCCCCCGTTACCAAATACCATCTAGGTTCCACTTCTCTAGGCAGGCGATACCGAGAATGTACACGGACGTCAGAAAAAGACTCACCAGTGTCCTAAAAAATGCAGTTGTACCCAATGTCCACTTAACCACGGACATGTGGACAAGTGGAGCAGGGCAGGGTCAGGACTATATGACTGTGACAGCCCACTGGGTAGATGTATGGACTCCCGCCGCAAGAACAGCAGCGGCGGCACCAGTAGCAGCATCTCGCAAACGCCAACTCTTTCCTAGGCAGGCTACGCTTTGTATCACCGCTTTCCAGAATACGCACACAGCTGAAAACCTCTTACGGCAACTGAGGAAGATCATCGCGGAATGGCTTACCCCAATTGGACTCTCCTGTGGATTTGTGGCATCGGACAACGCCAGCAATATTGTGTGTGCATTAAATATGGGCAAATTCCAGCACGTCCCATGTTTTGCACATACCTTGAATTTGGTGGTGCAGAATTTTTTAAAAAACGACAGGGGCGTGCAAGAGATGCTGTCGGTGGCCAGAAAAATTGCGGGACACTTTCGGCATACAGGCACCACGTACAGAAGACTGGAGCACCACCAAAAACTACTGAACCTGCCCTGCCATCATCTGAAGCAAGAAGTGGTAACGAGGTGGAATTCAACCCTCTATATGCTTCAGAGGTTGGAGGAGCAGCAAAAGGCCATTCAAGCCTATACAATTGAGCACGATATAGGAGGTGGAATGCACCTGTCTCAAGCGCAGTGGAGAATGATTTCAACGTTGTGCAAGGTTCTGATGCCCTTTGAACTTGCCACACGTGAAGTCAGTGCAGACACTGCCAGCCTGAGTCAGGTCATTCCCCTCATCAGGCTTTTGCAGAAGAAGCTGGAGGCATTGAAGAAGGAGCTAAAAGGGAGCGATTCCGCTAGGCATGTGGGACTTGTGGATGCAGCCCTTAATTCGCTTAACAAGGATTCACGGGTGGTCAATCTGTTGAAATCAGAGCACTACATTTTGGCCACCGTGCTCGATCCTAGATTTAAAGCCTACCTTGGATCTCTCTTTCCGGCAGACACAAGTCTGCTGGGGTTGAAAGACCTGCTGGTGACAAAATTGTCAAGTCAAGCGGAACGCGACCTGTCAACATCTCCTCCTTCACATTCTCCCGCAACTGGGGGTGCGAGGAAAAGGCTCAGAATTCCGAGCCCACCCACTGGCGGTGATGCAGGGCAGTCTGGAGCGACTGCTGATGCTGACATCTGGTCCGGACTGAAGGACCTGACAACGATTACGGACATGTCGTCTACTGTCACTGCATATGATTCTCTCAACATTGATAGAATGGTGGAGGATTATATGAGTGACCGCATCCAAGTAGGCACGTCACACAGTCCGTACTTATACTGGCAGGAAAAAGAGGCAATTTGGAGGCCCTTGCACAAACTGGCTTTATTCTACCTAAGTTGCCCTCCCACAAGTGTGTACTCCGAAAGAGTGTTTAGTGCCGCCGCTCACCTTGTCAGCAATCGGCGTACGAGGTTACATCCAGAAAATGTGGAGAAGATGATGTTCATTAAAATGAATTATAATCAATTCCTCCGCGGAGACATTGACCAGCAGCAATTGCCTCCACAAAGTACACAGGGAGCTGAGATGGTGGATTCCAGTGGGGACGAATTGATAATCTGTGAGGAGGGGGATGTACACGGTGATATATCGGAGGGTGAAGATGAGGTGGACATCTTGCCTCTGTAGAGCCAGTTTGTGCAAGGAGAGATTAATTGCTTCTTTTTTGGGGGGGGTCCAAACCAACCCGTCATATCAGTCACAGTCGTGTGGCAGACCCTGTCACTGAAATGATGGGTTGGTTAAAGTGTGCATGTCCTGTTTTGTTTATACAACATAAGGGTGGGTGGGAGGGCCCAAGGACAATTCCATCTTGCACCTCTTTTTTCTTTTCTTTTTCTTTGCATCATGTGCTGATTGGGGAGGGTTTTTTGGAAGGGACATCCTGCGTGACACTGCAGTGCCACTCCTAGATGGGCCCGGTGTTTGTGTCGGCCACTAGGGTCGCTAATCTTACTCACACAGTCAGCTACCTCATTGCGCCTCTTTTTTTCTTTGCGTCATGTGCTGTTTGGGGAGGGTTTTTTGGAAGGGACATCCTGCGTGACACTGCAGTGCCACTCCTAGATGGGCCCGGTGTTTGTGTCGGCCACTAGGGTCGCTAATCTTACTCACACAGCTACCTCATTGCGCCTCTTTTTTTCTTTGCGTCATGTGCTGTTTGGGGAGGGTTTTTTGGAAGGGCCATCCTGCGTGACACTGCAGTGCCACTCCTAGATGGGCCCGGTGTTTGTGTCGGCCACTAGGGTCGCTAATCTTACTCACACAGCTACCTCATTGCGCCTCTTTTTTTCTTTGCGTCATGTGCTGTTTGGGGAGGGTTTTTTGGAAGGGACATCCTGCGTGACACTGCAGTGCCACTCCTAGATGGGCCCGGTGTTTGTGTCGGCCACTAGGGTCGCTTATCTTACTCACACAGCGACCTCGGTGCAAATTTTAGGACTAAAAATAATATTGTGAGGTGTGAGGTATTCAGAATAGACTGAAAATGAGTGTAAATTATGGTTTTTGAGGTTAATAATACTTTGGGATCAAAATGACCCCCAAATTCTATGATTTAAGCTGTTTTTTAGTGTTTTTTGAAAAAAACACCCGAATCCAAAACACACCCGAATCCGACAAAAAAAATTCGGTGAGGTTTTGCCAAAACGCGTTCGAACCCAAAACACGGCCGCGGAACCGAACCCAAAACCAAAACACAAAACCCGAAAAATTTCAGGCGCTCATCTCTAGTAAATACTGTGTAGTGGAATAAGAAAGTAATTGAAGGTAATTTAAAGTGTGGTCACATTTAACTGTATACAATTACTATACTTTTTAAGGATCAACAGTATATATACAGTGTCGGAATGGGCAATGAAGATCCCACTGGGGAACACAGTGGTAGAAGCCCATATTTAGGGGTGTGGCCAGTCTCCAGAGGGGGTGTGGCCAGCCACAACATTGTTTTTCCTAACCATTAGAGAATGCATGGGCTGGGCCCTTTGATAAATATATTTAGTAAATACTGTTAGTGCATACATGATAATGTAGCAGATTAATAACAGCAACACAGTGTAGACAATAAACCATAGTCCTGTGCAGTATTAGGTAACATATGCATAATGTATAATTCAAGAACTTAGGTGGACATTTACTAAGCAGTGATAAAAGGGGAGAAGTGAGCCAGTGGAGAAGTTGCCCATGGCAACCAATCAGCATTGAGGTAACATTTATAATTTTCATACTGTAAAAGTATACAGAGCAGCTGATTGGTTGCCATGGGCAACTTCTCCACTGGCTCACTTTTCCACTTTTATCACTGCTTAGTACATGTCCCCCATAGTCTGGAACATGCGCCCTAGAGGAAGAGATGGGTATATACTGTACATATATATATATATAAATTTAATGTATTATCATCTGACATTAATAGAATTTCTAAGGCGGCATGGCCTATAGTTGCATCGGATGATTCATTGTCACTAACTAATACTAGGCTGATGCCTTGTTATTCTAGGGGCAGAAACTTACGTGACTATCTGGTAAAGTCTGATATTACTATGAGAGTTAATGATGTTCCTGACCACTTTTTATCTCGCAAAAAATTTGATTGTTTTAAATGTTCCTGTGTCACATGTGGTTACATGCTTGGCTTGCAGGAGATGTGTTCACTCACCCCCGGTCTGGCAAAAAGTACAAGATTCTGCATCACCTCACCTGCAATAGCACGTATGTTGTCTATCAGATTGTGTGTCCATGCGGTCTGTCCTATGTGGGCAAGACGCAATGTAAATTTAAGGAGAGAATGTCCGGCCACCGTTCTGCTATTCGTGCTGCTTTGCAGTCGGGGAGCAGTGAGCAGCCGGTGGCTAGACATTTCCTTGAAGACATTTCCTTGAAGCTAAGCATAGTCTCTCTAGTATCAGATACCGTATGATAGACCACATACCTGCATCTATTCGTGGTGGGGATCGCAATCTGCAATTACTGAAATGTGAAGCAAGGTGGATCCATAGATTGGGAGTTTTGTCCCCTTATGGCCTGAATGAGAGCTTAATACTTTCGTATTTCTAAAGATTGACTATATTGTATTTATTTCTTTCATTCATGGCAACATCGATCCAGCCCTTGATGCTTTATATTTTATGTTACTTTGTTTCCCCTTTCTATCAATGTTGCGTTTTTGTTTTGTTTAAGCTGTAACTATGGTGATGGTGAGCACCGCGTCATTCCCTGTGCGCTTGTCAGCGGGGAGTGACGTCATTGATTCTCGATGCCGGCCGGGTGTGCAGTCCCGGTGCAGACATGGGCGTTACACGTGGTGGTCTTGGATATATAAGGTATGTGCTGTTTGTTTTATTATTAGCCTGATGATAGTGTTTATTACACTGAAACGTTGCTGAAAGCGTGGTTTGGTTGTCCATTTATTCACGTTGAGTGCCGCACCTTCTCTCGGTATATATATATATATATATATACATACACACACACACACACACACACACACACACACACACACACACACACACACACACAAACACACACTTAAACAAGAACACAACTATAACCTGCCATCAGACAGTGCATAGTGAAACGCTAATGTTTCCCCAGCATCTATAGCTTAAGCTGGAAAAACTGCACACTAATATATATGCTGTAAAAACCTATATCTGTCTATAAGTTTTACTGAAAAGCAAAATGCAAATAAGCCCCTAGGGCTGAGCCCACAGTAGCTTTCAATATGACCACAAAGTATTTTTGGCTTGGTCGTTACACTGGCAGTATATAAACAGTAATTGCATTTTTACTAATTCACTGTCTTGGAATCAGCTTTCACTATATTCCTCATACCTGGATACTTTCCAAGTTCTGTATATGGAGATGTATTACCACTTGTACAACATCTCCATATACGTCCTTTCCCTGCACAAGATGCCACCAAGAGTATGATCTACATCCAATTATTTGCCACTTTGATCACTGCAAGCCCCTTCTATTTGGCCTCCCAGTGACACAACTATTTTCCTTACAATCAATCATGAATGCTGTTGCTCAACTCCCCTAGAATGCCCACCGTTCCTCGTTAATTGACGCTCTCTGTCGTTCCATATATTGGCTTCTAAGAACCTCAAGACTAAATTGCTGATGGTGCCCTTCACATCCTCTGTCTCATGTATATTTCTGAAACCTGCGTTCCATCCATGGTTTTCTAATGTTCTTTTCTGCTGCGGGGTACACTGGGCTCCACAAGGATTGGACAATGGGGTGTAGAGTAGGATCTTGATCCGAGGCACCAACAGGCTCAAAGCTTTGACTGTTCCCAGAATGCACAGCGCCGCCTCCTATATCACCCCGCCTCCCAGCACAGGAGCTCAGTTTTGTAAGTTGGTGCTGCAGTTAGCAGGCACTGAACAGAGGGGCTGCTTCAAGCAGCCCTAAGAAAAGCTTTTTCTGAGGTAAAAAGTGAAGACTTCAAGGGCAGCAGCGGTGGTAAATGTCTTGTGACATTCACTGCTGCAGCTGCAGCTCTCCCCAGCGGCGCTGTACACTCCCGAGCCCTGGTCGCCGGGTACCTACAGCGGAGGCTCCGGTTTTCTTCACGTTAGACACACGGTTGGGATCTTCAGGATCGCGTGGCCGCGCTTCGGGAGGTGTTAAGTGGGTCCCGCTTGCGGGACCCGGTCGTTATCGCGATCCGGCACGCTGGCGGTGGACACTGTGGCAGTACAGGCGATCCCACTAGATCACCCGGGCATGGGCGCAGGTCAGGTTTTCTCTCTAAAACAATTCTTATATCGCCCACAGTACCCGGTGGTTTTGCCAGCAGAGGGGATAAGGCTTAGACCTGAAGCCCCTCCCCCAGCCCCAGGGCGCCATTTCTAGCAAGTGTTCCCGCCCTGGAGCTGCATATTTGTCTTTTCCTCACTCCCTGTCAGTGTCTGCGGCGCCATTATCCCTCAGCTCACTGTTCCTGGAACTGCTTGGGCAAATCCTCCTATGTAAAGCCGCCTGGTTGTCAGCACTGTGCCTTTACATGACACTTAAGTATTCTACCTGCCTTTTTAGACAGTGATAGTTAAGAGAGAGTGCACTTAGTCAGGGTTTATTAGTACAATTACCCTGTGATATACATCCAGTTCTTACTGTGTACTGTTATATCTATTGACTATATAGCTGTGTAAGCTAGTCCAGTGCAGTATTATTGTCAGTAATAACCTCTGCATTGTACAAACTGTGACTTTCTGTGTGTGCATTTGATAGCTGAGTGGTATCCATTTCGTGTCTTTCACTCAACCTGCTATCCCTATATTCTATAACCTGGGGGGGCTTGGTGCGTCAGGTGTTATCTAATATAGGATTTTCACAAAGATATACTGTATTACGTATTTTTCTCTGTGATTTAGTCACCATATCTCTCCTTTATCTCTGCTAGTGCTGACTACACTGCGCAGGGGTTTGGGTTTAGAGGTATAGTGCTGCTGATAATTGTACTGTGTTAACCTCATACTGCAAGTTATATCATGTCTGCTTCTGAGGGTAACGGTTCTGGGGCTGAACACACTGCCGGTGTTGCTGACGCCACGGAGACATATGAGGAGAATATAGCAGCTGTGGGCTCTGGTTCTGGGGGCTCTTTGCCCCCCAGTGGGACTGTGGCAACGGAGGCACATACTGACCCACCGTGGGCCGCTTTTTCCACGCTTCTGCATACGCTAGTTCATAAACTAACTCCCCTATGGGACCCCCAATGCCGGTACAACCGTATGTGGTCCCTGCAGCTAACCCGCCGTGGGCGGATGATTTATTTGCTCAATTAAAGAAGTTGAACCAGTCCTTGACTACTAAAAAGTCTGACCAACGCTCGCCTAAGTCCAAGAGGTCCTCTAAGCGAGTGCTTATCTCCTCACAATCCACTGCTGTCACTGACACCTCGTCTGATGAAGACGGCACATATACTGACCCCTCAGGTTCTGACTCAGATACGGCTGATGGGGAGGGTAGTTCACATGTGGATGTTCCTGATCTTGTGGAGGCTATTAAGTTAATTCTGCAGATTACGGATGATCCCGAGCCATCCGTCCCTCCTAAGAAACCAGATAGGTTCAAGCGTCAGAAGGTGGTTAAGCAAGTTTTACCTCACTCTGACCACCTAGTGGTTATGCGTCAGGAACCCTGGGAAAACCCGGGTACGAAGTTTGTGCCTCAAAAGAAGATGCTGGCTCGCTATCCCCTCGCGCCAGAGCTGTCTAAAAATTGGGAAACGCCTCCTCCAGTAGACTCACATGTGGCTACGATGGTGGTTTCCTCAACTCTACCTGTCACTACCGTCACGTCTCTAAAGGAGCCTACGGATAAACGTGTGGAGGGTTGTCTGAAAGCGATTTACACCCTCACGGGTGCTGCACAAAGGCCCATGGGCTACATGGGCTGCAGAGGCTATTGAAGAATGGGCCTTGGAGTTAGAAGCTGAAATCTCTTCTGACCATGCTAGACAATGCTTGTCATATATTGTCACAGCTTCTCGATATATTAAAGAGGCGGCTTCTGATGCCGGTATCCTAGCAGCCAAGGCCTCTACTACGTCAGTCCTGGCTCTCCGGATATTGTGGCTGAGATCCTGGTCTGTGGATCTGGACTCTAGAAAAACCCTGGCGGTACTCCCTTTCAAGGGAGATATTCTGTTTGGGGAGGCCTTAAATAAGATTGTGGCTGACTTGGCTACTGCCAAAACTGCCTGTCTGCCTAATACCGCTCCTTCTGTGTCGAAGGCTAAAGGAACGTCCTTTCGCCCCTTTCGTCCTTCAGGTAAAGCAAAAGGTCAGGCATACCATAAGCAGGCCCGCACTTCCAAGCCTGGTAAGCCGAAGCCCAAAAGAGCCTGGGCTGCCCATCAGCCAGCTGCCAAGACCGATAAGCCTGCCG
Organism: Pseudophryne corroboree; assembly: GCF_028390025.1. Taxonomy (NCBI): domain Eukaryota; kingdom Metazoa; phylum Chordata; class Amphibia; order Anura; family Myobatrachidae; genus Pseudophryne; species Pseudophryne corroboree. The sequence goes on along the minus strand of NC_086444.1, from coordinate 102,989,665 downwards.
CATGACGGGGTGGGCCTCCCCCTGGGGGATCGGCTTCTAGGGTATACCCAGGAATGGTTGAAGACCACTTCAGATGCCTGGGTACGGGAAGTCGTGACTCGAGGTTACTCCATAGCCTTCAAAAACCGACCCCCTCATCGATTTTGCCAGACAGACGTCCCTTTGGACCAGACAAAGGCAAAAACTCTACTCTCGGTGGTACAGACCCTACTGGATACAGGAGTCGTCGTACAGGTGCCTCTTGCTCAGAGGGGCCGGGGGTACTATTCTCCGCTGTTTCTAGTCCCGAAACCGAATGGGTCCCCCCGGCCCATTCTCAACCTCAAGGCATTGAACAGGTTTGGGAAGGTTTCCAAGTTCCGTATGGAAACCCTTCGCTCTATAGTTCTGGCCTTGGAACCTGGGGACTACATGGTCTCCCTGGACATACAGGATGCTTACCTGCATATTCCTATAGCAGTGTCACATCAACAATACCTGAGGTTCGCTATTGGCAACCTACATTACCAGTTTCGGGCGTTACCTTTTGGTTTAACAACGGCTCCGCGAGTCTCCACCAAAGTTATGGCGGTGATGACGGTGGTACTCCGCCGTCAAGGGGTCAGGATACTGCCGTATCTGGACGACTTGTTAATCCTGGCAAATTCGCCAGATCTTCTCCTGCGTCATCTGGATATGACGGTCCGGTTTCTACAAGCCCACGGGTGGCTCATCAACTGGAAGAAATCCTCCCTGGTCCCTGCTCAGAGCATGGTGCACCTGGGAGCGTTGTTGGACACTCACAACCAGAGGTTGTTCTTGTCTCAGGAGAAAGTCCTGAAGAGTCAGGACAGGATTCGTTGCTTCCTTTATCGTCCGCAAGTGCCGATACATTCGGCAATGCAGGTGCTGGGCCTGATGGTATCAGCATTCGACATGGTGGAGTATGCTCAATTCCATTCTCGCCCCCTCCAGAGGCTGATTCTTGCCAAGTGGGATGGCCTGCCTCACCAGATCAGATCTCAAATGATCTTCTTGACTCCGGAGGTCCGTCTGTCGCTACACTGGTGGCTCCGGGACCAACAATTGTGCAGGGGTCGTCCCTTCTGGATATCCAACTGGGTCCTGTTGACGACAGATGCCAGTCTAAGAGGTTGGAGCGCGGTGCTGGAGCAACACTCCCTTCAGGGTCGGTGGACCAAGGAGGAATATCTCCTCTCGATCAACATTCTGGAATTGCGGGCGGTCTTCAATGCGTTGAACCTGGCCCAGCATTTAATTCAGAACCGTCCTGTTCAAGTACAGTCGGACAACGCAACCACAGTGGCTTACATAAATCATCAAGGCGGCACTCGAAGCCGTTTGGCAATGAAGGAAGTCTCACGGATTCTACGTTGGGCGGAACGCCATCTACCGGCTATATCGGCAATATTCATTCCGGGAGTCCTGAATTGGGAAGCGGACTTTCTCAGTCATCAGGACGTGCATGCCGGTGAGTGGGGCCTCCATCCATGTTTCAACTCCCGGTGGAAAAGTGGGGTCTTCCAGATGTGGATCTGATGGCGTCTCGACACAATCACAAGGTTCCGGTCTTCGGAGCAAGGACAAGGGATCCTCAAGCAGCATTCGTGGATGCGCTGGCGGTACCGTGGAGGTTTTGGATGCCATATGTGTTCCCTCCGGTGTCACTCCTGTCCAGGGTAATTCAGAAGTTCAAGCAAGAAAAAGGAAATCTGCTTCTCATAGCTCCAGCGTGGCCCAGACGGCACTGGTTCTCAGACCTGCAGGGCCTATTGTCAGAGCGTCCAATTCTACTTCCACAACGCCCAAACCTCCTCGTTCAGGGCCCCTGTGTCTACCAGGACCTAGCCCAGCTGTCTTTGACAGCTTCCATCTTAAGGGCTAAGGGTTTTTCTGAAGAGGTCATTAAAACTCTGTTGCGGGCCCGGAAACCGGCTTCTGCTCGGATTTACCATAGGGTCTGGCATTCCTACTTTGTTTGGTGCGCATCTAACAATCATGACGCTTCCAAGTTTAGTACAGCCAAGCTTTTGGCTTTTCTGCAGCAAGGCCTAGAATTGGGCCTGCGTCTGGCCTCCCTAAAGGTTCATATTTCTGCCTTATCGGCGTGTTTTCAGAGAAAAATTGCGACTTTTCCTGATGTTTATACTTTCACTCAGGGTGTGTTGTGTATCCAACCTCCCTATATCCCGCCTGTGGCTCCTTGGGACTTATCGGTGGTTTTGGAGGCGTTGCAGGAGCCTCCGTTTGAACCCCTTGGTTCAGCTGACCTTAAGTGGCTTTCCCTTAAGGTGGTGTTCTTGCTGGCTTTTGCCTCTGCTAGAAGAGTGTCGGATCTGGGTGCCTTGTCTTGTAGTTCCCCATATCTGATTTTTCACCGTGATCGGGCGGTTCTTAGGACTCGTCCCGGATATTTACCTAAGGTGGTTTCTTCGGTTCACCTTAATCAGGAGATTGTGGTTCCGGCCTTTGTCTCTCCTGATTTGTCTCCCAAAGAGCAGTCTTTGGATGTGGTACGGGCTCTCCGTATCTATGTGAAGTGAACTGCTACTATCCGAAAATCTGATTCTCTCTTTGTTTTGTTTGGATTTCACAAACGTGGCTGGCCTGCTCAAAAGCAGACCCTGGCCAGATGGATTAGAATGGTGATTGCACATGCTTATGTGAAGGCTGGTCTCTCTGCTCCTGTTCACATTAAGGCCCATTCTACTCGGTCTGTTGGACCTTCTTGGGCCGCCCAACGTGGTGCGACCCTTGAACAATTGTGCAAGGCGGCTACTTGGTCTTCCGGGAACACGTTCATAAGGTTCTATGCCTTCGATACTGCCACTTCCCAGGATGCTTCCTTTGGATGCCGGGTTCTTGTGCCCGCTACAGTGCATCCCCTCCCATAAGGAACTGCTTTAGGACATCCCCATTGTCCAATCCTTGTGGAGCCAAGTGTACCCCGCAGCAGAAAACGAGTTTTATGGTAAGAACTTACCTTTGTTAAAACTCTTTCTGCGAGGTACACTGGGCTCCACAAGGCGCCCACCCTGACGCACTTAGCTTCTTTGGGTTGGTATGGCATTAGCCGCTGACACTTCTCTTGTCGTGAGAGTGTGGTGTATGTGGCTACTAACTGTCTCTTTTCCTGCTACTGCATTGGGCTGGTTAACTAAAAACTGAGCTCCAGTGCTGGGAGGCGGGGTGATATAGGAGGTGGCGCTGTGCATTCTGGGAACAGTCAAAGCTTTGAGCCTGTTGGTGCCTCGGAGCAAGATCCTACTCTACACCCCATTGTCCAATCCTTGTGGAGCCCAGTGTACCTCGCAGAAAGAGTTTTAACAAAGGTAAGTTCTTACCATAAAACTCATTTTCTTTCATAACCTCTTCCCTCATATGTTTCTCCCGCACATTTATAGAACTTACACTTTTTCCCGAAAATAACAATCACTTCTTATTCAGATTCTTCTTTGAACCGATCCATACAGCCTTCCCCTCCGTTCTGTCTTATGACCCAAGTGATCTCTAGACACTGCAATATTGCAGCCCATTTTGTGCATTTGGCTTGATATCACAGAGTATTGGCCAAAAACATGACTCCAGTGGTACTCAGATGGTGCTCAGTGGTAGACAGGCTCCTTTTGCTTGAGTATAATTTTCATTAAAAAAAATACATCACTGGTCTGGATTATTATTGGACATGTTCATGAATGTGGATGAAAGAGGACCATAAATGGTAATTATTGGCCTGAGCATACAGACATCTTCTGACCACACTAGCAGGCTTCAGTGAAGATGGATTTGAAGTTGACTGCTTGTCACCATACAGTATATCATCCAATTTAGCAGCCTTCTGTATGTGTGTGGCCATATTGGACAATAAGCTTGTCAACTTGCTGCTTGTGATAATTGGCAGGATCGACTTACAGTATGTGGGACTTGCTTTAGCTTGCAAGCTTGAGCAGGCAGGTCTACTGACTTTCATGCTCGTAAAACCAGGTAGAGCACCTTTTATGCACATAATGCCAGGTCCCTTAGTACATTGTGCTAGACAGAGCCCCTTACACAGGCTGTGCCAGGTAGAGCCTCTTATACACGTTATGCCAGGTAATGCTCCTAATACACATTGCACCAGGTAGAGTCTCTTATACACATTGCACCAGGTAGAGCCTCTTATACACATTGTACCAGATAGCACACTATACACATTGCACCAGGTAGCCCATTATACACATTGCACTAGGTAGTGCCCCTGTATAGAGAGAGAGACTGTATGTGTGTGTATATGTGTTTCTGTGTGTGTGCCATCTGCCCCGCTTCCTGTGTCCCCATCACTCACCATTTGGCACCAGTCCAGTAGGTACCCTGGCTACATGCTCTTATCATACTTCCCCCCAGAGTGAAGCTGAGCGGGAGTGGGTAGTGGAGGGGTGGGTGGTGGGATGCGGACAGAGGGAAGTGGCTGGGGGAGCAGGTGGCAATTGCGGTGCAGGCAGCAGACGGGTGCTGATGGCGCTGGCAGGGTGATTGCGACCGCACCATTGCTAGCCCGCACCTAAAATTGTTGCAGCCTAACCTCAACCCTTAGTACCTAACCCTAACCTCCCCACAGACTAACCATAACCCACCCCCCTGGGGCAGCTGACTGAATGCAGCACAACACCTGAGAGCAGGCTGCTGTGGGGTGGGGGCAGAGGCAGAAAGCCACATGGCTTCCTTGACACCTGTGTGTCACATGTCTGGGAAAAGCCCAGCTTTGGCCAGGCCAGGTTACAAGGGTTGAAAAACAAAGAAATCTTAATGGGCGCAAATTAATGTAAGTATACAATGATGTTGAGAACACTGTGCACCTGATAAGAGTGTTATAATTATAGATACAGCTCTTAACTAAGTGAACTGGATTATCACTCAAATGGAAGACAATATAGCAGGAGACAATGGGGGTAATTCCAAGTTGATCGCAGCAGGAATTTTGTTAGCAGTTGGGCAAAACCATGTGCACTGCAGGGGAGGCAGACACCAGTCACAGATAAATTAGGTGTACACACACGCTGACCCACTACCGATATATCGTTCATCGCTTAATGGACAATAGTTCTTTCTGGTGTGAACCCAGCATAAGCCGCTCCATATGTAACTGGGGGCTGGTGACCAAGGGGGATATGCGAGTCGTTGGTGCTACTGTGCACACACTCAAGCACTGTCCTACACGTGCATGCCCGCTGAATGCGATTGGCATACAATGAGTGCGAACGCCTCTGCCTGATTGACAGGCAGAGGCCTTTGTGGGGCGGGTGGGGGGCAGCAATGGACCGTTGCAGGGGTGGCACGGGGAAAACGGGGGCGGATCGACTGTGTTTGCGAGGCGGCTGCATGACATCACACGCAGACGCTCCATTGAGAAAAATGGTGGTTGACTGCCTGCATGTGCAGTCTAGCTGTGGCTGCAGGGGGTCCTCCACAGTTGCGGTCGCAGCCACTGGGCAGGCCATTCTGCATGCTAGGCGGCCTTGCCCTGCAATGGGCGGCCTCCAGCATGCGAAAGAAAGGAATGCAGAATCTGTAATCCGTACTGAATAAACACCCAAAGAGTGGTTCCCTCACACTTTTTTGAGACTTACAACTCTCCCTCATTCAGTTATATCTTATGACAAAACTGTGACTGTGAGCCTCACATTACTTTGTTACTGGTTCTTTTCACTGATCAGTGAGTTCCCTCATTTTACAGTTTCTCATAACAGTCACATATTTGGGGGCAATATGTTCTCCAAACAAAGCATATCGTGCAACTTGAGTCCAGGACTTCTCGGCCTTATTTTCCCAAGTGCTAAGTGATTTTACTTTGTTATGACCACTTATGAGTGTTCTTCTTGTACTAGAGATGGTGATAACCCCTTCCTGGGAAGTGACCCTTCTGCCTGAGCTTCCACAGCCTTATCTTATTCACATGTCTCAGAATGTCCAGCAAATGTCAGATCTCTTTTCCTGATGTCACAGGACGAGCCCTATCTGATCAGCTTGCCAAATGAGTGGTAATTATATCCAATAGTCACTCTCTGTGCAATTACTTAATTACTTGAGTATAAGATAAGTGGATTGTACACTTCCACTTATGTGGGCTATCTCTTCCCTTGAATGAGTGTAGAAGGATCTGGTATTGACGGTACTTTTCCGTAGTTTTCTTAGATCTTCACAGAGAGGGTAGAGTCAACAAATAAACTTTGCAACTATTGATGATGAACTAAAAGCCTTGTTTTATTCTCTCTATTCGCTATTAGTGCGCAGACGCACCGTAAATAACATTTCTTGTCAACAATATCAATATCTGTGTCACTTTAATTAGTACTCTATTATAATACTATGCATTAATGACTTTCAGATACATAAATCCAATTTTTATTGTACTGCAATCGCTGTTCTTCACTGCTTCTCACTTCTTAAGGAAAACAAGGTTTAACATGCATATAACAATTTTACTCATATTAAGTCATATGAAAGAAATGTATATGATAACACTGATATAACAACTGACTTCTTATTACTTGTTAACTCAGATATAATTAATTATACTTCTATAATAACTATAATAGATAATACACTATGGCCATTCAGTTGGTGCACATGAAGTCTCTAGGGGTTATTATGTCCTGGACTAGAAATGACGTCAACTCAATATTATTATGCCCTGCAGAGCTAGTTGATAACAAATAGGTTGTAATTTTCTTTATAATCCTTGGTCAATATCCAGAATTAATGTTCCATACACTGTGCTGCCGAATTAGTCTGTGGTAACGCTGGGCTGACTGTCTCTGTAATCCTATTTTACTAGATGCAACGGTAACTGATGTCAATCTTCTTTTCCACTACAGGTAACTATAATTTGTGAGGCGGAGTTTCTGCAAGTAAATTATGCTGACATATCACCGGGTTAAATGATGGCGATAGCAATCAGTCTCTGTATCTGCACTGCGGGATTGGTAAGTATCTTGCTATATGTAGTTATGTTTTAACTGTTCTTTTGCTGACTAGCTTGTAGTTTTAAATACGGTATGCAAGAGTCAGGCCTGACAGACTTTGTACTGAGGGTACTCTCTGCTGGTTTGTTTCTTACACTGAATAGCTGCAGTCCCATATAATTATATTGCAGGTATTTCCCCTTCAATAGAGAGCTCTCCTACCTCACACTCAGTCTCTGTGCTGCTGCTGTACTTAAGTCCCTTCAGTAGAATGCCCTTTTCTTTAAGGTTATATATCACTGCCCACCCCGACCTTATATGGAGTGTCAGTGATTTTGTTAACACTCACGGTGTGGATGTCTCTCGGTTGGTCAGAGAGGCCTGGTCACCTCCCACAGGGCGTCGTCGGTGAAGAACCTCCGCACTACAGCACCCCTTTCTTCTGTACGCGTCACCGCTGTCAAGGACGCTGAAGCCGCTGGTCTCTCCTCACACCACCGCAACACCGGAGATCAGACACAGGAGATGACGGGTACTGTTCTTGCCTCTTCTAGCTCCGTCCCGCTCTGTACTTCTCCGGCTCCCGTCCGCTCTTGCAGCGCAGCTCCGTCGTCTAGTCAGCTCTCCTCAGAGACTGACTAACGGTTTCTCGTCTCTCCTTTTTATGTCCTCTCTCTCGGGCCCCGGATCAGTCCCGCTCCTCACTGTACCCACGCGCCAGCTCCGATTCAAGTCTCCTTACTGGCTCTTCAATTAACCCCCACCAGCCTGCCAATGCACCAGTCCTGGGGCCACGAGCCCATAAACGTTCTGGGACATTACCCATCTGGCTCAGACCACTTTCCCTCCGTGAGGGTAACACACTTGTTACTTACATCAATTTTTACCCTCTATGAGGGTATATACAGTTTAACACTTCTACCACTAAGTGGTATTTTTTTAACAAATAAAACCCCATATACTTTTACTTTAATCGCTATATATATATATATTCAGTTTTTGTTTTTTTTAAACATTGCCTTACTAATGCAGGGTGTTACATACATCCCGGCTTTAACTATGCATGTCCTCATGCATCACTTCAACTTATTCATAACGTATAATTAGAATATCACTACGTAAATATAATGCAAAAGGATTTTTTTTTTTTTTTTAGACAAAACAGGAATATCTGTGACCATTTAACATCTGTATCGAGAAGGCAGGATTCCCTGCGTGCTTCTCTCTGACTTTCTCGGTAAAGGAACGGATTCTGCATCAGATTCATTACACTCTGGTATAAGAGGCGAGATAAATTTAGATTCATGTATGTCCTGACTGTTCTTCTCATTATCACGGGATAATTTTTCTTCAGTCATCATGACCGATCCCGGAGAAGTAGAGACTAGTATTGGCCAAAACAGTCCCATCATACCCTCTAAAGAGTCATTGGACAAGGGTTCAGTAGATAGGCTCACCCTCTCTGCCTCTCCGCTTTCATCACTGTCATTTTGAGTAGTTGTAGTTTGGTATTTCTTCAATTGATTGCGGTGTACAACTAAAGAGTAATGTCCGTGATCTTTGGCTATTCTATAGACAGCTACTTCAGATCTTGGAATACCCGTTATTTGATAGGGTATCGCTTCCCAATAACTATCCAGCTTGCTACGTCGATGATTGTTCTTCTTCAAAACCCAATCACCTATATTCAGAGGTTCAGCTAGAGCATTCTCATTGTAACGTTCAGCTTGTTGCTTTCGCACTTGATCCATTCGTTGGTTGACAATATTTTGTGCAGTTTTTAAACGGTGCTGATGTTCCTTTACCCAGTCTGTACAGGGAATGGTTTCTTGTGTAATTCCTGGAGGGACATCCAATTTTATATCTGCAGGCAATTTGCCCTCACGACCAAACAATAAATAGAACGGTGTATATCCCGTGGAGCTATGCTCCGTATTATTGTATAGGAAGGTAATTTCTGGTAACAATGTCGGCCAATCTTGACGCTCCGAAGCTGGAATTGCTCTTAACATACCAATCAGCGATTGATTCATCCTTTCACATAGTCCATTGCATTGAGGATGATATGCAGTAGTTCTTAATTTCTTACACCCATATAGAGCGCATAGTTCCTGAAATAAGCGCGATTCAAACGCTGGTCCTTGGTCCGTTAAGATATTTTCCGGATACCCGTAAGGACGAACAAAAGCTCTCCATAACAATTCTGCAGTGGTTCTTGCGGACAGATCTCGCACTGGAAGAATTACGGCAAACTTTGAATAGTGATCTATCATGGTAAGAGCATATTGATACCCAGTTCGGCTGGATTCTAATTTGATATGATCTAGTGACACTAGTTCTAATGGATGAGTAGTCGTTATAGGATGCAGAGGAGCTTTCTGATTTGCAGGAGCTGGTTTGCGAAGGATACAAGTCGAACAGTTGGCACACCAATTGATTATACTTTCTCTCATTCCGATCCAAAAGAATCTTTTTCGTAGTTGAGCTTCCAGCTTTTGGGCCCCGAAATGTCCCGATTGATTATGATACGCTTGGAGCAGAGAATCTTTATTCTGATGTGGTAACACAATTTGCGTGGTGGGGCGATGTGTTCTCGGATTGATTCCGCAACGAACTAAAAGTCCCTTTTGTATCCTTAATCGATCTCTTTGACGCCAAAGTTTTAGGAGCTCTGGTTCGGTTACTTGTCGTTCTAGTTTATTCAACACCTTTCCGGATATTAACAGAGTTTTTAACTTGTTTAAGATACTACTCTCTTGCTGGATTTGACGCCATTTTTCCTCCGGTTCTTGATCGTCCACACTTGAATTATCTTGTGCCTGTATTGACTGTATCTTGGTAATCACAAATCGTTGTTGAATGAGCAGATCATGGAATTGTGGCATTTCAATGTCTTCCCACTCATCCTCTTCATTAATACTTTTAGTTGGGCCCGATAGTCGAGACAGGGCGTCAGCATTACCGTTACTTTTTCCACTCCTATACTTGACAGTGAACTGGTAATTGGCCAATCGGGAACACCATCGCTGCTCCATAGCTCCCAGGTGAGCTGTTGCCAAATGAGAAAGAGGATTGTTGTCAGTGAATGCTATGAATGGAGTGGTGGCCAGGTAGTTTTTAAATTTTTCCGTAACGGCCCACACTAATGCCAATAACTCTAATTTAAAGGCGCTATAATTGGTGTCATTTCTTTCAGTTTTTCTTAAACTTCGACTTGCATAGGCAATTACTCTTTCTTTCCCTTGTTGGTTTTGTGACAGGACAGCTCCCAACCCTTGATAACTAGCATCAGTATAGAGTAGGAATGGTTGGCTGTAATCAGGATAGGCTAGTATAGGCGGTTGAGTAAGAAATGCCTTCAGCTTGTCAAATGCATCTTGTTGTGTGTCAGTCCATTTGATCGGTGTATTCCGATGTTGCTGAATCCTGGGAGTTCCTCGAAGTAGCTCATGCAGTGGAGCTGCCACGTGAGCAAAGTTCTTCACGAATCGATGATAGTATCCAACAAAGCCTAAGAACTTTCTCACTTCCCTTAAGGTGGTGGGTGTAGGCCAGTCTAGTACGTCAGCTATTTTCTCTGGATCAGGGGTTACCCCCTCTGCACTTACAATATGTCCCAAATATTGTACTCGGGTCTTCAAGAGATGGCATTTGGAAGGTTTTACCTTGAGACCATACTCCGCTAACCGCTGAAAGACCTCGTGGAGATGCGTGAGGTGTTCTTGATAATCGCGGGAGAAAACTATGATGTCATCTAAATATAACAACACCATATCGAAATTTCTAGATCCTAGACAGTGCTCCATGACTCGTTGGAACGTCCCTGGAGCATTACAAAGTCCGAACGGCATTCTCTCAAACTCAAATAGTCCCATAGGAGTGGTAAAAGCTGTCTTTTCTTGATCCGTCGGTGCTATCCGGATCTGCCAGTAGCCACTAGTTAAATCAAGCATAGAAAAGTAGGTGGCTGATCTCAGTGCTGTCAAAGATTCTTCAATCCTTGGCAAGGGATATGCGTCTTTGTGTGTTACTTGATTAAGCTTCCTGTAATCGATACAAAAGCGAAAATTTCCATCTTTTTTCCGAACCAATACTATGGGTGCCGCCCACGGACTATGACTCTCTCTGATTACCCCGGATGTCTTCATTTCTTCTAACATTTGCTTTACGGGTTGATATAAGGCTGGAGCCAGGGGTCGATATCGCTCTTTAATAGGTGGTGCATTTCCCGTGGGAATATGATGTTGAACCTGTGCAACTAATCCAAAATCTGCTGGATGTTTACTAAAAGTAACAGAATTTTCTTTGACTACCTTGAGTATTCCTTGTTTGAGCTCTTCTGCAGTATCCTCTTCTCCTATTTGTATTTCTTCCCACCATGAGGACACTTGTTCACCTTTGTCACTGGTGTCCGAGCTGACGTCTATCTGATTAGGGGAAGAGATTACATCAACAATACTCTGAAAATCAGTCCATACCAGTTTAGCTAAGGTTTGATTCCGACATAATCTCACAGGGTAGTCATGAGGATTAAGAATTCGTAAAGGCACTCGTCCTCTCTTTACAGTCACTAGCACTCGTGCCACCACAATATTACCACTCTGAGCGGTATTATAGGGTTCTACAATGGCATCATAGTCCCTTCCTCGGGGCCCACATCGAGCTTTTCCCCATACCACAGTTTCGGTGTTGGGTTTTAAAACTATTGGTCGCCGATCGGCTACTTTTACTTTACCGACTTCTCCCGAAGCATTTATAAATCTTTGTTGTCCTTGAAGAGTCCTGATAGTTCTCTGTAATGCTTGTTGACAAACTGACGGTACATTAGACAATTCCTTCTTTAGGGCAGCAATTAGTTCCTCTGGACAGTTTTGTAATACATTCATCCCTACAATAATAGAGGGGACTGTTGGGTCGTCCACATTAGTGATAAGACATCCTTGTCTCAGAAGGACAGCCTGTCCTATTTTAAAGTCAAATTCATAATATCCCTGACAGGATATATTTAATCCATTGCTGGCCAGAAGCCTAAGCCAAGGTGGTGGAGGTGGCATCACTCCCGTCGATTGCCAATGTTGCTGAAAGACTCCCATCTGGATAGTAGTTACTTGAGAGCCGGTATCCAATATAGCTGATACCTGCACTCCATTAATCTGGATATTAACTAGAGGACATTGTCCCACATATTGCGGGCACCATTCTTCTGGCGTAGGACCTATTGTGTTGTTTCCCCCCGAGGGTTGGTCTCTGGCCTCGGGGTGTTGTCGTTTAAAGACTCTTCCTGACGGCATACTCGTTCGATGTGTCCGCTGACATTACACCGCCTACAGATAGGGCGTCCTTGTGAATCAAATCGGTCAGTGGGCCTTCGACCTCTTCCTGACGATGACTCCCACCACTCATTTCTTGGTCTCCTCCGATCCGTGCGCCAATTTGATTCCATTCTTTCAAATGGGGCTTGTTTACTGAGTTTTTGTAATTCTCGGTTCATGGCCGCCATTCCTACCGTCAGTTCCTCCATTTGCCCCTTTAATAATCGCACAGGATCCGTAATAGGGGCCTGTGCACCCTGCTGAGCGAATTTTTCTGGTTTGACCTTTTCACCTGATATACTACACAGATCAGCCCTATTTTCTGATGATTCTTGATATCCTGGCATTTCAGGAAAGGAAACCTCTTTTGGTTGATTTGAACCAACCACTTTAATCGCTGCCTCTTTAAAATCTAAAAAAGAGTCATTTTTTTTCTGTAATCTCAAAAGTTTCAATTGGGATTTACTATTTTCACAGCTGGTCCCATCTATGAATTGATTTATCAGAACCTCATCTACTTCTCTTACTTCTGTCTCATCTATCTCCTTAATGTCTCTCAATGCCTCCTGTAAGCTTAATGCAAAGTCTCGTAACGACTCCCCCGGTTGTTGTTTCCTAGAGTAAAACCGTGACTTAAGCTCTGACAGTGTACTAATGTCAAAGGTAGTGGCTAACCTTTGGAACACCTGTTCTGCTGTCTGTCGCTCTTCCAAGGGCCAAGATAGCACTTCCCGCAATGCCGACTCCTTTAGCTGCCCTATTAAGATTTCTACTTGCTGCTGATTGCCTAAGGGATATAGTCTAAACATTGACTGCATCTTAGTTTTAAACTGAATAAATGTATTAGCATTCTTATGTCTTGCCTCTCCCGAATATGTGGGCAACCACGGGGCCCCAAAATAATATGGCATAGTGATCGGATTTACACTTGCCATGACTGATTGTAATGATTGTGGACCATCCGTCCCTGTTTGAGAACTTTGTGAACTTGTTGCTTGTTCCTCCGTCGACATGTTCTATTTATATATCTGTATCCGTATCCTGTTCGTGACGCCAAAGTTTTATGTACACTTCCACTTATGTGGGCTATCTCTTCCCTTGAATGAGTGTAGAAGGATCTGGTATTGACGGTACTTTTCCGTAGTTTTCTTAGATCTTCACAGAGAGGGTAGAGTCAACAAATAAACTTTGCAACTATTGATGATGAACTAAAAGCCTTGTTTTATTCTCTCTATTCGCTATTAGTGCGCAGACGCACCGTAAATAACATTTCTTGTCAACAATATCAATATCTGTGTCACTTTAATTAGTACTCTATTATAATTGTATGCATTAATGACTTTCAGATACATAAATCCAATTTTTATTGTACTGCAATCGCTGTTCTTCACTGCTTCTCACTTCTTAAGGAAAACAAGGTTTAACATGCATATAACAATTTTACTCATATTAAGTCATATGAAAGAAATGTATATGATAACACTGATATAACAACTGACTTCTTATTACTTGTTAACTCAGATATAATTAATTATACTTCTATAATAACTATAATAGATAATACACTATGGCCATTCAGTTGGTGCACATGAAGTCTCTAGGGGTTATTATGTCCTGGACTAGAAATGACGTCAACTCAATATTATTATGCCCTGCAGAGCTAGTTGATAACAAATAGGTTGTAATTTTCTTTATAATCCTTGGTCAATATCCAGAATTAATGTTCCATACACTGTGCTGCCGAATTAGTCTGTGGTAACGCTGGGCTGACTGTCTCTGTAATCCTATTTTACTAGATGCAACGGTAACTGATGTCAATCTTCTTTTCCACTACAGGTAACTATAATTTGTGAGGCGGAGTTTCTGCAAGTAAATTATGCTGACATATCACCGGGTTAAATGATGGCGATAGCAATCAGTCTCTGTATCTGCACTGCGGGATTGGTAAGTATCTTGCTATATGTAGTTATGTTTTAACTGTTCTTTTGCTGACTAGCTTGTAGTTTTAAATACGGTATGCAAGAGTCAGGCCTGACAGACTTTGTACTGAGGGTACTCTCTGCTGGTTTGTTTCTTACACTGAATAGCTGCAGTCCCATATAATTATATTGCAGGTATTTCCCCTTCAATAGAGAGCTCTCCTACCTCACACTCAGTCTCTGTGCTGCTGCTGTACTTAAGTCCCTTCAGTAGAATGCCCTTTTCTTTAAGGTTATATATCACTGCCCACCCCGACCTTATATGGAGTGTCAGTGATTTTGTTAACACTCACGGTGTGGATGTCTCTCGGTTGGTCAGAGAGGCCTGGTCACCTCCCACAGGGCGTCGTCGGTGAAGAACCTCCGCACTACAGCACCCCCTTCTTCTGTACGCGTCACCGCTGTCAAGGACGCTGAAGCCGCTGGTCTCTCCTCACACCACCGCAACACCGGAGATCAGACACAGGAGATGACGGGTACTGTTCTTGCCTCTTCTAGCTCCGTCCCGCTCTGTACTTCTCCGGCTCCCGTCCGCTCTTGCAGCGCAGCTCCGTCGTCTAGTCAGCTCTCCTCAGAGACTGACTAACGGTTTCTCGTCTCTCCTTTTTATGTCCTCTCTCTCGGGCCCCGGATCAGTCCCGCTCCTCACTGTACCCACGCGCCAGCTCCGATTCAAGTCTCCTTACTGGCTCTTCAATTAACCCCCACCAGCCTGCCAATGCACCAGTCCTGGGGCCACGAGCCCATAAACGTTCTGGGACATTACCCATCTGGCTCAGACCACTTTCCCTCCGTGAGGGTAACACACTTGTTACTTACATCAATTTTTACCCTCTATGAGGGTATATACAGTTTAACACTTCTACCACTAAGTGGTATTTTTTTAACAAATAAAACCCCATATACTTTTACTTTAATCGCTATATATATATATATTCAGTTTTTTTTTTTTAAACATTGCCTTACTAATGCAGGGTGTTACAGGATCATATGTTGTATATTTGAGGAAAGAACCACAAACTCCTTATGAATGCTAGCAAAGCAGAGTTAATTCATTATTAAGTTATGTTATCGCCGTATGCTAATAGGCTTCCATTGCACATCCAATGTATGAAGTAACGGGAAGGAGGGGGTGGGGGTGTTGAATTTGCTAGATTTTAGGGAAAGTTAAAGCTGCAGTTTTACTAGATTGATTTTTTAAATCATCTGCAAGGGATTAAGTGACGACTTTGGTAAGTAATATTGGGACATATGTATTAACCTGGAGAAGGCATAAGGAAGAGATAAACCAGTGATAAATGCAAGGTGATAAATGCACCAGCCAATCAGCTCCAATATGTAAATTAACAGCTAGGAGCTGATTGGTTGGTGTGTTTATCACCTTGCACTTATCACTGGTTTATCACTTCCTTATGCTGTCTCCAGGCTTAATACATCTGCCCCCATTGTATGCCTTCAGTGCACCCAATGCAATATACTCGTAATGTTCTGCTTGATAGATTTTAGACTGATTCAGTCCTTAAACTTTTGGCAAACTGTATCTCCAAATGGTGCTTTACGGAAAAAAAACCCTAGGAAATAAGGTATCCGGTCTCTAGGTCAACAGTAAAAAGGTCGACAGCCAATAGGTCGACATGCATGAGGACGACATGGTCAATAGGTCGGCATTGTAAAAGGTTGACAGTGCTTATGGTCAACAGGTTCAAATGGTAGACATGACAATGGTTGACGCACATATGGTCGACACAACTTTCCCCCCCCCCTCCCACTTTTTCATACTTTACCATACACATAGACTACAATTGGGGATAGTAACCTGCCCTAATAGTAGCCTGTACACTAATTGGGTTTACGACACACACAAAAAACAAGTTGTCAACCTTTTTTTTTTGTCGACCATTTCTCATGTCGACCCTTGTCATGTGTCGACCTTTAGTAACTGAAAGCCTTTTCCATTGTATACCTTTTACCTGTCAACCTAATGACCCAGTTGCCCTTTTGACCCTGTCAACTTTTCCATGTCAATCATATACAGTAGGGTCGACTTAGTACTGTCGACCAAAGTAGGGTTGACCTGATGAATCATACCCAGGAAATAGACCTACAAAAATAAAAAAAGGACTTTTTGAAGCGCTGTTTGTCAAAATAAGTTTAGTAACATTTATTGACATCCATACAGTAAAACAATAAAACATATGGCCGGTGTCCAATATATAACCAGTTACTATCAAGCCATGTCACTTCAATAAAATAATACTCCTCAAATCTCCACTGTATAAAAAGTTAAACAGTGCAAGTGATCTTTCCTTAAGATTAGTAAAACTGCAAACCCAGATTACAGTCCATTCGCCATGCATATAGAATATTGCAACAAATTAGTAATAAAATCATTAGCAACCATTTCACATTTCCACAATGGGGGTGATTCCAAGTTGTTCGCTCGCTAGCTGCTTTTAGCAGCATTGCACACGCTAAGCCGCCGCCCTCTGGGAGTGTATTTTAGCTTAGTAGAATTGTGAATGAAAGATTAGCAGAATTGGGAATAGAAATTTCTTAGCAGTTTCTGAGTAGCTCCAGACTTACTCCTACATTGCTTAGTCCTTTTCGTTCCTGGTTTGACGTCACAAACACACCCAGCGTTTGCCCAACCACTCCCCCGTTTCTCCAGCCACTCCTGCGTTTTGCAACTCGAACGCCTGCGTTTTTCTGCACACTCCCATAAAACGGCAAGTTTCCGCCCAGAAACACCCACTTCCTGTCAATCACACTACGATCAGCAGAGCGATGAAAAAACTTTGTTACGCCGTGAGTAAATTACCAAACTTTTGTGCTAATTTACTTGGCGCAGGCGCACTGCGTACATTGCGCATGCGCAGTTTGCAACTAATCGCTCCGTAGCGGGGAAAAAATAACGATCGAACAACTTGGAATGACCCCCCATAGCTGATCTCATTAAGGTACAGTATATTGATAGAAAACTGTTACTATGTGTCTTGCTGAGTCCCCGTGCTGGTTCCTTTTGTCTCAAATGCAGTTCCTTCACAAGTCATATAACTCACTTTGGGGGTCATTCAGATCTGATCGCTGGGCTGCGTTTTTTGCTGCCCTGCGATCAGATAGTCGGGGGAGTGGTTTTTCGCTGTGCAGGTGTGCGATTGCATGTGTAGTAGAGCAGCCCAGGGATTACTCTTCCAGTGCGATGAGAACAGGTTGATCGGGACCGGAGCAGACGTCAGACACCCTCCCTGAAAACACCCGAGTCTGTCTGCGTTTTTCCGGACACTCCCTGAAAACAGTCAGTTGCACTCACAAACGCCTTCTTCCTGTTAATCTCCTTGCGAACGCCCATGCAAATGGAAAATACAGAAAATGGGGTATATCACAGCGCTCAGTCCCGTTCCAACATGAATGTCCAAATGAACTTTAGAAGAGGTGTCCTAAAGGGGCCACTGGACAATTTTTGAATGATGTATCAACTCCTGGTCATCAGTCCCAACAGTTCAAATATGCTTCTTCAATCATGAAAATACCTCAAAAGAAGACCAGATGGAAATAACATAGTGTAGTATGTCTTGGAAAATAATGACACCCAAGTGGATATATACTATGCGGTGAGAAAGATCTGCATACCGGAACTCACACAATATATAGGTGAATGACTCCCATAAAGGTATCTTTAGTAACCAATTGCCAATAATGTGGATGGAATACCCGTAGACACACCTTTATACAGTGATCCTTGAACTTGGACGTACCGTATTCACATAACATAAAGCAGATGTACTCCCATAAAGGTATCTTTAACCACCGCTCGCCACCAGTGAAAAAGTAGGTGCACCGTGAACACACCTTCATATATCACTCCCTATGCCGGGACGTACCGTACTCACATAGCACAAAGCAGTTCTACTCCTATAATGGTTTCTTTGTTTTTCCTCCTCCGCCCATGTGTAGCTGACCCAGAGTGGTATTGTAGACACTCAATATCACAGATAGAGGAGTAACCATCAAAAAAGAAACCAGAAAGGAATTCTTAAAAATCCTTAAAATTTATTCCAAAAAACAATACATAAAAACAAAGGTTACCAGACAATGGATGGAATGAAGGTATACCTGAGAGGCAAAATCGGCCGTAAATGCCTAGCAGGAAATGCCTATCACGTCTGGTCCCACAGATACAGAGAGGAATCAGTAGCGCTCCTGAACCAACATGTTTCGACTATGGTATTAAGTCTTTGTCAAGGTTATGGAGCGCTGCTAAATGGAGCTACTTTTATCTATTCATGTTGATGTCCTATTTCCGGACGCCGTGTACACGCGGCTATCTACTTCCTGTCTCTCTGCACTTCCGCCATCCGGCCAACCAAGACCGGATGTGCGGCATAAAACTTGATAAAACATTACTCTTTCATGCTGTAAACTGATGTATAGAGACAACTGGTACCACTAACTACGTGACTTACATATAAAATTAAAAAGGCCCACAAATATATTAGATTATAGCGGCTCCGCACGGAGACATCGGACGTCCATTACGTCACTTCCGCCAACCACCATAGCACCTCATACCTGCCAACCATGCCAGGATATGAGGGGCATAATGAGACTGAGAAGGCCATTTATCCCACCCTTACACTACTTATATAAAATGATACCA
This sequence comes from Pseudophryne corroboree, assembly GCF_028390025.1. Classification (NCBI taxonomy): domain Eukaryota; kingdom Metazoa; phylum Chordata; class Amphibia; order Anura; family Myobatrachidae; genus Pseudophryne; species Pseudophryne corroboree. The sequence continues at coordinate 102,970,776 of NC_086444.1, read as the reverse complement.
GTAACTGATCTAATAAGTCACTAATGAGCCAATGTATATTTAACACGCCAAAAATGACTAATAGAGACCCCATTAATAATCCTGAAAAATCCAATATACAGAATAAGAAATAATCCTTGATGGAAAGCAAAAATAATAGTAACAAACATAATAAACTAGGACTGGAAATGAAACACATCATATATAGAATACTGGACGATATATAGGTATACAGATCTAAAGAAACCACTTTAATTCAAATTCATGATTAAGCCCATTGGGCGCTAGTGTGTCCAGATTGTATATGCACTTCATTTCTTTTTTAGCAAGTATATAATCTTTATTACGGTTTCTCCAATTATCCTTTACTTGATCTATTCCCCAAAAGTTTTTAATACGTTTAACCGAGCTATTGTGTACATTTTTAAAGTGAAGGGAAAAGTTTTCTTGCCATCGTTGGTGCAAGACTTACACATACTACAATCATGACATTTATGAAAACCCTTTTGGCGAGTGTGCATACCACCCTTATTGTTGGAAAAAGCACTTGCTACAACACGGTCTTTAATATTACCTGATTTCCTATAAATGAAATGGGGACGTTCCGGCAATAAGGTAGACAATGTGGGATCTTTAAGTAATATATGCCAATTTTTATGGAAAATGGATTCTACCGATTTGTGTTGACTACTGTATTTTGTATTAAACGACATTACATAAGGATTTTTACTTCTATCTTTTTCTTTAATTTGTAAGAACTCACTCCTATCCATATTGGTTAGTTCCTGAATGGAACCTTCAATTTTCTTCGAATCATATCCCTTATTAACAAACCGATGTTTCAAACTACTTCCTTCTTAAAATCATCTACTTTAGTACAATTCCTTCGAAGCCTTGTAAGTTGTCCTTTCGGAACGTTTTCGAGCCACCTAGGTAGATGATTGCTTGAAGTCTGTATATATGTATTGGAGTCTGTAGGTTTGAAATACGTAGTGGTCTCTATTTTACCATCCCTGATCATAATATTCAGATCAAGAAAATTGACCCTTTCCTGACTAATGGAAAAAGTGAATTTGATATTAAGATCATTACTATTAAGGTGTTTACAGAATTTCTCTAATGACTCGGAGTCCCCCTTCCAAATTAAAGAAAAAGATAGAAGTTATTATTGACAATTGGTTACTAAAGACACCTTTATGGGAGTCATTCACCTATATATTGTGTGAGTTCCGGTATGCAGATCTTTCTCACCGCATAGTATATATCCACTTGGGTGTCATTATTTTCCAAGACATACTACACTATGTTATTTCCATCTGGTCTTCTTTTGAGGTATTTTCATGATTGAAGAAGCATATTTGAACTGTTGGGACTGATGACCAGGAGTTGATACATCATTCAAAAATTGTCCAGTGGCCCCTTTAGGACACCTCTTCTAAAGTTCATTTGGACATTCATGTTGGAACGGGACTGAGCGCTGTGATATACCCCATTTTCTGTATTTTGTGTTTTCTTTGCAGGGATTTGGTGGTCCTTGGGGGTGGTTCCAGCGGCATAAGTCTTTTTTGCGCCTTGGGACAGTTCACTTTTCTATATTTCCAGCCCATGCAATGGATTCTTCGCACCATCCCGTCGCAGGGCACCGATGTTCGTTGCAACCGTGTGATACGCCAGCGCAATGCGGTGCATACGCATGTGCAGTTCGGATCTGATCGCACGCTGTGCGAAAACGCATAGCAGTGATCAGATCTGAATGACTCCCTTTGATTAAAGTCAGTATAGCCAGCATAAGATACCCTGTGCAGCACTATGTATAATAGCAGTGCACCCTTTAGCTGCTGGTGCAATCCTACACTGTATACTGTATGCAGATTTACAGGGTGGTATTTCCACTTAATGTTAGCTTACTGTATTCACAAAGAGATTTATATTGTAGATCAGAGGTTCTCAAACGCGATCCTCAAGGCACCCCATCGCAGAGCCGGATTAAGGGGGGGCACGGGGGGTATGTACCCCGGGCCACCCTTCCTAAAAGGGCCCCCCGCCGCAGATCGGAGCTCTTACCGATCTGCGGCGCTGCGCTGCATTCCCGGCTCCCGTCTGGTTGCCCTGGCAACCTAACACCTGAGTCGTGGTGCCGGCGCCGCCTATCAGTACAGGACAGCTGAGCGACGGCTCAGCTGTCCAATAGTGTAACAGCCTGCGGCTCAGTCACCGTCTGAGCGCGCAGGCTGTATGAGAGAATGTAGTGTAGGGAATGGCAGCAGTACGGAGCGGTGTTTGGAGAAGGAGAGGAACGAACACTCACTCTCCCGTCTCCTGTGCTACAGCAGCCTGCCAGCAAAAGTAAGGCTGGCTGGCTGTATTATTATGCCTCACGTCAGGTTTGTGTCTATACATATGTGCATAAATGTTTGTTAGTATGTATATATATATATCTCTGTAAACAATAGACAAGAACCCACAGCACTCATACATCCGCGGTGCCAGTGGTATTGTGACTACACACTATTTAAATAAAAAAATCATACAAATTAAGCACTCACCTAATATTAACACTTCAAACTGTAATTCATCTGAATTCAGGGAATGTTAGTTCCAAAATATTGCAATATTTTGGAACTAACATTCCCTGAATATATCTGTATATATCTATATCTGTGTATATATCTGTGTGTGCATATACAGTATATGTAAACATACTGTATATGCGTGTGTATATATGTATTTGTATTTATCTGTGTATGTATGTATGTGTGTGTGTGTGTGTGTGTGTGTGTGTGTGTGTATATATATATATATATATATATATATATATCAGCTGCCTGCCTTTTAATTAGGGGCCTCGCTCTCTGAAGTGCCCCGGGCCCCTTAGAGCCTTAATCCGGCTCTGCCCCAGTGGCCCAGGTTTTAAGTTTATTTATGCTTGGCCATAGGTGACTTAATTAGTACCTCTGCCAATTTGATTTAACCATCTGTGCTGAGCCTTGGCTATACTTAAAACCTGGACCGTTGGGGTGCCTTGAGGACCATGCTTGAGAACCTCTGATGTAGGCAATGAAAAGTTGTACATTTATAATATAATGTAATGTAATGAAAAATTGCTACCGGATCCGTTTTCCCTTAATGTGTTTTGATGCCTATATGATCATCAGCGGCTTCCTCGGAAAGATATGAGTGCATATAAAAAATAAATATTTTTTTTTAAATCTCTCTCTCTCTCTCTCTCTCTCTATATATATATATATATATATATATATAGGGTTGGGTATGGTTTACTGGTGCCGGGGATCCCGGCGGTCAGCGTACTGACATCGGGATCCAGGCTGCAGAATGCCAGTGGGGGGAGGGGGCGCAAGTACAACGAAGCCCCTTCTGGGCATGGTGGTGATTTGCGCTCGCCACAGGTTCTATTCCCACTCTATGGGTGTGGTGGGAATAGTCCCCGTTTGTTGGCTTTAGAGGGTGTGGGATGTAGCCGTCAGTATTGTGACCGGCGGTCTCCTGACCACCGGTCACATAACTACATCCCGTGTATGTATGTATATATATATATATATATATATAGATACCAAGAAATTGAGCGGCACTCATAGACTTCTTAATTTATCACCGGCATAGACAAAGAATCATCAGGCCAGTGGTATATTCCAACATTTCATGTCTTTTATGACATTTTGTCAAGGATACAACCAGAACATATAACAGTACAAACTTTTATAGTAACTCACCACAGTGTAAACGTGCTGCCGTCCAGCTCTGTGCTGTGGCGCGATGACGTCATTCTCATGCGCGTTAGCGCTGACGTCCCGGCTCCTAGCAACGAGGTGCGCGGTTGCCGTGCTCCCATCACCTTGGAAACAATAGTAAACAAGTAAAATACCAACATGTCAGATGCGGTTGCAGAAAACAAAGAAAAGGAAAAACAGCACTAACAATGCATATTGGACACCTATCGATACAATTAAATTAGCAAACACCTGTCAGTGTACATTTATAAAGAATATATATATCATAAAGCTACATAAAGCAGTTTAAAGAACATTGATCATTCAGACCCAGGGGATGCAAAGTTTGCAATTTCTGGATCCACATAGCTTCTTTCTGAAGCAAAAGACGTCCCCTATCTCCCCCTCTGTTGTCTAATGGCACATGGTCTATCATCTTGTATTTAAGGCTGGCTAAATTGTGTCTGAAATTCTTAAAATGTCTGGCCACAGGTTGCTCTTGATCCGTTCCTTCCAACGCATGGCGAATAGAGGTTCTGTGCATGGCCATGCGCTCCTTGAATTGTCTAATCGTCTTTCCGATATACAGTAGCCCGCACGGGCACTTGATGTAATAAACCACGTATTTTGAAGAACATGTCAACGGGTATCTGATGTAAAACTTTTTGCCAGACCTAGGATGAAAAAAGGTGTCCCCTGTGTGGACAAGATGATAGACCATGTGCCATTAGACAACAGAGGGGGAGATAGGGGACGTCTTTTGCTTCAGAAAGAAGCAATGTGGATCCAGAAATTGCAAACTTTGCATCCCCTGGGTCTGAATGATCAATGTTCTTTAAACTGCTTTATGTAGCTTTATGATATATATATATATATTCTTTATAAATGTACACTGACAGGTGTTTGCTAATTTAATTGTATCGATAGGTGTCCAATCCAATATGCATTGTTAGTGCTGTTTTTCCTTTTCTTTGTTTTCTGCAACCGCATCTGACATGTTGGTTTTTTACTTGTTTACTATTGTTTCCAAGGTGATGGGAGCACGGCAGCCATGCACCTCGTTGCTAGGAGCCGGGACGTCAGCGCTAACGCGCATGAGAATGACGTCATCGCGCCACAGCACAGAGCGGGACGGCAGCACGTTTACACTGTGGTGAGTTACTATAAAAGTTTGTACTGTTATATGTTCTGGTTGTATCCTTGACAAAATGTCATAAAAGACATGAAACGTTGGAATATACCACTGGCCTGATGACTCTTTGTCTACGCCGGTGATAAATTAAGAAGTCTATGAGTGCCGCTCAATTTCTTGGTATCTGTCTGATTTGCACGGAGAGGGCACCATAGCTATTTGAATTCAATGTTTGGAGTGCCGGTCATCCCACCCTAGTTCCTATATATATATATATATATATATATATATACTGTATTTATGTATGTATATATATATATATATATATATATATATAGCGTGTAATTGTATCACCAGGGGCCATCTTATTGATCCTGGAAAGCTGGCACACAGGTGAGGCAAAATCCCTGATACATGGTGACGTTTCAGGGGATGCAAATGTAAAAACACACAGGTTTCACTGAACCTTTGGGTTTTCATGAGAATATAATTTTTTTTTTACGTTTGGAGATTTGTTAAATATCTCATCTTGCAAGATGGCTGCCCATTCCAGTTCAGTCAGGTTTGACACAGAATATAAATCAATCCTTGGTCTCATACTCTTTAGTTCCAGCTCCTGGACTAATAGGCTTTTTGAGCCTTACCCTGTCCAGCCTAACCAGACAATATAATGTAATTTTATTAAAATCAATTATTTCCATGAATATATGATAACAGCTACTTACATATCTTTAGGTTCTGCATTCCATCTTTCAGCAACATCATGTCAAATATAGCAACAGCACTGAGAGGTGGTGGAAGAGGGACAAGGACAGGCATTTATGGGGGCTGTTGAGGAAGTGTAGCCACACCCCCAATATGGCATGACCCCACCCTCTTTAGTAGTCAGTGCAGAATAAAAAGACGGACTACAGTGTTCCCATTGGGGTGCGACCCCTGCACACCTGCCTACACTGCACTACACTACCTGCACACCTGCCTACACTGCCTAGTACTGGGGCCGATAGATCTCCCAGTGGCCCTGGAAATACTCCAAACTGGTTTTACCTGGAGAATATATCTAATGCAAAACTGTGAAAGCTCTTAGGTTATCCCCAGTACTGTTTAGGGTTTAAGTTTACATAAGTTATATATTGTGGACAGTGCTCATCATCTTTTCTAAAAGTTATGCAACTATCTGAGTAATGATGTGATCCCATTACTAGCATCTTTGCTCAGTCTTCTGTCAGTCTTTGCTAGAAATGTTCTAGATGCTCCACTACTTTTATTGGCCTCTAAGAAAGTGTCAGGACCCGGAGTCACTGTCTCAGTATATGTGCTGTAAATCAAGGGGGGTGAACTTACTCAGTGCTTTATCTGTCCAGACTAGGAAAGACAGGAGCCACCAGCTGTCTGCCCCCTGTGGATTACAATTTGTTACCTGAAAAGTTTAAATAGCATTGTAAACCCAGACTTAAAATACACATTAGGGAACAATTACCTAAGTATATGAAAAATAAATAATGACATAGGAAGAACCCGCAGAATAACAAAGTATAAAATAGTTCAAAAATGTGTAAATATATTTAAGAAATGCTAAAGAATACTGTGATGGCCAAAAAGTACTGTAGGTCACCAAGTTGAAGAATTCCTGACAGTAAATTATTTCTTCTTCTTCTTCTTCTTCTTCTTCTTCTTCCTCTTCTTCTTCTTCTTCTTCTTCTTCTTCTTCTTCTTCTTCTTCTTCTTCTTCTTCTTCTTCTTCTTTCTTCTTCTTTCTTCTTCCTCCCTTCTTCCTCCCTTCTTCTTCCTTCTTTTATTATGCAGTTTTTCAAAGTTCCCCTGATTCTGTTATAAATTTCCTGTTTTAATAACTGCATTTGACGGGGGATAAGATTTTCTTTTTAACTGCTGTACTAGTCAAACTTATTTTGCTGTGTGGTGCATTGAGGGACAGATTGGAAAGTGGAAGTTGTTTAGAGGACCAGCCAATATATAGACCAGATAGTAAAGCTAGCCATGCACGAGGCGATGGAGCAGCCAACCTGCTGACGTACACAATGGGCAGAGTGACATACCGGTAATTGGTGGGCCTCAATGCACTGACAGATCTATGGAGATGATCTCCATTCTCAGCCTGAAGTTTGCTGAATGATGATTGGAAAGGTTTGATAACCAAACCAAGTGATCTAGACATTTATTAAAGCAGATTTCAGGCTGAGAATGATAACACAGCCCAGCAAAAAAATAAAAATTATATATATATATATATATATATATATTGTTTTGTTGCCAAGGATATTTGAATGAATTTAGGGTGCTTTGGGAACACAAAAATGAGAGTAGTTTTTTTTCTAATTAGCTCCAGTTTTTGAGATAATGGATATCCTCAATTAATAGAGAACTTAGCCATAATGAATGCATATGGGAATCTAGTAGAACATTCTAGACGGTGAGAATATTCTATGTGTTCACTCTGCGATCATTCTCCTGCGGGACTCCGGAGTATTGAAAAAATGGGTGCAGGGTGTGCGATGTGGGCCACACTGGACCCAGTAGCCAGTGTTGGTTTAATTACCATGCAGCCATAGGCATCCGCAATGGATGTGCCTCTTGTGCCAGGCACACCCAAATGCCAGGCATTTCAGAGCCAGATTAATGGGGGAATGACATTAGGTGGCAGTAATGTGCATAGCGCTGACCGTGGGCAGCCATGAAGAAAGAGATAGCAACAATGCCAGCAGTCGCTCCGGATTGGATGACAGACTGCGAGTTCCAATTGGCAGGCAGCCGGCAATACTTAATAAATGCTCTGAGGCTGCCGCAGTCGCCATGCCGGGGTCACTCAGCCAAAGCAGCTGGGGGCCAGTGACAGGGACCTGTCCCCAATGACAGTCAGAGCTGAGAGAGGCTGAAGTTTAAGAGTGTTGGCTCACCCAGCCAGCACTGTCCAGCTGCCACCTGCCTGTGACAGACCTGGAGGATCTGTATTTAGTTATATCATACATAATTTTATGTTTTTTAGGTGGACATGGCCTTGTCCTCCCACAATCCAAAAATATACTTTAGGTTAGTTGTCTCACAACAAAAATTAACCCTTGTGTGTAAGTGTGTGTGTACATGAGCAGAGTAGATGGTCCAAGTGGTTCTCATCCGTCAAATTTTACGTTTCTATGTTTAAATGTATAGACTGTATGTGTATATATATATATATATATATATATATATATGTATATGTATATGTATATATGTGTATATACATATATATATATATATATATATATATATATATATAAACATAAGAATTTGATGGCAGATAAAAACCACGTGGACCATTCAGTCTGCCCATGTACATCAGGGATGTGCGGACAGCACGTCACTGATGTACATGCACACTGTGCAATGCAGGAAGTAGTTAAGGGGTGGACAGTGACCAGGGCCTGCAACAGAAATTTCGGGGCCCGGTACACTGATGTCTCTGGGATCCCCTCAACCTCCCATGAAACTAGAGATGTGCACTTGAAATTTTTCGGGTTTTGTGTTTTGGTTTTGGGTTCGGTTCCGCGGCCGTGTTTTGGGTTCGACCGCGTTTTGGCAAAACCTCACCGAATTTTTTTTGTCGGATTCGGGTGTGCTTTGGATTCGGGTGTTTTTTTAAAAAAACACTAAAAAACAGCTTAAATCATAGAATTTGGGGGTCATTTTGATCCCAAAGTATTATTAACCTCAAAAACCATAATTTCCACTCATTTTCAGTCTATTCTGAATACCTCACACCTCACAATATTATTTTTAGTCCTAAAATTTGCACCTAGGTCGCTGGATGACTAAGCTAAGCGACCCTAGTGGCCGACACAAACACCGTGCCCATCTAGGAGTGGCACTGCAGTGTCACGCAGGATGGCCCTTCCAAAAAACACTCCCCAAACAGCACATGACGCATAGAAAAAAAGAGGCGCAATGAGGTAGCTGTGTGAGTAAGATAAGCGACCCTAGTGGCCGACACAAACACCGGGCCCATCTAGGAGTGGCACTGCAGTGTCACGCAGGATGGCCCTTCCAAAAAACCCTCCCCAAACAGCACATGACGCAAAGAAAAAAAGAGGCGCAATGAGGTAGCTGTGTGAGTAAGATAAGCGACCCTAGTGGCCGACACAAACACCGTGCCCATCTAGGAGTGGCACTGCAGTGTCACGCAGGATGGCCCTTCCAAAAAACCCTCCCCAAACAGCACATGACGCAAAGAAAAAAAGAGGCGCAATGAGGTAGCTGTGTGAGTAAGATAAGCGACCCTAGTGGCCGACACAAACACCGTGCCCATCTAGGAGTGGCACTGCAGTGTCACGCAGGATGGCCCTTCCAAAAAACCCTCCCCAAACAGCACATGACGCAAAGAAAAAAAGAGGCGCAATGAGGTAGCTGTGTGAGTAAGATAAGCGACCCTAGTGGCCGACACAAACACCGTGCCCATCTAGGAGTGGCACTGCAGTGTCACGCAGGATGGCCCTTCCAAAAAACACTCCCCAAACAGCACATGACGCAAAGAAAAAAAGAGGCGCAATGAGGTAGCTGTGTGAGTAAGATAAGCGACCCTAGTGGCCGACACAAACACCGTGCCCATCTAGGAGTGGCACTGCAGTGTCACGCAGGATGGCCCTTCCAAAAAACACTCCCCAAACAGCACATGACGCAAAGAAAAAAAGAGGCGCAATGAGGTAGCTGTGTGAGTAAGATAAGCGACCCTAGTGGCCGACACAAACACCGGGCCCATCTAGGAGTGGCACTGCAGTGTCACGCAGGATGGCCCTTCCAAAAAACCCTCCCCAAACAGCACATGACGCAAAGAAAAAAAGAGGCGCAATGAGGTAGCTGTGTGAGTAAGATAAGCGACCCTAGTGGCCGACACAAACACCGGGCCCATCTAGGAGTGGCACTGCAGTGTCACGCAGGATGGCCCTTCCAAAAAACATTCCACAAACAGCACATGACGCAAAGAAAAATTTAAGAAAAAAGAGGTGCAAGATGGAATTGTCCTTGGGCCCTCCCACCCACCCTTATGTTGTATAAACAGGACATGCACACTTTAACCAACCCATCATTTCAGTGACAGGGTCTGCCACACGACTGTGACTGAAATGACGGGTTGGTTTGGACCCCCACCAAAAAAGAAGCAATTAATCTCTCCTTGCACAAACTGGCTCTACAGAGGCAAGATGTCCACCTCATCATCATCCTCCGATATATCACCGTGTACATCCCCCTCCTCACAGATTATCAATTCGTCCCCACTGGAATCCACCATCTCAGCTCCCTGTGTACTTTGTGGAGGCAATTGCTGCTGGTCAATGTCTCCACGGAGGAATTGATTATAATTCATTTTAATGAACATCATCTTCTCCACATTTTCTGGATGTAACCTCGTACGCCGATTGCTGACAAGGTGAGCGGCGGCACTAAACACTCTTTCGGAGTACACACTTGTGGGAGGGCAACTTAGGTAGAATAAAGCCAGTTTGTGCAAGGGCCTCCAAATTGCCTCTTTTTCCTGCCAGTATAAGTACGGACTGTGTGACGTGCCTACTTGGATGCGGTCACTCATATAATCCTCCACCATTCTTTCAATGGTGAGAGAATCATATGCAGTGACAGTAGACGACATGTCCGTAATCGTTGTCAGGTCCTTCAGTCCGGACCAGATGTCAGCATCAGCAGTCGCTCCAGACTGCCCTGCATCACCGTCAGCGGGTGGGCTCGGAATTCTGAGCCTTTTCCTCGCACCCCCAGTTGCGGGAGAATGTGAAGGAGGAGATGTTGACAGGTCGCGTTCCGCTTGACTTGACAATTTTGTCACCAGCAGGTCTTTCAACCCCAGCAGACTTGTGTCTGCCGGAAAGAGAGATCCAAGGTAGGCTTTAAATCTAGGATCGAGCACGGTGGCCAAAATATAGTGCTCTGATTTCAACAGATTGACCACCCGTGAATCCTTGTTAAGCGAATTAAGGGCTCCATCCACAAGTCCCACATGCCTAGCGGAATCGCTCCGTGTTAGCTCCTCCTTCAATGTCTCCAGCTTCTTCTGCAAAAGCCTGATGAGGGGAATGACCTGACTCAGGCTGGCAGTGTCTGAACTGACTTCACGTGTGGCAAGTTCAAAGGGCATCAGAACCTTGCACAACGTTGAAATCATTCTCCACTGCGCTTGAGACAGGTGCATTCCACCTCCTATATCGTGCTCAATTGTATAGGCTTGAATGGCCTTTTGCTGCTCCTCCAACCTCTGAAGCATATAGAGGGTTGAATTCCACCTCGTTACCACTTCTTGCTTCAGATGATGGCAGGGCAGGTTCAGTAGTTTTTGGTGGTGCTCCAGTCTTCTGTACGTGGTGCCTGTACGCCGAAAGTGTCCCGCAATTCTTCTGGCCACCGACAGCATCTCTTGCACGCCCCTGTCTTTTTTTAAAAAATTCTGCACCACCAAATTCAAGGTATGTGCAAAACATGGGACGTGCTGGAATTTGCCCATATTTAATGCACACACAATATTGCTGGCGTTGTCCGATGCCACAAATCCACAGGAGAGTCCAATTGGGGTAAGCCATTCCGCGATGATCTTCCTCAGTTGCCGTAAGAGGTTTTCAGCTGTGTGCGTATTCTGGAAAGCGGTGATACAAAGCGTAGCCTGCCTAGGAAAGAGTTGGCGTTTGCGAGATGCTGCTACTGGTGCCGCCGCTGCTGTTCTTGCGGCGGGAGTCCATACATCTACCCAGTGGGCTGTCACAGTCATATAGTCCTGACCCTGCCCTGCTCCACTTGTCCACATGTCCGTGGTTAAGTGGACATTGGGTACAACTGCATTTTTTAGGACACTGGTGAGTCTTTTTCTGACGTCCGTGTACATTCTCGGTATCGCCTGCCTAGAGAAGTGGAACCTAGATGGTATTTGGTAACGGGGGCACACTGCCTCAATAAATTGTCTAGTTCCCTGTGAACTAACGGCGGATACCGGACGCACGTCTAACACCAACATAGTTGTCAAGGCCTCAGTTATCCGCTTTGCAGCAGGATGACTGCTGTGATATTTCATCTTCCTCGCAAAGGACTGTTGGACAGTCAATTGCTTACTGGAAGTAGTACAAGTGGGCTTACGACTTCCCCTCTGGGATGACCATCGACTCCCAGCAGCAACAACAGCAGCGCCAGCAGCAGTAGGCGTTACACGCAAGGATGCATCGGAGGAATCCCAGGCAGGAGAGGACTCGTCAGAATTGCCAGTGACATGGCCTGCAGGACTATTGGCATTCCTGGGGAAGGAGGAAATTGACACTGAGGGAGTTGGTGGGGTGGTTTGCGTGAGCTTGGTTACAAGAGGAAGGGATTTACTGGTCAGTGGACTGCTTCCGCTGTCGCCCAAAGTTTTTGAACTTGTCACTGACTTATTATGAATGCGCTGCAGGTGACGTATAAGGGAGGATGTTCCGAGGTGGTTAACGTCCTTACCCCTACTTATTACAGCTTGACAAAGGCAACACACGGCTTGACACCTGTTGTCCGCTTTTCTGTTGAAATACCTCCACACTGAAGAGCTGATTTTTTTGGTATTTTCACCAGGCATGTCAACGGCCATATTCCTCCCACGGACAACAGGTGTCTCCACGGGTGCCTGACTTAAACAAACCACCTCACCATCAGAATCCTCCTGGTCAATTTCCTCCCCAGCGCCAGCAACACCCATATCCTCCTCATCCTGGTGTACTTCAACACTGACATCTTCAATCTGACTATCAGGAACTGGACTGCGGGTGCTCCTTCCAGCACTTGCAGGGGGCGTGCGAATGGTGGAAGGCGCATGCTCTTCACGTCCAGTGTTGGGAAGGTCAGGCATCGCAACCGACACAATTGGACTCTCCTTGTGGATTTGGGATTTCGAAGAACGCACAGTTCTTTGCGGTGCTTTTGCCAGCTTGAGTCTTTTCAGTTTTCTAGCGAGAGGCTGAGTGCTTCCATCCTCATGTGAAGCTGAACCACTAGCCATGAACATAGGCCAGGGCCTCAGCCGTTCCTTGCCACTCCGTGTGGTAAATGGCATATTGGCAAGTTTACGCTTCTCCTCCGACAATTTTATTTTAGGTTTTGGAGTCCTTTTTTTACTGATATTTGGTGTTTTGGATTTGACATGCTCTGTACTATGACATTGGGCATCGGCCTTGGCAGACGACGTTGCTGGCATTTCATCGTCTCGGCCATGACTAGTGGCAGCAGCTTCAGCACGAGGTGGAAGTGGATCTTGATCTTTCCCTAATTTTGGAACCTCAACATTTTTGTTCTCCATATTTTAATAGGCACAACTAAAAGGCACCTCAGGTAAACAATGGAGATGGATGGATACTAGTATACTTATGGATGGACTGCCGAGTGCCGACACAGAGGTAGCTACAGCCGTGGACTACCGTACTGTGTCTGCTGCTAATATAGACTGGATGATAATGAGATGAAATCAATATATATATATGTATGTATATATAATATCACTAGTACTGCAGCCGGACAGGTAGATAATATATTTATTAGGTAATGATGACTGATGACGGACCTGCTGGACACTGTCAGCTCAGCAGCACCGCAGACTGCTACAGTAAGCTACTATACTCTATAGTAGTATGTACAAAGAAGAAAAAAAAAAAAACCACGGGTAGGTGGTATACAATTATGGATGGACTGCCGAGTGCCGACACAGAGGTAGCTACAGCCGTGGACTAACGTACTGTGTCTGCTGCTAATATAGACTGGATGATTGATAATGAGATGAAATCAATATATATATATGTATGTATATATAATATCACTAGTACTGCAGCCGGACAGGTAGATAATATATTTATTAGGTAATGATGACTGATGACGGACCTGCTGGACACTGTCAGCTCAGCAGCACCGCAGACTGCTACAGTAAGCTACTATACTCTATAGTAGTATGTACAAAGAAGAAAGAAAAAAAAAAACCACGGGTAGGTGGTATACAATTATGGATGGACTGCCGAGTGCCGACACAGAGGTAGCTACAGCCGTGGACTAACGTACTGTGTCTGCTGCTAATATAGACTGGATGATTGATAATGAGATGAAATCAATATATATATATGTATGTATATATAATATCACTAGTACTGCAGCCGGACAGGTAGATAATATATTTATTAGGTAATGATGACTGATTACGGACCTGCTGGACACTGTCAGCTCAGCAGCACCGCAGACTGCTACAGTAAGCTACTATACTCTATAGTAGTATGTACAAAGAAGAAAGAAAAAAAAAAAACACGGGTAGGTGGTATACAATTATGGATGGACTGCCGAGTGCCGACACAGAGGTAGCTACAGCCGTGGACTAACGTACTGTGTCTGCTGCTAATATAGAGTCTAGACTGGATGATAAATTATTGATAATGAGATGAAATCAATATAATATCACTAGTACTGCAGCCGGACAGGTACTATATATATTTATTATGTAATGACTGATGACGGACCTGCTGGACACTGTCAGGTCAGCACAGCACCGCAGACTGCTACAGTAAGCTACTATAGTAGTATGTATAAAGAAGAATGAAAAAAAAAAAACCACGGGTAGGTGGTATACAATATTACATATATAATATATATATATATATATTAAACTTAGACCCTTTGATGAAGTCCATGAGGGACGAAACGCGTTGGGTGACATTCTGATCTCATCTTAAACCCTGCTAAGATAAGCTACTTCTCCTCACCTTTTCCTGCATTTTATCCTATGCATTTTTGCTTTTTTAAAGATTTTTTTAATGTTATTATGTACTTTCATGAATTTTTGATACATTTACTCTTGCTGTATTTTTTAGTCTAAACCTCCTCCCCTTTACTTCTTTTTATACCAACCCAGCTACATTTTTATTATATTGTATTGCATGTTACCCCCCCTTTTTTTAGTGCTTTGTATTCCCATTATTAAATCTCACTTTTTTTATATAGTACCTGTTTTTCTCAATTATTGATTAGACACCTTGGTCGCTTGAATTACCTCATCCCCCCCCCTCCACCATTTTAGGAACTAGTAGGCATATATACCAGTGCTTACAATTTCTTTGAGGTACCTGAGCTGACGCCCTAAATTGCATAAGGGAGTGTCCAACAGGTGTTGTTCTGTTATTTATCACAGAGCTTATTTATTATTCCTATACTGTTGTCTATAAACTTAGATACTGTATTTGTGGCGCTGCCAGCTTCTTTTGCACATATATATATATATATTAAACTGGTGGTGATTGATTATTAAACTGGTGGTCACTTCAGGTCACGTTGCAACTTGCAACTAGTACTCCGAGGCCTAAGCAGACAATCACAAAATATATTATTATACTGGTGGCCAGTGTGGTCACAACAATGGCAGTGTGGCACTGACTCTGGCAGCAAAAGTGTGCACTGTACGTTATATGTACTCCTGAGTCCTGCTCTCAGACTCTAACTGCTCCCCACTGTCAGTGTCTCCCCCACAAGTCAGATAATACACTTACAGTCACACTATCTATTATCTAATCTAGTATAAAATATCACTTCAGCAGCAAGTAGTATAGTAGTATACAGTATAGTAGTACTCCTCCTAATAATGCTCCCCAAAATACTGTGTCTCTCTCTTCTCTAAACGGAGAGGACGCCAGCCACGTCCTCTCCCTATGACTCTCAATGCACGTGTGAAAATGGCGGCGACGCGCGGCTCCTTATATAGAATCCGAGTCTCGCGATAGAATCCGAGCCTCGCGAGAATCCGACAGCGTGATGATGACGTTCGGGCGCGCTCGGGTTAGCCGAGCAAGGCGGGAAGATCCGAGCCTGCTCGGACCCGTGTAAAAAACCTGAAGTTCGGGCGGGTTCGGATTCAGAGGAACCGAACCCGCTCATCTCTACATGAAACCCCACTTTTAAATCAGAGGATTAGTATTTACTACTAGAAATAGTATATATATATATATATATATATATAAAAGTATGTGTATATTATATATACATATTTATTTTTTTATTAATTTATTAACAGTTTCTTATATAGCACAGCATATTCCGTTGCACCTTACAAGTACAACAGTAATAGAACAAAACTGGGTAAAAACAGACAGACAGAGGTAGGAAG